>NC_068435.1:8882251-9197251 GCF_023373465.1 Oncorhynchus keta | reverse complement strand
GTGTTCTTGGGCACAGGGACAATGGTGGTCTGCTTGAAACATGTTGCTATTAGACTCAGACATGGAGAAGTTAAAAATGTTAGTGAAGACACTTGCCAGTTGGTCAGCGCATGCTCGGAGTTCACGTCCTGGGAAGCCGTCTCACCCTGCGGCCTTGTGAATGTTGACCTGTTTAAAGGTCTTACTCACATTGGCTACGGAGAGCGTGATCGGACAGTCGTCCGGAACAGCTGATGCTCTCATGCATGTTTCAGTGTTACTTGCCTCAAAGTGAGTATAGAAGTAATTCAGCTCATCTGGTATGCTCGTGTCACTTCCCTTTCTAGTCTATGGACATACTAGCGTCTAGCCTCTAATTTTTTGAATATACAAACCTCTTATCTTACAAAGTTAATCCTGCCGTTAATGAATATGCTCAAATTTGAGATTTTTTGTTTGAGTGACCTAGGCCATATTTTCAGTGTCTTACAGTAGGAGTGCTGATCTAGGATCAGGTCCCTCCCCCTGTCCATGTAATTAGGATCTAAAGGGCAAAACTGGACCAGCATTCCACCTCTGAGGCACTTTGAGAGCATCGGCCTAGGTTAAACAAACCCCCCAAAAATTCAATTTTAAGCATATTTTATAAGGGCAAGATTTATTTTATACATTAAGTACTTATGTAAATAAGGTATTTCATTTCCAAAAAAAACATGTTTTTTTGCTTTTGTCGTTATGTGGTATTGTGTGTAGATTGATGAGTGGCAAAACAAATGTCATCAATTTTAGAATAAGGTTGAAACATAAAAAAACGTAGAAAAAGTTTTAGGGTCCGAATGCACTGTAGCCCTATTGGCGCTGATCAAAAGTCATGTACTCTATAGGGAATAAGTGGCAGTTTGGGATTCAGCCCAAGTAATTATAGAGGGCAAGCTAGGCCAGTCAGCTAGCTCTGATCAACTTTGAACAAACCAGGCAATGTCAATTGCTCAAGATGGTGGGAATAAAATGTTCTGCTGACCTTATGAGGTCATGACCTTATTTCCAAAATGCCCTAGTGGTTGCCAACACTATTGAACTCTATTTTGACTGGATGATGATGGGCAATGGTGTAGACTAGAGAAACACTTTGTACGAACGAGAATGAAATGAATGGATGGAGCGAATAGACTTTCTAAGAGTGGTTCTCATCTGCAACCGTCAAAGCAGTTACGCTTTTCAATCCATTGCACCCATATTTAGGCCATTTTACATTCGCATCAGAGTGCCTGAATATTAGATGTGGTTTGCTGCTGAGTCACTGTCCTCTGTTACCTTGAGTCATACCGGTAAAGGAGAGGAGCTGGGGAGAAGAGAACAAAAATATATTATTCTGCAGTTTTCTATTTGCACTTCTCTTTTGTAGGTCTACTCAAGTGTCATACATACTGAAATATATATGGTAATATACATGTATATGCTATTTAGTTTAATATAAGCCTACTCAAGTGTCATACATACTGAAATATATATGGTAATATACATGTATATGCTATTTAGTTTAATATAAGCCTACTCAGGTGTCATACATACTGAAATATATATGGTAATATACATGTATATGCTATTTAGTTTAATATAAGCCTACTCAGGTGTCATACATACTGAAATATATATGGTAATATACATGTATATGCTATTTAGTTTAATATAAGCCTACTCAAGTGTCATACATACTGAAATATATATGGTAATATACATGTATATGCTATTTAGTTTAATCCTGTTTCCAGGATTAAATCCTGTTTCCATTGATCATCCTTGAGATGCTTCTACAACTTGATTGGAGTCCACCTGTGGTAAATTCGATTGATTGGACATGATTTGAAAAGGCACTCACTCACCTGTCTATATAAGGTCCCACAGTTGACAGTGCATGTCAGAGCAACAACCAAGCCATGAGGTCAAAGGAATTGTCTGTAGAGCTCAGAAACAGGATTGTGTCGAGATCTGGGGAAGGGTACCAAAACATTTCTGCAGCATTGAAGTTCCCCAAGAACACAATGGCCTCCATCATTCTGAAATGGAAGAAGTTTGGAACCACCAAGACTTTTCCTTGAGCTGGCCGTCAAGCCAAACTGAGCAATCGGGGGAGAAGGGGCTTGGTCAGGAAGGTGTGGAGATGGAGATGGGAGAACCTTCCAAAAGGACAACCATCCCTGCAGCACTCCACCAATCAGGCTTTTATGGTAGAGTGGCCAGACGGAAGAAGGCACATGACAGCCCACTTGGAGTTTGCCAAAAGGCACCTAAAGGACTCAGACAATGAGAAATAAGATTCTCTTGTCTGATGAAAACAAGATTGAACTCTTTGGTCTGAATGCCAAGCGTCACGTCTGGAGGAAACCTGGCACCATCCCTACAGTGAAGCATGGGGGTGGCAGCATCATACTGTGGGGATGTTTTTCAGCGGAAGATCAAGGGAAAGATGAACGGATAACCTTGATGAAAACTTGTAGCAGAGTGCTCAGGACCTCAGAATGGGGTGAAGTTTCACCTTCCAACAGGACAACGACCCTAAGCACACAACCAAGACAACGCTGGAGTGGCTTTGGAACAAGTCTCAATGTCCTTGAGTGGCCCAGCCAGAGCCCGGACTTGAACCCGATCTAACATTTCTGGAGAGACCTGAAAACAGCTGTGCAGCGACACTCCCCATCCAACCTGACAGAGTTTGAGAGGATCTGCAGAGAAGAATGGGAGAAACTCCCCAAAATACACTTGTGCCAAGCTTGTAGCGTCATTCCCCAAAAAGACTCTTGAGCCTGTAATCACTGCCAAAGGTGCTTCAATAAAGTACAGAGTAAAGTGTCTGAATACTTATGTAAATGTGATATTTCAGTTTTTGTGGATTTGTCTAATTGTTTTTCTTTTTAATGCGTTTGAGCCAATCAGTTGTGTTGGGACAAGGTAGGTCCCCCCTATTTGGTAAAAGACCAAGTCCATATTATAGCAAGGACAGCTCGAATAAGCAAAGAGAAATTACAGTCCATCAGTACTTTTAGACATGAAGGTCAGTCAATATGGAAAATTGCAGGAATTTGAATGTTTCTTCAAGTGCAGTTCAGACCCAGAGTTACCTCTGCTGCAGAGGATACGTTCATTAGAGTTACAAGCCTCAGAAATTGCAGCCCAAATAAATGCTTCACAGAGTTCAAGTAACAGACACATCTCAACATCAACTGCTCAGAGGAGACTGCGTGAATCAAGCCTTCATGGTCAAATTGCTGAAAAGAAACAACTATTAAAGGACACCAATTCGAAGAAGATACATTTTTGTGCCAAGAAACAGGAGCAATGGACATTAGACCGGTGGAAATCTGTCCTTTGGTCTGATGAGTCCAAATGTAAGACAATACTTATTTTCCACCATAATTTGCAAATAAATTCATTAAAAATCCTACAATGTGATTTTCTGGATTTTTTTTTCATTTTGTCTGCCATAGTTGAAGTGTACCTATGATGACAATTTCAGGCCTCTCTCATCTTTTTAAGTGGGAGAACTTGCACAATTGGTGGCTGACTAAATACTTTTTTGCTCCACTGTATTTGACCAATAAGGAGAGTGATGGAGTGCTACATCAGATGACCTGGCCTCCACAATCACCCGACCTCAACCCAATTGAAATGGTTTGGATTGAGTCGGTCATGACCAAAACCACCCACCACCTGAACAGCTTCTTCCCACGCGCCTCCCAGCCGGCCAACTGGTCCATGATGATCTTCTCATTCATGGACTTTGCACTATCATCCTAGAACTGTACATTGCTCTTTGCACTCTCTGCACATTCTTGTACACACCTACCAATTTGCACTCTACCACGGACTCTTACATATATATTTCCCCCATTACACTTCATTCTTAAAAAATAAACACACTGGTTTAAAAAACAGCACACTGGTTTACAACCTGGACTCAGGGGTAGACGTAACATAGTAAATGTAAGGTGATTCTTAACTGTAAGGAAGAAGTAAAAAACAGCACACTGGTTTACAACCTGGACTCAGGGGTAGACGTAACATAGTAAATGTAAATCTGTCTCCCTCCATTTATAATGATATGTTAAGTTTTGTATGGTGTGTATTAATTTGTGCATTTCCATCATCTATTTCGTATGTTAAGAATTACAAGTTCTACAGCTGTACCATAGAGAGCATCCTGACCGGTTGCATCACCGACTGGTATAGAAACTGCTCGGCATCTGACTGTAAGACGTATGGCCCAGTATATCACTGGGGGCCAAATTTCCTGCCATCCAGGACCTATATACTAGGCGGTGTCAGAGGAAGGTCCCAAAAATGGTCAAAGACTCCAATCTCCCGAGTGGCATAGTGGTCTAAGACACCACTGGCCCAGCGCTGTACGGGTTAGATTTGGCCTGGGTAGGCCGTCATTGTAAATAAGAATTTGTTCTTAACTGACTTGCCTACATAAATAAAGGTTCAATTAAAAAACCAAAGTCATAGACTGTTCTCTCTGCTACTGCATGACAAGCAGTATCGGAGTGTCAAGTCTAGGTCCAAGAGGCTCCTTAACAGCTTCTAACCCCAAGCCATAAGACTGCTGAACAATTAATCAAATGGCCACCCGGACTATTTTCACTTTACCCCTACCTACATGTACAAATTCCCTCGACTAACCTGTACCCCCGCACATTGACTCAGTACAGGTACCCCCTGTAAATAGCCTCCACATTGACTCAGTACAGGTACCCCCTGTAAATAGCCTCCACATTGACTCAGTACAGGTACCCCCTGTAAATAGCCTCCACATTGACTCAGTACAGGTACCCCCTGTAAATACATTTACATTACATTTAAGTCATTTAGCAGACGCTCTTATCCAGAGCGACTTACAAATTGGTGCATTCACCTTATGACATCCAGTGGAACAGCCACTTTACAATAGTGCATCTAAATCTTTTAAGGGTGGGGGGTGAGAAGGATTACTTTATCCTATCCTAGGTATTCCTTAAAGAGGTGGGGTTTCAGGTGTCTCCGGAAGGTGGTGATTGACTCCGCTGTCCTGGCGTCGTGGGGAGTTTGTTCCACCATTGGGGGCCAGAGCAGCGAACAGTTTTGACTGGGCTGAGCGGGAACTGTACTTCCTCAGTGGTAGGGAGGCGAGCAGGCCAGAGGTGGATGAACGCAGTGCCCTTGTTTGGGTGTAGGGCCTGATCAGAGCCTGGAGGTACTGAGGTGCCGTTCCCCTCACAGCTCCGTAGGCAAACACCATGGTCTTGTAGCGGATGCGAGCTTCAACTGGAAGCCAGTGGAGAGAGCGGAGGAGCAGGGTGACGTGAGAGAACTTGGGAAGGTTGAACACCAGACGGGCTGCGGCGTTCTGGATGAGTTGTAGGGGTTTAATGGCACAGGCAGGGAGCCCAGCCAACAGCGAGTTGCAGTAATCCAGACGGGAGATGACAAGTGCCTGGATTAGGACCTGCGCCGCTTCCTGTGTGAGGCAGGGTCGTACTCTGCGGATGTTGTAGAGCATACAGGAACGGGCCACCGCCTTGATGTTAGTTGAGAACGACAGGGTGTTGTCCAGGATCACGCCAAGGTTCTTAGCGCTCTGGGAGGAGGACACAATGGAGTTGTCAACCGTGATGGCGAGATCATGGAACGGGCAGTCCTTCCCCGGGAGGAAGAGCAGCTCCGTCTTGCCGAGGTTCAGCTTGAGGTGGTGATCCGTCATCCACACTGATATGTCTGCCAGACATGCAGAGATGCGATTCGCCACCTGGTCATCAGAAGGGGGAAAGGAGAAGATGAATTGTGTGTCGTCTGCATAGCAATGATAGGAGAGACCATGTGAGGTCAAGTGACTTGGTGTATAGCGAGAATAGGAGAGGGCCTAGAACCGAGCCCTGGGGGACACCAGTGGTGAGAGCGCGTGGTGAGGAGACAGATTCTCGCCACGCCACCTGGTAGGAGCGACCTGTCAGGTAGGACGCAATCCAAGCGTGGGCCGCGCCGGAGATGCCCAACTCGGAGAGGGTGGAGAGGAGGATCTGATGGTTCACAGTATCGAAGGCAGCCGATAGGTCTAGAAGGATGAGAGCAGAGGAGAGAGAGTTAGCTTTAGCAGTGCGGAGCGCCTCCGTGATACAGAGAAGAGCAGTCTCAGTTGAATGACTAGTCTTGAAACCTGACTGATTTGGATCAAGAAGGTCATTCTGAGAGAGATAGCGGGAGAGCTGGCCAAGGACGGCACGTTCAAGAGTTTTGGAGAGAAAAGAAAGAAGGGATACTGGTCTGTAATTGATGACATCGGAGGGATCGAGTGTAGGTTTTTTCAGAAGGGGTGCAACTCTCGCTCTCTTGAAGACGGAAGGGACGTAGCCAGCGGTCAGGGATGAGTTGATGAGCGAGGTGAGGTAAGGGAGAAGGTCTCCGGAAATGGTCTGGAGAAGAGAGGAGGGGATAGGGTCAAGCGGGCAGGTTGTTGGGCGGCCAGCCGTCACAAGACGCAAGATTTCATCTGGAGAGAGAGGGGAGAAAGAGGTCAGAGCACAGGGTAGGGCAGTGTGAGCAGAACCAGCGGTGTCGTTTGACTTAGCAAACGAGGATCGGATGTCGTCGACCTTCTTTTCAAAATGGTTGACGAAGTCATCTGCAGAGAGGGAGGAGGGGGGGGAGGGGGAGGAGGATTCAGGAGGGAGGAGAAGGTGGCAAAGAGCTTCCTAGGGTTAGAGGCAGATGCTTGGAATTTAGAGTGGTAGAAAGTGGCTTTAGCAGCAGAGACAGAGGAGGAAAATGTAGAGAGGAGGGAGTGAAAGGATGCCAGGTCCGCAGGGAGGCGAGTTTTCCTCCATTTCCGCTCGGCTGCCCGGAGCCTTGTTCTGTGAGCTCGCAATGAGTCGTCGAGCCACGGAGCGGGAGGGGAGGACCGAGCCGGCCTGGAGGATAGGGGACATAGAGAGTCAAAGGATGCAGAAAGGCAGGAGAGGAGGGTTGAGGAGGCAGAATCAGGAGATAGGTTGGAGAAGGTTTGAGCAGAGGGAAGAGATGATAGGATGGAAGAGGAGAGAGTAGCGGGGGAGAGAGAGCGAAGGTTGGGACGGCGCGATACCATCCGAGTAGGGGCCGTGTGGGAAGTGTTGGATGAGAGCGAGAGGGAAAAGGATACAAGGTAGTGGTCGGAGACTTGGAGGGGAGTTGCAATGAGGTTAGTGGAAGAACAGCACCTAGTAAAGATGAGGTCGAGCGTATTGCCTGCCTTGTGAGTAGGGGGGGAAGGTGAGAGGGTGAGGTCAAAAGAGGAGAGGAGTGGAAAGAAGGAGGCAGAGAGGAATGAGTCAAAGGTAGACGTGGGGAGGTTAAAGTCGCCCAGAACTGTGAGAGGTGAGCCGTCCTCAGGAAAGGAGCTTATCAAGGCATCAAGCTCATTGATGAACTCTCCGAGGGGACCTGGAGGGCGATAAATGATAAGGATGTTAAGCTTGAAAGGGCTGGTAACTGTGACAGCATGAAATTCAAAGGAGGCGATAGACAGATGGGTAAGGGGAGAAAGAGAGAATGACCACTTGGGAGAGATGAGGATCCCGGTGCCACCACCCCGCTGACCAGAAGCTCTCGGGGTGTGCGAGAACACGTGGGCGGACGAAGAGAGAGCAGTAGGAGTAGCAGTGTTATCTGTGGTGATCCATGTTTCCGTCAGTGCCAAGAAGTCGAGGGACTGGAGGGAGGCATAGGCTGAGATGAACTCTGCCTTGTTGGCCGCAGATCGGCAGTTCCAGAGGCTACCAGAGACCTGGAACTCCACGTGGGTCGTGCGCGCTGAGACCACCAGATTAGGGTGGCCGCGGCCACGCGGTGTGGGGCGTTTGTATGGTCTGTGCAGAGAGGAGAGAACAGGGATAGACAGACACATAGTTGACAGCCTACAGAAGAGGCTACGCTAATGCAAGGAGATTGGAATGACAAGTGGACTACACGTCTCGAATGTTCAGAAAGTTAAGCTTACGTAGCAAGAATCTTATTGACTAAAATGATTAAAATGATACAGTACTGCTGAAGTAGGCTAGCTGGCAGTGGCTGCGTTGTTGACTTTGTAGGCTAGCTGGCAGTGGCTGCGTTGTTGTTACTACACTAATCAAGTCGTTCCGTTGAGTGTAATAGTTTCTACAGTGCTGCTATTCGGGGCTAGCTGGCTAGCTAGCAGTGTTGATTACGTTACGTTGCGTGAAAAGAACGACAATAGCTGGCTAGCTAACCTAGAAAATCGCTCTAGACTACACAATTATCTTTGATACACAGACGGCTGTGTAGCTAGCTATGTAGCTAGCTACGATCAAACAAATCAAACCGTTGTGCTGTAATGAAATGAAATTAAAATGTGATACTACCTGTGGAGCGAAGCGGAATGCGACCGGGTTGTTGAGTGCGGAAGTTCTATTCAGTAGACTTTGGCTAGCTGTTGGCTAGCTAGCAGTGTCTCCTAAATAGTCTCCACATTGACTCAGTACAGGTACCCCCTGTAAATAGTCTCTACATTGACTCAGTACAGGTACCCCCTGTATATAGCCTCCACATTGACTCAGTACAGGTACCCCCTGTACCCCTGGTACCCCCGGTACCCCCTGTAAATAGTCTCGTTATTGTTATTTTATTCTGTTACTTTTTATTTTACTTTTTTACTTTAGTTATTTTGTAAATATTTTCAGAACTGTATTTCTTGAACTGAATTGTTGTTTTAAGGGCTTGTAAGTAAAGCATTTCACAGTAATGTCTACACCTGTTGTATTCGGTACATGTGACAAATAAAATTGGATTTGAATTGCAATTTGTACAATATGTTACGAATTTGCAATAAGTATGATATGTTAAAAAAAAAATTGTGGCTACCGTTAGCTAGGTGGCTAACACTTACGTTACCTAGGCTAAGGGTTAGGGCTAAGGTTAGGATTTATGTTAAAGGGTTAAGGTTAGGGGAAGGGTTAGCTAACATGCTAAGTAGTTGCAAAGTAGCTAAAAAGTATTAAGTAGTTGCAAAGTTGCAAAAGTTGTTCATGATGATATTCGAACACGCAACCTTTGGGTTGCTAGATGTTCGCATTTTACGCCAACTAATCCACCCGAACAACCCCACTCCTTTCATTTTTACGTTAAGTAACCTTCTGTCTTATGTAACCATACCAAACCTAACATATCATTCAAATTTGCGAGTCCCGAATGTATATTTTCTAGTCTATGAGACCAGGCTGGCCATCTTACCCTGATGCCCTAAAATCTAAAGTAGAGTCCCTCAAATATCTTCAGAGTACACGTCACTTTCCAACAACCTTATGTTCCGTGAATGGCTTCAGTGCCAAAACGTTGATCAGGTCTGACCAAACACGTGTCGCTAAGGTCTTCTATCCTATATACGCTCACTAGTGGTGCATAAACAATCATGCTAATCTTTTCACACACACATTCTTAACCCCATAAATCGTTGGCAGGTTGCCTAACATGGGCCGTGTAGCGCTTTGCTTCAGTAACCCGGCCCGCCGTTTACAAATCCACCATGGATTGACCTTAACATTCCACCGACCCACATCAACAACAAAGGCAAGAGGAGGTACAGCGTGGTAATCTCCTTCATCCCTTTTGCCATTCTCATTGTTTAAATGCTGGCTGGCGAATCTGGAGCTTTTTTCCCCCACTAAGCGCTTTTATTATTGATTTTATATGATTATTATCTGATTTATCCTTGATCCAGAAATGCTGTCCGGAGGCTTGTGACATAATTACAGAGCCTCCAGTTGCTTGCAGAGGCCAAATTGATCTCTGTACGACGATACGGTGCGCCTCACAATTTTTGTAACAATGCGGAGGGCTCTGTATAGTTCTGTATAGCAAACACAAACTCACTTCCTTGACAACAGCCCTGCTCTGCTCCGTGAAGCGCAAGAAGTATGAAAGTCCTGACTTCTACAGAGGCCCTATCACAGTATATGCTGTACGGCCCATTGCAGAAGTCAGATTGACCATGCAGAGTCTTTTAGCTCTTTGCATCTATGAGGGAGGAGGTGATGCCAGGGGTTGAGGGTCCTCGCCAGAAATAACCATGGTCCCTTTGTGTAGACTACTGATACCTCATTTATCAACCTTGCGAACATTTCTCACTAAATTCTGGTGTATGTGGAGTTTCTAGGATTTTCCTGCGTTACAAATTATTGGGATTTATCACTGTTTGCACGCAACATATATGCATGTTTTCATTGATAAATCAGAAACACAGGCTGCTGTATTTGTGCGTCCATGAACAAGTTTTACAACCCCATCTTGAAAATGCACTCTATGCACCTTTTATGGTAACAAAAAACGCCCTCATTTGCTGTACAATTTGTAGATGTTGGAACTGGGCCATGATAGTTCCTAAAAGAGAAGCGCAATGGCAAGTTTGATCACATTTCTGTAGAAGTGTGGGCAGAATATGCTCATTTTTTTTGCAGTGACTTTTACATACTTAAAATGCATGCCGCCTATAGCAAGTGCCAAACACTGGCCGCGCATTCTGCAACATTGATTGATTGTCTAGTTGAGACATTTAAAAGTAAATGCTTCAGCCATCACTTTTATGCAGAAGATGAATTGTTGTTCAGTATTTTGTTATCAATACATAGTGTTTTATATCTTCTGCCTTGGTGGCTCTGAGATTTTATTGGCTAAGATGTTGTGCTCCTACTGCACAGCATTATTGTAGCCTACCCATACTGTCAAATATTTTAAATAGGCTACCGGTCTATTTACTTTTGAGCATGCTTGGCTATTGAGGGATGGATAAATGGTAGCATAATATTTCTCCTGCAATATATTATTTAGGCCTATATAATAAAAGTAAAATAAACATATTAGGCTCCATGCTTCTCTGCGATCTCCTTACTGAATGTAAATCCATTTCTGTTATCATTAGGCCCACAGTTTATGAAATATTTGTATATAATCTACCATTATTATAATTCCTGTGCATCAAACCACCTCCATTTCCCCTAAGGGAACAATACAATTGATTAATCACCAAAGGTACGCATGGGTCTGAGGTATACTTGGAGATGGGCACACTTTCCTGGGACATGGGGCATGCTGGGTTTAGAGTCTTTCTTGTGTGCACGTGGTTACATGTGCAGTATGATGTATGGTATGTATTGTATGGTTACATGTGCAGTATGATGTATGGTATGTATTGTATGGTTACATGTGCAGTATGATGTATGGTATGTATTGTTACATGATGTATGGTATGTATTGTATGGTTACATGTGCAGTATGATGTATGGTATGTATTGTATGGTTACATGTGCAGTATGATGTATGGTATGTATTGTACGGTTACAATGCGTTGTAAAACGTGTTATGAGAATACCACTTTTTTTCTTAGCGATGCCTCAGCGATACCCTCATTATAACTGAATTTCAGTGTGTTCAAAAGAGGTAAACCCCTGCCGTGGGTTCTCCAGAGGGGACTAGAAGTGAAGTCAGCTGGAAATACTTTTATGTCTTCTTCAGTGTTCTTTATGATACAGAATCAGTGTGCCAGGAGAAGTGTCGATTTGGTATCAGGGAGGGATGGGTCATGATTTAGTCCTCAGATGGTTCCCTGTGTCGATTTGGTATCAGGGAGCGATGGGTCATGATTTAGTCCTCAGATGGTTCCCAGTGTCGATTTGGTATCAGGGAGGGATGGGTCATGATTTAGTCCTCAGATGGTTCCCAGTGTCGATTTGGTATCAGGGAGCGATGGGTCATGATTTAGTCCTCAGATGGTTCCCTGTGTCGATTTGGTATCAGGGAGGGATGGGTCATGATTTAGTCCTCAGATGGTTCCCAGTGTCGATTTGGTATCAGGGAGCGATGGGTCATGATTTAGTCCTCAGATGGTTCCCAGTGTCGATTTGGTATCAGGGAGGGATGGGTCATGATTTAGTCCTCAGATGGTTCCCAGTGTCGATTTGGTATCAGGGAGCGATGGGTCATGATTTAGTCCTCAGATGGTTCCCAGTGTCGATTTGGTATCAGGGAGGGATGGGTCATGATTTAGTCCTCAGATGGCTCTCTTCCACTTTAATGGAATGAAGGTTGAACTGAAAGGGATGGTAACGTAATCAGAGACAGACTGACACACACACACACACACACACACACACACACACACACACACACACACACACACACACACACACACACACACACACACACACACACACACACACACACACACACACACACACACACACACACACACACACACACACACACTGCTTCTGTATGTAGGAGTAATATTGAGACTTATGTCGTCCCCTTATTGTTCTCTAATGCGTGTGTGTGTGTGTGTGTGTGTGTGTGTGTGTGTGTGTGTGTGTGTGTGTGTGTGTGTGTGTGTGTGTGTGTGTGTGTGTGTGTGTGTGCGTGTGTGTGTGTGTGTGTGTGTGTGTGTGTGTGTGTGTGTGTGTGTGTGTGTGTGTGTGTGTGTGTGTGTGTGTGTGTGTGTGTGTGTGTGTGTGTGTGCGTGCTTCTGTGTCCTAGTCTTCGAGGGCTTTCAGAGTCACCTGCTTCACCATACGACGGATAAATAAAGACTAAAGTCGTACCTCAAGCAGATGCAAACACTCTGTAGTGAGTGACGACAACATCTCCACATGAATTATGCTGTGTAATGAACCCCCCCCGTGACATCACATGATTCAGCACTTATCTGTACTGTGGATCCACCACCCCTACTCCAATATAATAATGTATGATTATCACATGTTATACATACATAATATATAAGTGTCATATCATTCCCAACCAGGAAGTGTCAGAGGATACCTTTAATTAATGAACATCCTCCATCCCGTTTCTCCTCCCCAGTTTACGGGATGTACTATTTCCGAAGGCAGTAACCTTGCGGCAGTGACCTTGTTGATGTGAACCATACTGACACTCCTATGCTCCAGTGGTGAGACGGAGTATATACACTTATCTCTTATCACTTGAAGGAAGAGAGGGGTACATCTCAATAGTCTGAGGTGATGCCCTCTCGGTTCAGTAGATGTAACGGGTCAGGGATGAGGGATGATGAGGAGAGGAATCACCCTGTAACGTATTGAGATGCATCCATGGGAAACAGGGGGATATGGGTTCCATTTGGATTATACAAAAGTGAGAGAAACTTTACACGAGACCAACATAATGTCAATACTTGACCTGAATTTGCATAGCATCACAATAATGGCGTGGAAAATGCTGACTGTGTTAATTTACTTATGAAATTATTTGGGTTACACATTAGGGGGATTTCCAAGTGGACTCTGCCTACACGATATGGCAACCCCCACTATCTGACCATGGCCAGAACACAATCTGGCAACCCTGACCCTCAAGTGCTGCGTTGGGATGTTCCTGCGTGTCTGAACGTCATCGAAGGGACATTTGTCAAGATATAGTCCTGTTATCTAAATACCAGGTACCAATCTGGCAACCCTGACCCTTAGTCGCTGCTTCTAAAAAGCATATGCAGTCTCATGATAACTGCTATATGTTATTCTCTGTTGAGGAAAAACTCTCCACTAACAGAGAAGCTCTACACTGTTTTAAGTGTTTATGAATGTTATCTCACTTCTATCGAATATGCGAAGCAGTGAGTGAACCGGGTCAGTGTTATTGAGCTTGGCACTCGCACCATTGTTTGACGGTAATTGGACACGGGTCAGCTTCGCACCACTGTGCTGTTAGCCCACTGAGCTAAGGCCTAGGCTTTCGCTCGGGAAGCTAATGTAAGTCTTCAGATCTCAGGCAAAGTTACTCATCACGTTAACCAGGTGGCCACTACCGTAATAGACCATGGTAACTAACACCAGCTAAGTCCTACAAGATGCTGCCTGTCCAGCTGAATGGATTTTCTCCCTCTGGAAAATACAGCCATTGGATGTTGTGGTCTTGCCAAGGTGGATACATCCTAATCTCGTCTAACCCATTCAGAACACCGCAATGCTTAGCAGTGTTTTCATGATGAAGCTATCACACAGGTTTTCATGATGAAGCTATCACACATGTTTTCATTGTGAAGCTATCACACACGTTTTCATGATGAAGCTATCACACATGTTTTCATTGTGAAGCTATCACACACGTTTTCATTGTGAAGCTATCACACATGTTTTCATTGTGAAGCTATCACACACGTTTTCATGATGAAGCTATCACACATGTTTTCATTGTGAAGCTATCACACACGTTTTCATTGTGAAGCTATCACACACGTTTTCATTGTGAAGCTATCACACACGTTTTCATTATGAAGCTATCACACACGTTTTCATTGTGAAGCTATCACACACGTTTTCATTGTGAAGCTATCACACACGTTTTCATTGTGAAGCTATCACACACGTTTTCATGATGAAGCTATCACACGTTTTCATGATGAAGCTATCACAGGTTTTCATGATGAAGCTATCACACGTTTTCATGATGAAGCTATCACAGGTTTTCATGATGAAGCTATCACACGTTTTCATGATGAAGCTATCACACACGTTTTCATTGTGAAGCTATCATTGTGAAGATATACACGTTTTCATTGTGAAGCTATCACACGTTTTCATGATGAAGCTATCACACGTTTTCATGATGAAGCTATCACAGGTTTTCATGATGAAGCTATCACAGGTTTTCATGATGAAGCTATCACAGGTTTTCATGATGAAGCTATCACAGGTTTTCACGATGAAGCTATCACACGTTTTCATTGTGAAGCTATCACACACGTTTTCATGATGAAGCTATCACAGGTTTTCATGATGAAGCTATCACACACGTTTTCATGATGAAGCTATCACACGTTTTCATTAAAAACACGCTCCCATAAACTCAGTGCTAGAGAGATTTATTGCTGTTGTTATTTGCCCCTGTGTTGGCCCCAATTAGAATAACAATACTGTGATTGGCTCAGCGGTCTATAAGGCACTGCATCTCAGCTGTACAGGCATCACTACAGACCCTGGTTTGATCTCGGGCTGTATTACAACCGGCCGTGATCGGGAGTCCCATAGTGCGGCGCACAATTGGCACAGCGTTGTCCGGGTTAGGGGAGGGTTTGGCCTGGGGTAGGCCGTCATTGTAAAATAAGAATTTGATCTTAATTGTTAAATAAAAGTTTAAAAATGATATGTTGTTGTTCACTCATGAGGGGTTATATATATATATATGCCATTTAGCTGACGCTTTTATCCAAAGCGACTTACAGTCATGTGTGCATACATTCTACGTATGGGTGGTCTCGGGAATCGAACCCACTACCCTGGCGTTACAAGCGCCATGCTCTACCAACTGAGCCACAGAAGGACCACGTCTGGGTTGTCTGTAACGATGTGCGCTGAGAGTCAGGAAGCAAGTTCAGGGAGTGAGTATTTTAATAAATAAACACAACATAATACAAAATAAAAAACACGAACAACGTACAGACATGACACAGGAACAGAAACAATAACTCCTGGGGAAGGAACCAAAGGGAGTGACATATATAGGGAAGGTAATCAGGGAAGTGATGGAGTCCAGGTGTGTGTAACGATGGTGACAGGTGTGCGCCTGGTGACAACGAGCAGCCTGGTGACCTAGAGGCCGGAGAGGGAGCACATGTGACATTGTCTCATGGTCGATATGGTAAAGCCTTTAATATGGTTAGGGTCAGGACCCTGTGACCTGTCTAGGAAAAACCCTAACCCTACTTATAACTGTTATATTATTATTTTGTTAGGGCCCTGACCTCTACCCTGGTCTGTTGACGTGACCCGAAGTGTGTAAATGATATTGTGACAATTGATATTGCATATGTCATTATTATGGACTTATAATCACTATGTAGGAAGTACAATGGAGATGTTCATTGATATAATTTAAATCACTACCCAAAATAAAATGTGCATGATTGAAGAAAAAAAAAAGTGACCTAAATTTACCAATATTAAATTTGATCAAGACGAACAAAACAATTCCTGTCCTTTTTTTGTTGTTGTTGCAGGTTATGCTTCTCAAAAGTCCTCTGTTGAGTCAGAAACAGAGTGAAAAGGGCTAAGGACTGCATCACAATATACTGCCCTGACCTCGTGACCCCGCACGGAGCCATGAGTAACCCTAAGGATGCCAGCGACACCAATGTCGCCGCCAGCACCAAGACCGCGGTCACGTCAGCCGTGAGTTTAAACTTTACATCGATACACATGAGTTATTCTAGACCAGGGTTTCCCCAAACTCGGTCCTCGGTGACCCCAAGGAGTTCACGTTTTGGTTTTTGACCTAGCACTACACAGCTGACTTAAATAATCAACTAATCATCAAGCTTTGATCATTGGAATTAGCTGTATCATGGTAGGTCACAAAACAAAACATGCACCCCTTGTGGGTTTTTAAAATTATTTTGTACCTTTATTTAACGAGGCAAGTCAGTTAAGAACAAATTCTTATTTTCAATGACGGCCTAGGAACAGTGGGTTAACTGCCTGTTCAGGAGCAGAATGACAGAGTTGTACCTTGTCAGCTCGGGGACACTAGGCTCCCCTGCCGCCCCGGTTCCGAGGACCGAGTTTGGGAAACAGAGTTCTATACACACGCTCTAAACACACATTATTAGACATTTATTTATGTATTTATTTGTTGGTGTTTTACTTATTGGTCAGGTAATGCTTACATTGCAGCAGTAGTACCTGCAAAGCCAATTTCATGCTCTATTACAAATGAATCAAAAACCAAAACCGTTTGTTGAGACAGTGCTGCTGTGTCGTGACCCCAACGAGTAAATGTAGTTGAAATGACATCATTACAACCATTATGACATTTCAATCAATTTTGCTCAGTTTTACCTGCTGGGGACATGAGCTAAACCCCACTAACTAAGACCCAGTTTTGCCTGCTGGGACATGAGCTAAACCCCACTAACTAAGACCCAGTTTTGCCTGCTGGGACATGAGCTAAACCCCACTAACTAAGACCCAGTTTTGCCTGCTGGGACATGAGCTAAACCCCACTAACTAAGACCCAGTTTTGCCTGCTGGGGACATGAGCTAAACCCCACTAACTAAGACCCAGTTTTGCCTGCTGGGGACATGAGCTAAACCCCACTAACTAAGACCCAGTTTTGCCTGCTGGGACATGAGCTAAACCCCACTAACTAAGACCCAGTTTTGCCTGCTGGGGGCTAAACCCCACTAGCTAAGACCCAGTTTTGCCTGCTGGGGACATGAGCTAAACCCCACTAACTAAGACCCAGTTTTGCCTGCTGGGACATGAGCTAAACCCCACTAACTAAGACCCAGTTTTGCCTGCTGGGACATGAGCTAAACCCCACTAACTAAGACCCAGTTTTGCCTGCTGGGGACATGAGCTAAACCCCACTAACTAAGACCCAGTTTTGCCTGCTGGGACATGAGCTAAACCCCACTAACTAAGACCCAGTTTTGCCTGCTGGGGACATGAGCTAAACCCCACTAACTAAGACCCAGTTTTGCCTGCTGGGGACATGAGCTAAACCCCACTAACTAAGACCCAGTTTTTCCTGCTGGGACATGAGCTAAACCCCACTAACTAAGACCCAGTTTTGCCTGCTGGGGACATGAGCTAAACCCCACTAACTAAGACCCAGTTTTGCCTGCTGGGGACATGAGCTAAACCCCACTAGCTAAGACCCAGTTTTGCCTGCTGGGGACATGAGCTAAACCCCCAGCTAAGACCCAGTTTGCCTGCTGGGGACATGAGCTAAACCCCACTAACTAAGACCCAGTTTTGCCTGCTGGGGACATGAGCTAAACCCCACTAGCTAAGACCCAGTTTTGCCTGCTGGGGACATGAGCTAAACCCCACTAGCTAAGACCCAGTTTTGCCTGCTGGGACATGAGCTAAACCCCACTAACTAAGACCCAGTTTTGCCTGCTGGGACATGAGCTAAACCCCACTAACTAAGACCCAGTTTTGCCTGCTGGGGACATGAGCTAAACCCCACTAGCTAAGACCCAGTTTTTCCTGCTGGGACATGAGCTAAACCCCACTAACTAAGACCCAGTTTTGCCTGCTGGGGACATGAGCTAAACCACTACGACCCATGAAGTGTTTTGTTTTTTTTCCGCACTGTTGGCTAGTTCCTCTCAGACATGGGTGATATGTGGTGGTACGACGCCCACACGCCAGCATTCCTGCCTAGATTTACTTATTAATACCAGCTTTGACTTAACCCCAATGCTCATATCGGGGGTGGGAGGGAGTGCTTGTGGGTGGGCGGTTAAGATGGTCGTGATGATGCTTGCGTGCGTGACTGGGAGTATGTGTGTGTGTGTGTTTGTCTGATAAAGGCAATTTCCTCCCCCTCTTGTCCGTTTTAATCTTTGAGGGCTGGTTGCTCTCGGTCAAACAATAGACGCTAATCTGAACAATTGCAGCCCAAAGAAACACCTTTCATTACTATGGCAACCTGACGGACCATACGCACCTGTCCATCACTGCTGGGGTTGGTGGGGCATTACCACTCACTGGCCTTTAGCAAGGTTTTGTTAACCATATTTTTCTCCCCAATATCATGATTACGATCTTCTCTCATCGCTGCAACACCCCAACGGGCTCGGGAGAGGCGAAGGTTGAGTCATGCGTCCTCCGAAACATGACCCTGCCAAACCGCGCTCCTTAACACCCGCTCGCTTAACCCGGAAGCCAGCTGTACCACTGTGTCGGAGGAAACACCGTTCAACTGACAACCAAAGTCAGCCTGCAGGCGCCTGGCCTGCCACGGGGAGTCGCTAGAGCGCGATGAGCCAAGTAAATCCCTCCCGGCCAAACGCTGGGCCAAATGTGTGGGACTCCCGGTCACGGCCGGTAATGACAGAGGCTGTAGTGGCGCCGCAACACTGCAATGTAGCGCCTTCGACCGCTCTGCCACTCGGGAGGCCAGAATTGAACTTTCAGAGGCTGTGTGGAATACACTGAGTATATCAAACTTTAGGAACCTGATATTGAGTTGCATCCCCTTTTTGCCCTCAGAACAGCCTGAATTCTTCGGGGCATGGACTCCGCAAGGTGTCGAAAGCGTTCCACAGGGATGCTGGCCTATTTTTACTCCAATGCTTCCCACAGTTGTGTCAAGTTGGCTGGATGTCCTTTGAGTGGTGGACCATTCATGATACACACAGGAAACTGTTGAGCGTGAAAAACCCAGCAGCGTTGCAGTTCTTTAAAAATATATAAATATTTACCCCTTTTTCATGGTATCCAATTGCTAGTTACAGTCTTGTTGCATCGCTGCAACTCCCGTACGGACTCGGGAGAGGCGAAGGTCGAGAGCCATGCGTCCTCCGAAACACAACCCAACAAAGCCACACTGCTTCTTGACACATTGCCTACTTAACCCAGAAATCAGCCGCACCAGTGTGTCGGAGGAAACACCGTACACCTGGCGACCGTGTCAGCATGCACTGCGCCTAGCCCGCCACAGGAGTCGCTAGTACGCAGTGGGACAAGGACATCCCTGCCGGCCAAGCCCTCTTCTAACCCGGACGACACTGGACCAATTGTGCGCCGCATCATGAGTTTCCTGGTTGCAGCCGGCTGCGACAGAGCCTGGACGCGACACCCAAAATCTCTAGTGGCACAGCTAGCACTGCGACGCAGTGCATTAGACCACTGCGCCACTCAGGAGGCCCAGCGTTGCAGTGCTTGACAGACCGGTGTGCCTGTCACCTACTACCATACCCCATTCAAAGGAACTTAAATATTTTGTCTTGCCCATTCACCCTCTGAAAGGCACACATACTTAATCCATGTCTCAATTGTTTCAAGGCGTTAAAAAAATCCTTATTTAACCTGTCTCCTTCCCTTCCTATACCCTGATTGACGTGGATTTAACAAGTGACATCAATATGGGATCATATCGTTCATCCGGATTCACCTGGTCGGTCTCTGTCATACTCTGTATATTGACTCATGTATTCATTAAGTCAAGTCACAATGTCATCCTACCAACAGTAGCCTCTATGCATACTGATTCTATAGCCAGCAGAGTACCTCAGAGTACCTCACATCTCATTAACTTAAACAAAAAAATGTTTTAATGTGTATGTCAGTGTGAAAAAATGTTATTGTGTGTAAAATTACAAAATAATTAAAAGCTAGAGCTTTTCCAGAGCTCTAGTAATTTCACCAATGTTGTCGTTCACTCACTGTACGTGAGTCTGCTTCTTCAAGGAGTTACACATTAGCCAGGCTTAATTTCAGTGTTGGTACTTGACTGGGAATGACAGTATTACCATAAATCTATTTTGTTTTATGTTCCTTGTGAGGTGTGTGTTTGATTGAGAGTCACAGTTTGTTTGTTTAGTGTGTGTGTGTGTGTGTGTGTGTGTGTGTGTGTGTGTGTGTGTGTGTGTGTGTGTGTGTGTGTGTGTGTGTGTGTGTGTGTGTGTGTGTGTGTGTGTGTGTGTGTGTGTGTGTGTGTGTGTGTGTGTGTGTGTGTGTGTGTGTGTGTGTGTGTGTGTGTGTGTGTGTGTGTGTGTGCTCTGCATGCGTAGAACCCCAAGGCGGCCTGGTAATCTGCACCAAGATTATATGCGAGTCCCAAATGCCAGCCTATTCCCGATATAGTGCACTACCTTTAACTAGAGCCCGGACAAAAGTACTGGACAAACGTACTGCACTATATAGGGAATAGGGTGCTTTTTGGGACGCCGGCTATGAATCTTATACGGGGGTCATTATGTCACCGGACAAGGTCTACTTCCTGTCTGGACGGACTACTCTTGCCATGTGACCAGAGGCTTTCCAAAAAAACTGCCCAAACGTAGCTTTCCCCTGCAATTTTAGATTGCCTTTTTGTTGTAATGCTCGTCATGAGCAGCTAGCGTCCTTTCGCTACATGACTGTGACAGATAGCTGACGCTACATGGACTTCCTGCTTGAAATCAAGGTGAGTGCCCTGGGGGCTGTTCCAGACAGCTGGATCAATGAGTTACCAGCTAACTGTTCAAAATGACTAATAACTTAATATTTAAAAAAATAAAATAGACAAAAAAAATGTACAAGGTATAATTGAATCGACGACTAATATCCAAATATAGCTTCTTAATCAACCAGAAAATCAAGATTTATAACCCACAGGACACACACTGGTTGAATCAACGTTGTTTCCACGTCAGTTCAATTAAGTGACGTTGAACCAACGTTGAAAAAAAACGTTGTGAGCCCAGTGGGATGTGGCTGTTTATCAAAGTTAGCTGACTAACTGAATAATTCTATGGATGTAGCCATCGGGGTGAACAACAATGACAGAGGCATCAATAACAGTGTTCTTTCATTAAATGATTTAACTGAAACAGTTTAATAAGTCATTTCTACAAATGATTGAAAGGACTTGGTACACCATCAATACCATAGTATATGGGGGGGGGGAGATTAGACAAGAAAATCACCTTGAAGAGCTTCATATTTTATATTCAACATAGTTTTGATTTCATTCTATTAAATTATTTCATCACAGCACAATTATGTATTTGTCCAGACAAGCTGTACTGAGCCAGCAGTGTGATGCCAAATCCCTTCACTTTTTGATAACTGTTTTTACAAAACATTGATTTTGTTTCCAAACCTTTAAAGCTCACACACAGTGGTATAATCACTAAGGACTGTAGTTTTGTGAGACTCAAGGTCTCCCCCCTACAAATGGATAACTGGATAACATACTGTAACTGGGCAAAACTGAACGTTTGTTTACAGCAACCTTCAAGATCTTCACACATTCACATTCATCTCAATCACGACCCAGCTAATATCACTCAATCACTGTGAACATCACAGTAAAGAGAAAGCATAATAAGTGTATCAGGATAGTTGAACGTGAAGATTACCACAACCCTTCTCAATCAAAAAGGGTTTTAGTACGCATTTATGTGGTTAACATTGTGTTCCAAAAAATGATTTCCCGGGAATTGAAATAACATCACGGATTGGACCCCACCACCGCAGGGGGAGAAAAGGCCACGGAAGGTTCAGACGCAGTTACATAACACCACAGCAGACTCTTAACCACCTGGTTTCCCAACACAGCGGGTCAAACCAAATGTCTCTGGCTTTGGTGGGAAAATGAACAGCAACACAGCCTAGAGTTTCAAATCTTAGTGAGCAAAGTAGCTGTTGACTATGGTTTTGATTCATAGGTACATCAGGTATCTGGGGGGTAGCCTACTAGTTAGAGCATTTGGCCAGTAACAGAAAGGTTGCTGGATCGAATCCCTGAGCTGACAAGTTCTGTCAAAAAAAATCTGTCATTCTGTCCCTGAACAAGGCAGTTCACCCACTGTTCCCCCAGTAGACTGTCATTGTAAATAAGAATTTGTTCTTAACTGACTTGCCTAGTTAAATAAAGGTTCAATAAAAAATATGCATGTATTCACTAAGACACTAAGATAACCCACAACTGTGGGTTACAATATACAACAAATGATGTAGATGCCAGCCAACCAGCGAAATCAAACATATCAAGTTATCACGTAACTGTAGTAGCAGTACCTGCCTTCCATAAAGGATGGACTATCTATAATACAGAGGCAATTCAATAGCAGGTCTCAGGAGGCCATTCCATTTCTGTGCAGGCACTGGTCAGATGATGCTAAATGTAACGCTACACAGCCATTTGAGCTAACGTAGGCTAATGCGATTAGCATGAGGTTGTAAGTAACAAGAAAATCTCCCAGGACATAAACATGTCGGATAGTGTCAGAAAGCTTAAATTCTTGTTAATCTAACTGCACTGTCCAGTTTACATTAGTTATTACAGTGAAATAATACCATGCTGTTGTTTGAGGAGATTTTGAACATTTTTGAACATGAAAAGTTATTCATAAACAAACTAGGCACATTTGGGCAGTCTTGATACACATTTTTTTTAACAGAATGCAATGGGGCGGCAGGGTAGCCTTGTGGTTAGCGCGTTGGACTACTAAGTGGAAGGTTGCAAGTTCAAACCCCCGAGCTGACAAGGTAAAAATTCTGTCATTCTGCCCCTGAACAGGCAGTTAACCCACTGTTCCTAGGCTGTCATTGAAAATAAGAATTTGTTCTTAACTGACTTGCCTAGTAAAGTAAAGGTTAAAAAAATCAGTCTAAAACTTTGCACATACACTGCTGCCATCTAGTGGTCAAAATCTGAATTGCAACTGGGCTGAAATAATACATTATGGCCTTTCTCTTGCATTTCAAAGATGATGGTACAAAAAAATACAAAATAACATTTTGTCTGTATTATCTTTTACAAGATCTGATGTGTTATATTCTCCTACATTCATTTCACATTTCCACAAACTTCAAAGTGTTGAACCCCAAATAGTGTTCAAATGTTTTTCTCATAGATATTGTATGTAAAAAGAAGGTGTAGGTGAGATGGGTGACTTTCAAGAGTAGAGTACAAATTATCAAGCAAAACAAGAAATGAATCCGTGAGCTCAGGCGGCCTGGTAATCTGCACCCGAGATTATATGCGAATTATCAAGCAAAACAAGAAATGAATCCGTGAGCTCATATTCAACAGATTTAAGAGGTTGTTTAGGCAAGAGCTATAATGGCCTCTATTGGAGTCAGGTGTTACTGATGAAATTAAATGAGACACATTAGTGTGTGTGTGTGTGTGTGTGTGTGTGTGTGTGTGTGTGTGTGTGTGTGTGTGTGTGTGTGTGTGTGTGTGTGTGTGTGTGTGTGTGTGTGTGTGTGTGTGTGTGTGTGTGTGTGTGTGTGTGTGTGTGTGTATATATATATATGCACTGTGATGACTGATTTTTAATCATTCTTGAGACACTTTTTCTACGTGTGTGCTGTAGTATATTTGTACGATATTAAGATATTTACCCAAGTAGCACTAGTTATTAGGTCCTGCATGATCTGGATTGTTCAGTTTTGTGACCTTTTCATAAAATGTACCTGTAGTATCACTCAGCTGTTTTAAGATTCCCCCTGATGCAAGCATCTGAAACGATATTGCGAATGGAAACGTCAAGCTCTGAGCAGATGAAAAATGTGACTGTGTCGTCCCGTCCAGTCCCTGAGGAGCTGTGTCATGAAACAAGATGGCTGCTAAATAGGGGACCTGAGGTTAATCCTTTGTGGCGTGGAAAAGTTTATTGTTGTGAGGATGTGGTCTGTTGATTTATCTTAGGACTCACTGCTCAGAGATTGCTGAATCACAGGGAACAACTTTTACTTTCACTCACTGAGTACCTGCCCGAAGGCTGATATACTGTGTGTATATGCTATGCTAGCATTAGCTCAATGGTACCATACCTTTGCATTTGCGATTGTGGCTCTGGTTAGCATTAATATTACGATAACCAACCCATACATTTTGGGTATTTGTTTCTCCCCTATAGATTGTGCTATGAGTTTGAGACTATGTTTGATTAGGTCAAATTCGTATTAGCATAGATTGTGGCCTATTTGATTGAGTTTTTTTGTTGTCCTGTATTTATTTTATATTTTATTTTATACCCTTACGAAGGTAAAATGTCTAAACAACACCAACCTATGTACCAAAAGGTTTCAGGCTTGAGCTCAAACTAAGTGAACCAATGTCCCCTTGACTTTTCCCTTCCTTTTATCTAACCTCGTAGCCTTACCACAAAGAGACAAAACCTCAGAGACACTACTGTTTATGTAGCCATGGGGGTTGCGTTAACCCGAAAGGAGGCCAGCCCTGGGCCTGTATTCATAACGTTCTTCAAAGTAGCTGATCTAGGATCAGGTACCCTCTGTCCATGTAATATTATTTATTATGATCTAACAGGCAAAAACACCTACTTTGCGAATATGAACCCTGGCATCGGCGTGGGGCAATATTTCCCCTGCTACCCAGAGGTGGGCCTCCTCTGAAAACAAACTCTGTTGGATGGACAGAAAGCACGCGAGCCACCAGTGAATCCTTGTGATAACATCCCCTAAATTCCATCCTTATGGATTACATCCCACAGGCAGCAGGGGGCTGTAGCCTCCACCCTCAGCCCCGTTGTCAGAACATAAGTCAGTTTACTGTTCCTGGGGGTGATCTGGTTCAGTTTCATAGCATTTCAAATTGTTTATTTGAATAGGGACAGATACAATTAAAACATTGACACATTGAATATACAAATAGACGGAGATGCATTGCATCTTGACCCTTTAAGCATATGCTAATTTTCAGCATTGTCTCTAAGATGAGAATGATAGGGTTGTATCTGGTCACCACTGTTTTCTTAAATGTTTTTTTTTTATGGAAATACTTGACAGTTGGGGTTGACTTGTTATGATCTTGATATTGTTTACTGGTTGGAAGTACAGTGCTTGGTTACAGCCTATGAATTTTATACATATTATTTTAGTAGAGAGCAACATTTAAAAACACATTTTTATTTAACTAGGCAAGTGAGTGGCAGTATTTGTTGTTTTGTTACCACTTTACCTGCATTTTCTTTTTTTCTTCTTTAAAAAAAAAGTCAGTCAAAAACTTCTTCAGGATTGGTGGGTCCCCTGCGGGACGGTTGAGCTAACGTAGGCTAATGCGATTAGCATGAGTTTGTAAGTAACAAGAACATTTCCCAGGACATAGACATATCTGATATTGGCAGAAACCTTCAATTCTTGTTAATAAATCTTCTTCAGGATTGGTTGGTCCCCGGTGGGACGGTTGAGCTAACGTAGGCTAATGCGATTAGCATGAGTTTGTAAGTAACAAGAACATTTCCCAGGACATAGACATATCTGATATTGGCAGAAAGCTTAAAATCTTGTTAATCAAACTGCACTGTTCAATTTACAGTAGCTATTACAGTGAAATAATACCATGCTATTGTTTGAGGAGAGTACACAGTTTTGAACATGAAAAGTTATTAATAAACAAATTAGGCACATTTGGGCAGTCTTGATACAACATTTTGAACAGAAATGCAATGGTTCATTGGATCAGGCTAAAACTTTGCACATATACGGCTACCATCTAGTGGCCAATATCTAAATTGCACCTGGGCTGGAATAATACATTACGGCCTTTCTCTTGCATTTCAAAGATGATTTTACAAAAAAAAAAAAAAACTTTTTTTTTTCTTCTATTTATTATCTTTTACCAGATATAATGTGTTATATTCTCCTACATTCCTTTCACATTTCCACAAACTTCAAATTGTTTCATTTCAAATGGTACCAAGAAAATGCATATCCTTGCTTCAAAGCCTGAGCTACAGGCAGTTAGATTTGGGTATGTCATTTTAGGCGAAAATTGAAAAAACAAATATATACTGGTATATATATTGCAATGAAATGCAATACTTGAAGAAGTATCAAGTCAGTCACCTGGCATGTACCAGTGACTTTGTCTCCCCCTAGTGGTGTCTATGATGCCATGCACTTTGCACTTCCTTGTCTACCAATCATATCCTCTAGTCTTCAAACTGAATTCTGCACCTCGAAGCAAGTTCCACTGAAATTGTTTCATGGTTCCCCTCTAATCAGGGACTGATTTATACCTGGGACAGCAGGTGTGTGATTCCCCTCTAATCAGGGACTGATTTATACCTGGGACAGCAGGTGTGTGATTCCCCTCTAATCAGGGACTGATTTATACCTGGGACAGCAGGTGTGTGATTCCCCTCTAATCAGGGACTGATTTATACCTGGGACAGCAGGTGTGTGATTCCCCTCTAGTCAGGGACTGATTTATACCTGGGACAGCAGGTGTGCGCAATTAATTATCAGGTAGAACAGAAAACCAGCAGGCTTCAGACCTCGTAGGGTCTTGAATACCCCGGCTCTATAGCATAGCACATGAGCTGTTTAATGACGATGCACATTTACTGTTAGCAATTATGCTATTGGCATGCCTTTTCTTAAATGTCCTAACAAAAAGTTGCTCTAGATGTAACGTTGTACGTAGATGTACGTTGTGAAATTATCACTAACTTTCCACCCATACCCTCCTCCCCCCGCCGCCGCTAGCCGGTCCAGCCGCCGCCCTCTCCTCGGCGGATTGACGATGACGAGGACGAAGAGCGGGACCTGAACAAGACCCTGGGAGTGCAGCGGTTCCAGCAGATCCTCCACCCGCCGGCCCGTGGACCACCAGAGAAGCACCGGGCCTATAACGAGGAGGACTTTGAGTGTGAGCCACCCACCCAGCCAGCCAGCCACCCACAGCTGATTTAGCCTAGTTACCTCTCATATCTATTCAATCACTGTTTCATGCAGTGACCATATAGGGCTATGTAATTACATTGTGTTTGGAAATAATCTGTATAGACAGAGACAAATGTGGCAAATGTGTGTTCGCTTAATATGCATATCCCTGCCAGTTAAATACCAGAGGACTTGGATAGGGAGCCATCTTCTCCATGGTAAAATCAGATCAAATCAAAATGTATTTATCACATGCGCCGAATACAACTGGTGTACTGTAGACCTTAAAGTGAAATGCAACTTACAAGCCCTTAACCAACAATGCTGTTCATGAAATAACAAACGTTTACTCCAGTTATTCTCCTGACCCTGTGGAAATTACCATACTACTGTAGGTTCTGTTTCACTTTACTTCCTTGTTTGCGTTTGACATCAGTCATATCAATCAATGTCTCCAGACCACCGCCACTCCTCTCATCACATCCACCACCCGCTGTCCAAACTTCCCCCGGAGGGGAAGAAGAAGAAGAGCAACAAGAGGAAGAAGGGAACGGGACGGAGAAGAGGATCCGGGGCCGGAGGAGCTCCCACCATAGAGGAGGACGAGGAGGAAGAGGAGGCGGAGGAAGAGTCCTACAGCCAGTACGATGGAGAGGGAGGGCAGACCACCACACCTGATACAGACATGGACACACACAACGCGGATGTGCAGGTGGAGTCACAAGCTTACAATGGTTTATACAGTACAAAGGGTATACACACCATACATACTGAGCACACAAACACAAACACACACACACACACACACTGTAAGACACACGCACACACACAAACACTATAAGACACACAGAAACAAACACACACACACACACACACACACACACTATAAGACACACACGCACACACACACACACACACCCACACTATAAGACACACACACACACACACTATAAGACACGCACACAGACACTTACACACACACTAGAAGACACACACACACACACACACACACACACACACACACACACACACACACACACACACACACACACACACACACACACACACACACACACACACACACACACACACACACACTATAAGACCCAGACACACTATAAGACACACACACACACTATAAGACACACAGACACACACACACACACTATAAGACACAGACACACACACACACACTATAAGACACACACACACGCACGCACACACAGACTATAAGACACACACACACACACACACACACACACACACACACACACACACACACACACACACACACACACACACACACACACACACACACACACACACACACACACACACACACACTCAGCTCCTTTCTTTCTGAATAGGTAGTCTTCTTCCTCATTGACCCTAGTCTGTCCTTTCTGTAGTTCTTTGTGTCTGAGGATGACTGTGCCAGTGCCACTCCTACTCCCACGCCAAGCCAGCCTGGCAGTGCCAGCTTTCCCAGACACCTCACCATCGTACCCGAGACTGCCCTGGGCACCGACCTGCCAGAGGACGCCACACCTACTGAGTGAGCAAAACACACATGCACAGACTGATATAGCAATACACACACACAATCATACATACTGTACATACAAACAGTAATACATATTCATACAAATTCACATAGAGCCTCTGTCTGTATATCTGTCTGTCTCTCTGCATGTCATTGCCATGGTACCAGTAAGCCAGTGGACTCGGTGTTGGCCCCTCACAAAGGGAGGAACGGCCTGTCCTCCGGCCCCTCCCGGGAGTCCCCTAGCCCATCCACATGGGGTTCCATACCTCCCTCCTCCAGAGCACCGCCCCCTGGTGGTAGCCGCAGCTATGACCTGCAGGAGCGCCGGCGCTCGGGCAACATGACGTGTGGGCTGCAGGAGCATCACCAGCGCCAGGCCACTGACGACAGCGAGGCCCAGATGCTGGGGTCCGCCGACCTGGATGGGATCAAAAGTGAGTACCAATCAATCAGTCAGTCAGTCAATCGACAAATCAATCATATTTTTCCGAACTTGAAACGACCTGGATTTCAATGACTACACAGTGGGACGATTCCCATTTCACTGTGACATCATATAAGGATTTAATGACTAAACTATTAACCTTCGTTCTGTAACATGTTTTAATAACTAAACTATTACCTTTGGTACTGTGAAATGTTTCAATGACTAAACTATTAACCTTGGTTCTGTGACAGCATTTCAATGACGAAACAGGGGATTCATTGTAGTATTACTACAACACCATTGTAGCACCATTTTAATGACTTTACAGGAGACTAACGTTATACATTACTGTGACATCATTGTACCATTATTTCCATGACCTCACCTGGGATTAACTTTGATATTACTGTGACATCATATCAGCATTCCCTTGACTACACAGGAGATGAATGTTGAATATTCTGTGACATCATAACATCATCATTTCCATGACTACACATGAGATTAATGTTGATATTACTGTGACATCATAGCATTTTTTTGTGACATCATAGCAGATCTTCCATGAAAACACAGTGGGATTAACTTTGATATAACTTCAGACTTTACTATGACATCACTTTAGCATCCCTACATAGGGCTATCATCATTATGACAATTTTTGTATTTCTGAACACTTTACTGTGACATCATTATATGGCATTAATATGAGACCATGCAAGCAAATTACATATTATTTTTGATATATAGTGCCTAGTGAAAGTCTACACATCTATTGCACAATCTTCAACATTTTCTGCCTTTGAATTTTTATTTCAAAATGGATTCCATATTTCTTATGTAATCCACAACCTACTCCCCATTTTCAAAGGGAAAGAAAATTATAGAAAGTTTAAAATATATATTAAAAAAATAAAATGTTAATACGTGGTACCTTTTGGCATTACAGCTGTGAATCATTTTGAATAAGATTCTACCAACTTTGTCCTACAACACAACTATGGGACGTCGTACTCTCGCAAATCACGCCTGACACAACCAATGAAATACGCGCCTCGCTGAAAGTCACGCCTTCCACAACCAATGAAATACGCGCCTCGCTGAAAGTCACGCCTTCCACAACCAATGAAATACGCGCCTCGCTGAAAGTCACGCCTTCCACAACCAATGAAATACGCGCCTCGCTGAAAGTCACGCCTTCCACAGGTGATAACCCTGAGGCTCGGATTAATTGCTTACAATTCTTCAGCTCTTCACCTCGAACGATACATGCCACAAAACAAAAATGTTGTGCCAACTAAACTGTCCCTTTGTCGTAGAGCGTGCTCACCCCCTGAATGTTGTGTGCTGGAGTTTGTATTTGTTTTGCTAGTTTCCTAACTACAAACCAATTACTTATTCTTGGATTGCTTTGCCCTGGCTGTAGCAATGAGTGAGATGGCTAACGCGACCGAAACGACGAAGGCTAACAAGCCAGGTTTGGATTCGCGACCATGCCCAGATAAATAAAAAGATACCCACGTTTGTTGTTTTGTACGTCTCGGCTTGGTGCTCTGGCTGCCGTCGCTCTATTCCATTTGTATGTGGGACTGGGGGAAGGGGTCAGTAAAAGTGGCTTGCCCGCGGCTGGCACTGTTCTCCTAGTCCATGGCGCAGGCTCTCTTGACAATCGTGTGGCATTCTTGAGGGGGTTGGTGTTCCCGATTAGTGACTTCCTCTCCCGGGTGCCCGAGTCTGAGTTGTGGGACACGGAGATGGATTGGGTCTTTGGTCGGAGCAAATGTCTTGTCTGCCTGGGCGGTAGTTGCTCATCCCGGCTTTCTCCCGGCATTGTAACATCTCCATTCCTATCTCCAGTTCCTGGAGTTGGAGGGAATGGAGGAAACGGGGCTTCTGATGAGGAAGAATCCCCCCAGAGTGAGGGGCCTTAGCACAGGTCTGGGCGATCAATCAAATGTATTTATAAAGCCCTTCTTATATCCGCAGATATCACAAAGTGCTGTACAGAAACCCAGCCTAAAACCCCAAACAGCAAGCAATGCAGGTGTAGAAGCACGGTGGCTAGCAAAAACTCCCTAGGAAGAAACTTAGAGAGGAACCAGGCTATGAGGGGTGGCCAGTCCTCTTCTGGCTGTGCCGGGTGGAGATTATAACAGAACATGGCCAAGATGTTCAAATGTTCATAGATGACCAGCAGGGTCAAATAATAATAATCACAGTGGTTGTCGAGGGTGCAACAGGTCTGCACCTCAGGAGTAAATGTCAGTTGGCTTTTCATAGCCAATCATTCAGAGTATCTCTACCTCTCCTGCTGTATCTAGAGACTTGAAAACAGCAGGTCTGGGACAGGTAGCACGTCCGGTGAACAGGTCAGGGTCCCATAGCCGCAGGCAGAACAGTTGAAACTGGAGCAGCAGCACGGCCAGGTGGACTGGGGACAGCAAGGTGTCATCAGGCCAGGTAGTCCTGAGGCATGGTCCTAGGGCTCAGGTCCTCCGAGAGAGAGAAAGAAAGAGAGAAAGAGAGAGAGAATTGGAGAGAGCATACTTAAATTCACACAGGACACTGGATAAGGCAGGAGAAATACTCCAGATATAACAGACTGACCCTAGCCCCACTACACATAAAGTACTGCAGAATAAATACTGGAGGCTGAGACAGGAGGGGTCGGAAGACACTGTGGCCCCATCCAACGATACCCCCGGACAGGGCCAAACAGGCAGGATATAACCCCTCCCACTTTTCAGCGATCAGTGCGCCCCTCCACAAAAACATTACTGTGACAACAGTTCCCCCACGTTTGGTTACTGCTAAACGGGATACCATGTCAGCCATTGCCAGAGCCCCTTGTGGACATAAGGGGGCTTCATGCAGGCTATACAGTCTTGTGGAAGAACTATTGACACGATTTAAGTAACATCCTTTTTAAAAATCCCATCAGATATGGGATACCCATGGGGCGGCGCACAGTTGGCCCAGCGTCATCCGGGTTAGGGGAGGGTTTGGTAGGCAGGGATGTCCTTGTGCCATCGCGCTCTAGCGACTCCTGTGGCGGGCCGGGCTCATGCACGCTGACACGGTCGCTAGGTGTATGGTGTTTCCTCCGACACATTGGTGTGGCTGGCTTCCGGGTTAAGTGGGCATTGTGTCAAGAGATAGTGTAGCTTGGTTGGGTTGTGTTTCGGAGGACGCATGGCTCTCGAACTTTGCCATTCCCGAGTCCATACGGGAGTGCAGCGATGAGACAAGACTGTAACTACCAATTGGCTAGCACGAAATTGGGGAGAAAAAGAGGTAAAAGTTTTTAAAAACAGACCATGAAACATCCCGAAAATCGGTCTACAAACTATTATGACCACTCTATGGAAAGGGGAGACTCTCACAAACACGATTCCTTTGTTTTGGCACCAAAGCTCCAACGCCTGCCACTTAAACGCATACAGCCCTCCTTGATTATCCTCAGCCAGAGATTTGGGGTCTGTGGGCTTGATTACTATACGTCTGCAACGGCGTATGCATTTAAGCGGCAGGCGTTGGAACTTTGGTGACATAACAAAGGAATGTATAAAGGAATAATGAAGGAATCCTTTTCAGAGTTCTCTGGGGAACATTCGAATGTCCCTACAGGAGCTTTTTTGAGCAGGGTTATTCATTCTCCACTTCGAAAGTGAATATGGCGTCTATGTGGGAATTGATGGCTTGTGACTTGGCGGTGAGGTTCCTAAAAGGGTGTGCGTTTTGGGCTCTCGGTGAAGTGGGATACTGAATTAAAGGAATGAATCCGGGCCACGGGGTTATCACCTGTGGACAGAGCCTTGTCAGGCCTGATTTTGAGTTCTTCAATTGAAGTCGAGAAAAAACGACTCTCCATAGTTTTTTGCAGCTGTACATAGTCCATTGGTAAATAGCCCACCCAATTGACCTACCTCATCCCCATACTGTTTTTATTTATTTACTTTTCTTGCACACCAGAATCTCTACCTGCACATGACCATCTGATCATTTATCACTCCAGTGTTAATCTGCTAAATTGTAATTATTCACCTACCTCCTCATGCCTTTTGCACACAATGTATATAGACAATTTTTTTAATTTTTATAAAACTGCTATGCTTTATCTTGGCCAGGTCGCAGTTGTAAATGAGAACTTGCTCTCAACTAGCCTACCTGGTTAAATAAAGGTGAAATAAAAAAATGGTACAAAAAAAATTGTTGTGTTGTATCTCGTTTCCCTCCGGGGAACAGTAGTCATAAAGTTACGTTTATTCACCAGAGTGATGTCCTATTTTTGTTCATCAAAAACAACCTTAAAATCTGTGTTAGGGAGCAGTAATTCAGTGGTAAATGACATAAGCAAAAAGTACATTTATTTGCCATGTTGTCTTGCAATGTTACTTGTTGCTAACAGAATGGATGATATGGATTATTTAACACAGGCTTGCTTCTTTTCACGTTGTCATACAGGCCAATAATGTGGAGTAAATGCAATGTTGTTGATCTCTTTGTATTTTCAAGTATTGTGGTGGCAGCATCACGTTATGGGTATGCTTGTCACCATCAGGGACTTGGGAGTTTGTCAGGATCAAAAATACATTTGAAAACGAGCAAAGCCCAGGTAAAAACCTGCCATAGTCTTCTGGTTACCCTGGGATAGAGTTACTTTTTTTTCTGTGGAAGAATTACTCAAGGTTTTATACCAAAGATACACCATAATGGCATTCCAAGAGGTGCTGAGTGGTCCACTCTGTTCTTACTGAAATCTGCTTGAAAACAGAAACACGGTTTTAATATTGTTGTCCATCAATGATTCCCAACCAAATTTTACTGAGCTTCAGCAATTTTGACAAAAACAATGGATGTTTGTTGCCCTAAGAGTTGTGCAAGGTTGGAAGAATATTCTTCAAATTATTAACATGTATTATTAACTCTGGGATGTGAACACATACACAATCAATACATCTTCACTTAATTCATTTTGAAAATGTTCTATACATTTTCTTTCACTTTGAAAATGTAGAGTAGGTTGTGTAGATCGGTGGGGGACAATATAATTTAATCCTATTTTTTTTTTATGTAGTTTTAAGGCAGCTAAATGTGAATAATGTGCAAGGGGTGTACACACTTTCACTAGCAACTGTATTTATGTCATTATTTTGACTTTGTTTTTTTTAACTTTCATTTAACATGGTGGAATTACTCAGATTTGAACCTATTAATTTATTAGACATCTCGTAAACATCACTTTGGCTGTATGTTAAGGTATTTGTCAGTAACTTTTTAATGGACAACTCATCCAAATGATATCACCTCTAGGGAGAATGAAAGAAAAACTAAAATAAAGCTTTTACCAAGATATGTTTTTGTGTCTGTCCTTACCCTGATGAAAAGCTTACAAAACCCTAATATTTAGAAACAAAAAGCCTATTCTCCACAGTCAATTTGCATTTGTTATCTTAAATCTGATCCCAATATGGAATTGATTGTTCTGTGTACAGGCAAACAATGCTGTCCATCCCACTGTGTACCGTTGGAATGTGAGCATTTTCAAAGAGCCCAAAGCTGCACACCCCTGGACTACTTTCCTAGTTTTGCATAGTGTGTGTGTGTGTGTGTGTGTGTGTGTGTGTGTGTGTGTGTGTGTGTGTGTGTGTGTGTGTGTGTGTGTGTGTGTGTGTGTGTGTGTGTGTGTGTGTGTGTGTGTGTGTGTGTGTGTGTGTGTGTGTGTGTGTGTGTGTGTGTGTGTGTGTGTGTGTGTGGCGTGTGCTCATCCGTCATTCTTTGGAAAACAATCATTCATTTTGCCCCAAAGTGAAGCAAGGTTTGTGGCTGTGTTCTGAAAGTCAAAAGGTTGAGCCTTTCTTTGAGTCAGAGGAAAACGTGTTTGTGAGTATCCATGATATAATATATCATTAAATTATTATGATATTGTTATAATTAATAATATAAAATGTTTGATTATCTTTCTTTAGGTTTTGACTGCCTGTTTAAAGTTCTTGCAATTATTTTGCAAGTTTGTAATTCTGATTTACTGCTCTAAATGTTTGTTTCAGTGGTTAGCCAACAGAACCATTATCTTAGTTTGATAGCCATGAATCTGCCTCGATTTGAGCTGTGAGAAGTGAGTGAAAAAAAAGAAGAAGCAATAAGTCGGCTAGTTATAATGAGGGTTGGTCTTGATTCTCTAGTCTCACACACCCTGAGTCCTCGGAAAGCTTTCCTATTGTTAAACCAATCCTGAAATGTTGTTTTCAAGAAAAGTACTCCCGTGGGAATCTGAGTGTGTTCTCGCCGTGCTTGTTAAAGCCACACTGCAGCGGGCATTAGCAACTAGCTACGTTAATGATGTCTTTTGTGACATGGCCGTCAGTTGTATTCTGATTGTAAAAGGATGTTTTTAAGATGTCATTTTAGTGATCAGAAAATTACATCTTTAACTGTTTGTAATCTGGTCAGATAACATCACAAAATTTGACGTCTTTTTACCCAGACATTTTGATGTTGTCATTAAAAAATAAATATTTGTCTGATTTGATGACTTAACAAACAGAAAATCAGTCTGGGACCAGAAAATGACTATCTCTCTATTTCTCTCTTTCCATCTCTCTTTCTCCACTCCCCATGTCCCATAGGCCACAGGTTTGAGGATGTCCCTGCGGTTCGCCGTCACCTGGTCAGGAAGAGCAACAAGGGGCAGGTGGTGCACATCAACAAGGACCACAAGGAGCCTAGTGCCCGCAGCCGCAAGTTGGATCGTACCCCACACGAGGTGGGTACTAGGGGGCGAGGGGTACTGGTTTATATGGCCAAAATTCCACATTTCTTTCCTTGCTTGAACATCCATTTGGTAGACAGGGTGGCAGTATTTGTTGTCTTGCTACCACTTTACCTGCATTTTTTAAAATTTAACCTTGCAAGTCAGTTAAGAACAAATTCTTATTTACAATGACTGTCTACCCCGGCCAAACCCAAACCCGGACGACGCTGGGCCAATTGTGCGCCGTCCTATGGGACTCCAAATCACGGCCGGTTGTGATACAGCCTGGAATCGAACCCGGGTCTGTAGTGACACCTCTAGTATTGAGATGCAGTGCCTTAGGTCCATCATACAGTAGACTTATATGACACTGTCATATGCTATTACGCTTTGATTCGACCCCCTACCGAGATGTTAGACCAGTAGAATTACTGCTGGTTTACAAGTAACCGGCACTGACGTGTGAGTAGCACATGTCAAGTCGTTATTATGATGAGAGTTTGGTTTTAAGAAGTGAATGTGTCACCTGTACTTCAACTCCCTGCTTTGGTACATAGGTCAGTTAGGGAAATGTGGGAGAGAAAGACAGAGACGTTAGAAATGAATGAAGGGACAACTTTCACACGCCACAAGAAAAAAGCAGAGAGGTAACACGACACAAAGGGGCTCTAAGATGTAAGCCAGGGACTTAAGTGTGTTGTATTAGAGGGTAACCAGGTAAAGTTCACTCTCTTCTCTGTGTGTGTGTGTGTGTGTGTGTGTGTAAGGTAAGGCTGCTCTGTCAGATTTGTCAGTATCTCTGCTTCTCGCTCACCCAACCAGTGGTTGTGTATCGATCCACATCTCTGTTGGACAGAATGGTTCGCTTGGAGTTCGTGGGTCGTATGGCACGGCATCAGAAGGTAGGGTGGTTTTGGACCAGCACAACCCGGTTTTAGCCTAGGTCACTTTGTACTTGCCGTATTAGCCTTCAGATAGAAGTTTAAGTAACTGTGCAGTCTAAATCTAACACCACGCCTATACAGCATCCTGTGTTTGTAAGGGGGAAACCTAGTCAGTTGTACAACTGAATGCGTCTTCCACATTTAACCTGGGGGCTGCCATAATCAACATCTTCAGCCGTCGGGGAAGAGGGGGTTAACTGCCTTGCTCAGGGACAGAACAACACATTTTTACATTGTCAGCTCAGGGATTTGATCCTTCAACCTTCTGGTTACTGGCCCAACGCTCTAAACACTAGGCTACCTGCAGAGAGTTGATGCATGCTGGATACATATCCTAATGTCTTCATGCACCTGTCCTAAGTTCATTGGAATATGGTCTGGTTGATACAACACTTATTTTGGATAGGGAAACTTCAGGATTCACAGCAATAATAATAGAAACACGAATGCAAGTATAGTCTAATGTACACATTTTTTGGGGGGTTATGTTACACATGAGTAGGAAGTCACCTAAAATGGGAAAATGTGTGTGTGTGTGTGTGTGTGTGTGTGTGATTCTCGTTGTGCCAGTATTGAATTTTAAAAGCCTGTTATATTACATGATGTTCCCTTTAATATAAAGCACATTGATGTAAAAAACAAAAATCTGATTTCCTGAGTGGCGCAGCAGTCTAAGGCACTGTATCTCAGTGCAAGAGGTGTCACGAAAGTTCCTGTTTTGAATCCAGGCTGTATCACATCTGGCTGTGATTGGGAGTCCCATAGGGCGGCGCACAATTGGCCCAGCGTCTTCTGGGTTTGGCCGGGGTAGGCTGTCATTGTAAATAAGAATTTGTTCTTAACTGACTTGCCTGGTTAAATAAAGGTTCAATTAAAATAAATAAAGACTTGCCAAAAATCTTCATTTTGACATGTCCCTCATCGTGTTTTTCTGATTTTAACACCAAGATTTATCCTATGCTTGCACCATCATTGTAAAGCCCTAGTTATTTTTTTTTGTCTTTGACAAAGTCCTTTCTAAAGATGATCATTTATTTCATGTGATTAGTAAGTCATTTACATCTGTCCGTAATTTTAAGGTCAATCTTGTTACGCAAACATTCGTTTTAATATGGTAAAACTATTCTGTAAATATTTTATATATATATATAGATTTTTTTTTTTTACATATAATAGTCAAATCATAGTGTAAAAGCAGGTGAGCTGCTTCTACTGTTTTTAGCCATTTTCTGGTGTTATGTGGAAAACTGCATAGAGCATAACATGGCAACCCTCTTGCCATAGATAGATAGATAAGCCAGAAATGTTATAACAATTCAAATAAAAACAAATATATATATATAATAAAAACATTTATTTAAAGTTTTGTGAAGTTTGCATTCAGTTGCCCCTTCTTGAAATGGGGAAAATATGTTTTTATGACGTTGAACATGTGCTCTTTATGACAGAATGTTAAAATCAAGTTTGAAAAAAAGTTATTATACGACCTAAAAGGAGGAGCAGCTATTGCTTGACCTGACGGTGGGGGTGGGGTTATGGAGGGAGAGAGCAGCTATTGCTTGACCTGACGGTGGGGGTGGGGTTATGGAGGGAGAGAGCAGCTATTGCTTGACCTGACGGTGGGGGTGGGGTTATGGAGGGAGAGAGCAGCTATTGCTTGACCTGACGGTGGGGGTGGGGTTATGGAGGGAGAGAGCAGCTATTGCTTGACCTGACGGTGGGGGTGGGGTTATGGAGGGAGAGAGCAGCTATTGCTTGACCTGACGGTGGGGGTGGGGTTATGGAGGGAGAGAGCAGCTATTGCTTGACCTGATGGTGTTGAGACAGGGAGCCAGAGCAGAGATGCCAGGATGGGGGTGATGTGATGGTGTTGAGACGGGGAGCCAGAGCAGAGATGCCAGGATGGGGGTGATGTGATGGTGTTGAGACAGGGAGCCAGAGCAGAAATGCCAGGATGGGGGTGATGTGATGGTGTTGAGACGGGGAGCCAGGATGGGGGTGATTTGATGGTGTTGAGACGGGGAGCCAGGATGGGGGTGATGTGATGGTGTTGAGACGGGGAGCCAGGATGGGGGTGATTTGATGGTGTTGAGACGGGGAGCCAGGATGGGGGTGATGTGATGGTGTTGAGACGGGGAGCCAGGATGGGGATGATGTGATGGTGTTGAGACGGGGGGAGCCAGGATGGGGATGATGTGATGGTGTTGAGACGGGGAGTCAGGATGGGGGTGATGTGATGGTATTGAGACGGGGAGCCAGGATGGGGGTGATGTGATGGTATTGAGACGGGGAGCCAGGATGGGGGTGATGTGATGGTGTTGAGACGGGGAGCCAGAGCAGAGATGCCAGGATGGGGGTGATGTGATGGTGTTGAGACGGGGAGCCAGAGCAGAGATGCCAGGATGGGGGTGATGTGATGGTGTTGAGACGGGGAGCCAGAGCAGAGATGCCAGGATGGGGGTGATGTGATGGTGTTGAGACGGGGAGCCAGAGCAGAGATGCCAGGATGGGGGTGATGTGATGGTGTTGAGACGGGGAGTCAGGATGGGGGTGATGTGATGGTGTTGAGACGGGGAGCCAGGATGGGGGTGATGTGATGGTGTTGAGACGGGGAGCCAGGATGGGGATGATGTGATGGTGTTGAGACGGGGAGCCAGGATGGGGATGATGTGATGGTGTTGAGACGGGGAGTCAGGATGGGGGTGATGTGATGGTGTTGAGACGGGGAGCCAGGATGGGGGTGATGTGATGGTGTTGAGACGGGGAGTCTGGATGGGGGTGATGTGATGGTGTTGAGACGGGGAGCCAGAGCAGAGATGCCAGGATGGGGGTGATGTGATGGTGTTGAGACGGGGAGCCAGAGCAGAGATGCCAGGATGGGGGTGATGTGATGGTGTTGAGACGGGGAGCCAGAGCAGAGATGCCAGGATGGGGGTGATGTGATGGTGTTGAGACGGGGAGCCAGAGCAGAGATGCCAGGATGGGGGTGATGTGATGGTGTTGAGACGGGGAGTCAGGATGGGGATGATGTGATGGTGTTGAGACGGGGAGTCAGGATGGGGGTGATGTGATGGTGTTGAGACGGGGAGCCAGGATGGGGGTGATGTGATGGTGTTGAGACGGGGAGCCAGGATGGGGGTGATGTGATGGTGTTGAGACGGGGAGCCAGGATGGGGGTGATGTGATGGTGTTGAGACGGGGAGCCAGGATGGGGGTGATGTGATGGTGTTGAGACGGGGAGCCAGGATGGGGGTGATGTGATGGTGTTGAGACGGGGAGTCAGGATGAGGGTGATGTGATGATCTCTGATGGTGTTGAGACGGGGAACCAGAGCAGAGATGCTAGGATGGGGGTGATTATCCTTCACTCCCACCAGGATCCTTCACTCTCACCAGGATCCTTCACTCTCACCAGGATCCTTCACTCTCACCAGGATCCTTCACTCTCACCAGGGTTACTCTGGATGTTTTGGAGCTTCTGGAGACTCCTGCCAGGGTTCTCGATGAAGAGTATGTTGCATTAGTCCGAGGGGGAGAGCATGTACAGAACAAACAGGATAGGGTCCAAGAACAGATCCTTGTGGGACACTGCAGGTGATGTGGTGGGAGCGAGACTTGGACCCATACTCCTGTCTAAGAGGTAGGAGTGGAACCAGCTCAGAGCTGGTCCAGATAGTCTGTTGTGTCCCGGAGGCGCTTCAGGAGGATGGGATGATCGACAGTGTCAAACGCTGCGCTCAAGTCCAGGAGGATCAGAGGACAAGGAGAGCCTGCATCAGCCGCCATCAGCAGGTCGTTGGTGACCCTGAGTAGGGCCTGTTTCAGTGCTGTAGGCCGGCTGGAAACCTGACTGGAACTTCAGCAATTGGTTGTTCTGATCGAGATGGTCTGGGAGCTGCACAGCAACCACTTTTTCCAACACTTTGGAGAGGAAGAGAAGATTGGATATTGGCCTGTAATTAGCCAGCACTTCCGGGTCTAGGGTGGGCTTCTTCAAAAGGGGGCTGATGACAGCGGTCTTAAATGCAGGAGGGAGGGAGTGGTTAACAATCTGGGTTGTTAGAGGGCTGAGTGCAGAGGGGCATGATTGGAGCAGGGCTGTTGGAACAGGATCCAAGGTACAAGAGGAGGTTTTCATTATGGAGATAGTTTTCTATATTGTATGTGTGACCTCTCTTCCAGGTGTTTGTAGAGCTAAACGAGCTGGTGATGGATAAGAACCAGGAGTTGCAGTGGCGGGAGACGGCTCGCTGGATAAAGTTTGAGGAGGAAGTGGAGGAGGAAACGGACCGTTGGGGGAAACCCCACGTCGCCTCACTCTCCTTCCGTAGTCTCCTGGAGCTCCGAAAGACCATCTCCCATGGTGAGAGAAAGAGGGGAGAGTGAGGGAAGAAAGGGAGGGAAGGTAGGTAAGATGAGTGAGGAATAGAAGGGGGAGGAGGGAGAGAAGGAGTTGGGAATAGAAGGGGGGGGGTGAAAGAGAGAGGAGAGATGGGGGAGGTAGAAAAAGTACAGATGAAGATAGAGAGGAAGGGAGAGATTGGGGAGGAAGGGAGAGATTGGGGAGGAAGGGAGAGATTGGGGAGGAAGGGAGAGATTGGGGAGGAAGGGAAGAAAATGGGGAATAAAAAAAGGGATGGACAAAGGCAAGAAAACGAAACAGTTAGTTGTGTTAAATGGAAACTTTGGGGATGTGTTTTTTAGGTGCGGTGCTGCTGGACTTGAAGCAGAAGACCTTGCCTGGCATCGCCCATCAGGTGGTGGAGCAGATGATCATCTCTGATCAGATCAAAGTAGAGGACCGGGCCAATGTCCTCAGAGCCCTACTACTCAAACACAGGTATGTCTCTCCTCTAGCTGTCTATGATCCGCCTGCTACCCTGCTACGTGCAGTCTATCACTATCATAGACACACGGTACATATTCACAGTGTTTATTTACATCATTTGTCACTGCTCTGGATAAGAGCGTCTGCTAAATGACTTAAATGTAAATGTATTACTTTAGTTGTACTACACAAACTCAGTTCAGCCGTTCTCTCTCTCTCTCTCCTCGCCTCTACCCGCAGTCACCCGAGCGATGAGAAGGAACACAGCTCTTTCACGCGGAACATCTCTGCCGCCAGCCTGGTCTCACTGATGGTGAACCACCAAAACAGCAGCAACCACACAGGCCAAGCTGAGCCCTCTGTGACTGACCCCCTCATGGATGGAGGAGGGGCTGCCGGCACCATCACAGACTCCCGCATCGACGTGGAGAAGAGCGAGGTCTTGGAAGTGTGGATGTGTCTTTGTGTCTCTGTGTACGGGATGTTTGTGTGTCTGAGCGTTTTTGCGAGCTCTGTGTATTACTGTGTTGTTTGAGTTGTGTTTGTGGTGTGTGTGTATTTATCTTTGCCCTCTTGTCTTGTGTGAGTGTTTTATGTTTTTTTTTGTCTGAATGTGTGCGTATTGTTGGTGTCTAAACTCCAGTGTTCATCTACAGAAGGACAATCCTCCCATATTGGGCATGCACAGGTCCAAGTCCAAGCATGAGCTCAAGTTGCTGGAGAAGATTCCGGAAAATGCAGAGGCTACTGTCGTCCTCGTAGGTGCGCCTTGCTATTTCAGTCACATTTCCAGCTATGAGGCAGACGTTCCCACATTGGTGGGAGAGCCGATAGTGTCAATTATAGTAGTTTAACATTTTGTTGTTGTTATTCACATCTGTATTAAAGCATGAATTTTTGCATGATCCTCCATTAGGATTTTGCTTCAATTGTACTCTAGTCTAACACACTGGATCTGAAAGTGAAAAGCCCCACTGAGTCTGATAGTCCGATCATCCTAAATTCAATAATCCATCAGGTTCAATTAAATGTAATAACTGTCTCCCGCAGGCGCCGTGGCCTTCCTGGAGCAGCCTTCCATGGCGTTTGTTCGTCTGCAGGAAGCCGTCCTGCTAGAGTCCGTGCTGGAGGTTCCTGTTCCTGTGCGTTTTCTCTTCCTCCTCATGGGCCCACCCATCGCCAACATTGACTACCACCAGATTGGCCGCTCCATCTCTACACTTATGTCTGACAAGGCGAGTTAACCGTTTGGTGACCCATACTGCCCTGTTGTGGATCAGTTGGTTAAACTGTTGTGTGACCCATACTTCCCCACATGTGGCTCAGTTGGTTATAGCGTGGTACTAGCAACACCAAGGTCGTGGGTTGAACTCCCACAGGGAGCACATACACATACAACAAAAAACGATGCAGTCACTCTCCTGTAGATCACTTTGAATAAAAGCATCTGCTAAGTGGTGTATCGTTACTGTCTGATGAAAACCTTGGAACAATTTTCACAAATGTTCATTATTTTACATCTATTGAAAGCAGTAACTCCCCTCAATGTACTCTGAACATTTCATGACACTAGGACCAAGAAATGTATTCAAAATAGCTTCTGAAGTTTGGTGGTTGTATGTTCGTTAATGGTAAAATATGGCAGTTTTTTTTCCATTTCCTGAAAAGTTTCTGTTTTGGAGATTTTCATCAGACGGCAACGATAAATGATTGTTATTATTTTACCGCAGCACTTCCATGAGGCGGCATACTTGGCGGACGAGCGGCAGGACCTGCTGAATGCCATCAACAGCTTCCTGGACTGCAGCGTCGTGCTGCCGCCGTCTGAGGTGGGGGGCGAAGAGCTGCTGCGCTCGGTGGCCCGCTTCCAGAGAGAGATGCTCCGCAAGAGAGAGGAGCAGCAGGGCAAGGAGCTCAAGGTCAAAGAGCCAAAGAGCCACAAGGATAAAGGTAATAGAGACATACACAGATATACATACGTATACTACAGAGGAGCAGAAGGGCAGACTACAGACCAAAAGCCCAACGATTCCATGGTCAAGGGTGATAAAGACACATACTGAAGGAAAGAGCTTGAGGGATGACCACCAAATAACCCCCTTTTCCTTCTCTCTCCCTCAGCTCTGCAGGCGCCTTTCAAACCTGGGGTCGACCCTCTGCGCCGTTCAGGCCGCCTGTTTGGGGGACTGATCCGCGATGCCGCACGGCGCTACCCCAAATATGCCAGTGACTTACGTGACGCGCTCAACCCCCAGTGCATGGCCGCCATCATATTCATCTACTTCGCTGCCCTGTCGCCCGCCGTCACCTTCGGAGGACTACTGGGTCAGTCAGTCAGTCAACCATTGGGGGAGGGAGGGAGGTCAGGGAGGACAATATTGGAGCACTGACGAAACATTTTATGAATCGAAATTAAGCTAAAAAAAAGAGGGATAGAGTATATTGGTAGTCATGTCATTTTGAGTCGGTATTCACTTCCTCTTCTTCTTCTATAGGTGAGAAAACAGGGGGGTTGATTGGCGTGTCGGAGCTGATAATCGCCACGTCAATGCAAGGGGTTATATTCTCCCTCCTTGGGGCGCAGCCTCTCCTTGTGGTGGGCTTCTCTGGACCCCTGCTGGTGTTTGAGGAGGCCTTCTACTCGGTGAGCAACTAGCCTAATTCTTCCTAACTCCTCCTTCTCCCCAAATCGGGCACTTGTTCACTCACCTGCAAAGAATTTACAAAGAATTAACTGGTTGCAAAATTCCTAAGAGTTTTCTGTTTAAAAAAAAAAATCCAGTTTAGAGGAGTTGAAGGATTCCTTTCCTTCCTAATTCCAAAAATCCTTCAACATGAAAAAAAAACTGAAAACTTTGTGGAAGTTTCTGGAAATGTGCAACCCTAGCTGGTGTAAGGAATATGGTTAAATGTGCGCATGATAATGACATTTTGTCTGGTGTTTCTGTCATGCAGTTCTGCAATGCCAATGACATGGAGTATCTGACAGGCCGGGTATGGATTGGCTTCTGGCTGGTGCTCATCGTTGTCCTCATAGTGGCCTTCGAGGGAAGCTTCCTGGTCCGCTTCGTGTCGCGCTTCACCCAGGAGATCTTCTCCTTCCTCATCTCCCTCATCTTCATCTACGAGACCTTCTCCAAACTGGGCAAGGTGAGGTTGGAAGGAAGAGCAGCCATAAACACTGGGCTGGAGCTGATTGGGTTAAATTGTCCACTGGCTAACAAGTTTGCCATTCATAGCTAGCATAGATGCAGTAACGAGGTCAATGGAACTCAACCAAAACAATAGAAATGCCATGGAAATGCGTGGGGGAAAGATGCCGAAGGGGGAAAGACCTCGTATCTCCTCATTGCCCCTCAACAAAAAAACTTACAATACATGAATCATGACGGATTTGACGAATATCCACTTTGTAAGATCAGATTGGTTGAATGTGTGCCAATCCGACATCCTTCTATCCCCACGGTCTACATTCCATTGACCTCTTTACCGCATCTATACCGTTGCATGCATTATGACACCGCCGAGAGCATTTGAAACTGAAGTCATCTACAGCACACCTGACACAGATGTCATGGTGCAGGAAGGAATGACTAATAAGAAAACTGTCTGTCTGCCTCTGTCTGTCTGTCTGTCTGTCTGTCTGTCTGTCTGTCTGTCTGTCTGTCTGTCTGTCTGTCTGCCTGCCTGCCTGCCTGCCTGCCTGCCTGTCTGTCTGTCTGTCTGTCTGCCTGCCTGCCTGCCTGCCTGCCTGCCTGCCTGCCTGCCTGTCTGTCTGTCTGCCTGCCTGCCTGCCTGTCTGTCTGTCTGTCTGTCTGTCTGTCTGTCTGTCTGTCTGTCTGTCTGTCTGTCTGTCTGTCTGTCTGTCTGTCTGTCTGTCTGAATGAAAACCGACCCAGATCTTTCAAGAGCATCCTCTTCAACGCTGTTACCTCGTCAACGGCACATGGACATCATCATCATGCAACCACACTGTGGTCGACGTGCCTGACAAGGTGGTAGGAGAGCCCAACACAGCCCTTCTGACGCTGGTGCTCATGTCTGGAACCTTCTTCATTGCATTCTACCTGCGCAAGTTCAAGAACAGTGCCTTCTTCCCTGGCAAGGTAAGTACAGACCAGAGCCATACAGTGTTGGCCAAGGGAGAAAAAAAAAGGTATTATTTAAAACGCCTTGACACTCGTGGCAGTAAGCAACCATATCACATTCAGTCCGACATGTTCTGTGTCTCAGCTCCGTAGGATGATTGGAGACTTCGGGGTTCCCATCTCGATTCTCATCATGGTGTTGGTGGACTACAGCATAAAAGACACCTACACCCAGGTGAAATATAGGTCACGATCAAATATAAAGAGAGTCCAATCAGAAGTGAGAATAGCTCAGGTTGACCTTTTCCCGTTGACCCCCTATACAGAAGCTGAGCGTGCCCACAGGCTTCTCGGTGACCAGTCCTGAGAAGCGGGGGTGGCTGATCCCTCCGCTGGGCTCAGACGGCCAGTTCCCTGTCTGGATGATGGGTGCTAGCATCCTACCCGCACTGCTCGTTTTCATCCTTATCTTCATGGAGACGCAGATCACCACGTAAGGAATCCCTCTAACCCCTCACCTCTGCAACCCCATCTTACATACAGTGTTATAGAGCAATTTAAAAAATATATATATATATATATAAGTAATGGAGCCAATGTGTGACATTGGGGTCAACATTTCAAAATGGGTTGAAACAAACATAAAAAGGATTTTTCATGCAGTTCCACATGTGTATTTAGAGGAATACAAGTGAATATATATGCGAATCGGCCCATAACTCCACCAATACAACCACATAGGTTTAGGATTATACATCCTTTAAGCAGGGTTCATACAGACAATGAAGTTCACAGAAGTAGAAATAAAAAAAATGTTGGTTTCTTTTACAGAAACAAAGCATGTCTGACTTTTGTTAATAAAACATTTGTTTTACTCCTGGCACCATTATGGCACACTGGGTCTCCCCTAGTGGCACAGTGATCTAAGGCACTGCATCTCAGTGCTAGAGGCATCAATACAGAACCTGGTTCGATTCCAGGCTGTATCACAACAGGCCGTGATTGGGAGTCCCATAGGGCTGCTCACAATTGGCCCAGCGTCGTCCGGGTTAGGGTTTGGCCGGGGTAGGCCGTCATTGTTAATAAGAATTTGTTCTTAACTGACTTGCCTAGTTAAATGAAGGTAAGTGGTCTCAATTGGGCTACCCTGAATAAATACAAGAAACAAATTAAATAGGAAGTACATTGTCCAGGCCATTTTTATGTCTATTTCATATTATGGAGATATTATCTATATGCATGCAGCAGCAACTACACTTAAACCACTTGACGCTGTTTTCCATTGTGCACCTTAGGCTTATTACTGGTGATGGTTCTAGAACTCACCATTGTTCCCTTTGTTTTATTACTGATGATGGTTCTAGAACTCACCATTGTTCCTTTTGGTTTATTACTGGTGATGGTTCTAGAACTCACCATTGGGCCCTTAGGTTTATTACTGGTGATGGTTCTAGAACTCACCATTGTTCCCAAAGCGCTCATGTAGAAACTTCGTATGTACTGGTATCTATCATTATTAATTCAATGTAGACTTACAAATGACCAAACCCGGGTCTCAGGCTCGGTCTCCACAGAGTTGGGTAAAGCTGCTTTCAGTTTTCACGCCCTTTATGTGGAACAACTTACTATCTTGTTATACCTATATTTAACTAGGTTAAATAAAGGTTAAATAAAAAATTGAATATATATATATATATATATATGTATAAGAAGATAGTAGATGGAGGGAGAGAGATATTGAGTGGAGGAGAGAAAGAGTGAGGAGAGAGCGAGATGCGTTGTATTTGGGTCTTTCTATGAACAACGGTACCACTGTATATATCTCTTCACTTCCCCTTTTTCTTCTCCACACTCTCTTTGCTCTCTCTTTCTTTCCTTCCATCAGGCTAATAGTCTGTAAGAAGGAGCGGATGCTGTTGAAGGGCTCCGGATTCCACCTGGACCTGCTCATCATTGTGGCCATAGGTGGGGTTTCAGCCCTGTTCGGCCTGCCCTGGTTGGCCGCCGCCACCGTGCGTTCTGTCACCCACACCAACGCCCTTACCGTCATGAGCAAAGCGGTGGCCCCCGGCGATAAGCCCCGTATCCAGGAAGTGAAAGAGCAGAGGGTGACGGGCTTCTTCGTAGCTCTGTTCGTTGGTAGGCATGACCCCTCTAATTTAGGGACCAGGTTTAAATCGAGATCAGGGTTGCAAAATTCCAGAAAACTTTCCCAAAATTCACAGGTTTACCAAAAGACCTGTTTGGAGGACTCCGCAGGAATCAGGAGGGGATACGCAGGGAGAGGATCCTCCAACGGAGAAATCTCCAAACAGGATTTCTGAAAGACCTGGGAAATTTGGAAACGGATCTGAAGTTTTTCCACCTGAGACACACGCCGGACTGTAAATGACTGTTAATTTTCAAGGGAAAAACTCTCTTCTCATGTCTAGGTTTGTCCATTGTGATCGGAGATCTCCTGCGCCAAATTCCCATCGCTGTGCTCTTTGGGATTTTCCTCTACATGGGTGTCATGTCCCTCAACGGTATCCAGCTCACAGAGCGCATGCTGCTGCTGCTTATGCCCCCCAAGTATCATCCTGACCACACCTATGTCCGCAAGGTCAGTACCGCAAAACCCCAACCATGCCCCAACACCCCAAATGCTGTGCTGCAGAGTGGCTGACCAAAACCCCAACCACGCCCCAACACCCCAAATGTTGTGCTGCAGAGTGGCTGAGCAAAACCCCAACCACGCCCCAACACCCCAAATGCTGTGCTGCAGAGTGGCTGAGCAAAACTTTACTTCTGCTACTGCTACTACTACTACTACTACCGCTACTACTACTACTACTACTGCTACTACTACTACTGCTACTGCAACTGATACCACTACTACTACTACTGTTGCTACTACTGCTACTGCTACTGCTACTACTACTACTACTACTGCTACTACTACTACTACTGCTACTACTGCTACTACTACTACTGCTACTACTACTACTGCTACTACTACTACTGCTACTACTGCTACTGCCACTACTACTACTGCTACTACTACTGCTACTGCTACTGCTACTGCTACTACTACTACTGCTACTACTACTACTGCTGCTACTACTACTACTACTACTACTACTGCTACTACTGCTACTACTACTACTGCTACTACTACTACTGCTACTGCTACTGCTACTGCTACTACTGCTACTACTACTACTGCTACTGCAAATTCACAACAAGTGAATTTGGGATCTAAAGGAAGGATTCTACTGCTACTACTACTGCTGCTACTGCTACTACTACTGCTACTACTGCTGCTGCTACTACTGCTACTACTACTGCTACTACTACTGCTGCTGCTGCTGCTACTGCTACTACTACTGCTACTACTACTACTACTACTGCTGCTAGTGCTGCTACTACTACTGCTACTACTGCTACTACTACTACTACTGCTACTACTGCTGCTACTGCTACTACTACTGCTACTACTACTGCTACTACTGCTACTACTACTACTGCTGCTACTGCTGCTATTACTACTACTACTGCTGCTACTACTACTACTACTGCTACTACTACTACTACTACTGCTACTGCTGCTGCTACTACTACTACCATTACTGCAACTGATACCACTACTACTACTGCTACTACTACTACTGCTACTACTACTACTACTACTACTACTGCTACTACTACTACTACTACTACTACTGCTACTACTACTACTGATACTGCTGCTACTGTAACGGATGTGAAACGGCTAGCTTAGTTAGCGGTGCGCGCTAAATAGCGTTTCAATCGGTTACGTCACTTGCTCTGAGACCTTGAAGTAGTAGTTCCCCTTGCTCTGCAAGGGCCGCGGCTCTTGTGGAGCGATGGGTAACGATGCTTCGTGGATGACTGTTGTTGATGTGTGCAGAGGGTCCCTGGTTCGCGCCCGGGGACGGTTTAAAAGTATACTGTTACATTGGTGCCGTGACCCGGATTACTGGTTGCTGCGGAAAAAGGAGGAAGGTCAAAAGGGGGGTGAGTGTAACGGATGTGAAACGGCTAGCTTAGTTAGCGGTGTGTGCTAAATAGCGTTTCAATCGGTTACGTCACTTGCTCTGAGACCTTGAAGTAGTAGTTCCCCTTGCTCTGCAAGGGCCGCGGCTCTTGTGGAGCGATGGGTAACGATGCTTCGTGGATGACTGTTGTTGATGTGTGCAGAGGGTCCCTGGTTCGCACCCGGGTATGGGCGAGGGGACGATTTAAAAGTATACTGTTACACTACTACTGCTACTGCAACTGATACCACTACTACTACTACTAAAACTGATACCACTACTACAACTGATACTACTAAGTCGCTTTGGATAAAAGCGTCTGCCAACTGATACCACTACTACTACTGATACCACTACAACTGATACCACTACTACCACTACAACTGATACCACTACTACTACTACAACTGATACTACTACAACTGATACCACTACTACTACTACAGTGATACTACTACTACAACTACAAATGATACCACTACTACTACTACAATTGATACTACTACAATTGATACCACTACTATTACTACAACTGATACCACTACTACAACTGATACTACTACTACAACTGATAGTACTACTACAACTGATACTATTACAACTGATACCACTACTACCACAACTCCTCCTACTGATACTCTCATATGTGTGTGTTCCAGGTGAGGACCCTGCGGATGCACCTGTTCACAGGGATTCAGCTGGTGTGTCTGGCGGCTCTGTGGGCGGTCATGTCCACAGCGGCCTCGTTGGCCTTCCCCTTCGTTCTCATCCTCACCGTGCCTGTCAAATGGTTCCTGCTGCCCCGCATCTTCACCACACGTGAGATGCAGTGTGTAAGTCTAACCGCATGGATGCACACACACACACAGTCTAGCACTGTTGCTTAAAATAGTTGGGGTTTTATTTTTTTTTTTTTTATACAGTTGGATGTTGCTTCAGGTGCCTTTGACTGGGAAATAACCCTGGCCATAACCTTTACCCTTGACTTGTACCCCTGCTCTCTCTTTGTGTCTTAGTTGGATGCAGATGACGCAGAACCTAAGTTTGATGAGAGGGAGGGACAGGATGAGTACACGGAGATGCACATGCCTGTATAATGCTTGGTTGGGGCCAACGTGATGGACATCCTGCTGACCAATAGGCACCCAAGTCCTATACTCCAGGAAGTTGCTCCTAACCCACCAAATCCATTGTTTGTTAACCTGATATTTTATAAACGCACCACTGATGGTTTGAACGGTTTAATTTGTATTTTATTGAATTATTTTAAAAAGATTTTTAGAGTCCCAACTCCCAAATCATGTTTTTTTTTTGGTCAGTTTTTACTATTTTGCTTTTCGGAAGGTGGATATATACTTCGAAATTATTTTAGTCATTGTTACAATGTTGAATAATGCTTTTCTGTATCTTTGGGATATTTTTGGGGTATGTTTTCATTTCAGGTGGGAGTTGGATTTGCTATGTGTCAAAGTAAAAGATTGTTGTCCACATAAATGCTGCTGTTTGCCATTGTAGTGTAACACCCCCCGAGAAGCCTATATTCAGCACCTATTCAAGACTTCTGGTGATAGCAGATATTAATTATTTCTGGTTTACAGTGTCTTCTGTTTGCTTCTGTGGTGGCGTTATCACATATGCTATGTGGCTATGCAAGTTGGTTGTGATGATATACGGTCTGTTACAGTGTAATCAAGCACGCCAAAGAGTTCTGGTTGTGTCTCAGTAAGTTTGTTTTAGAATCGGGTACAGTGGGTAAGTGATTGAACGTTGTTCAGGTGTTGGGGGGGGGTATGATACATTAAGAATAGGGGTGCCTACATCCGTTATAATGTTGTTTAAAGAGCAACTGCCCCTAAAAACCAACTTCTCATTTAGAAAACTTCCAATGTGGCATCAGTATGAGTCGGAAACGTTTATTCTACTGTCAAGATTTACTACAAAGTGTAAATAGGATACTTTTGGTCATGAAGTCAGTCTCGTGCAAAACTGAGTTTTGCGAGACTTGTGGTGATGACTCCATCACAACGTAAATTCATGTTGGGTTTGTTTCTATCCTGCTGGCAGCCCACAAGCAATCATCAATTCCGAGAGCAGCTGCACATGACCGGATCTTAATGCCTGTGGTAAATTTGGGCTGACTTTGGATATTCCTATGGGACCATGGTAAATGACACAATGTATATGGGACATTATGTTAAAATTCCAATAGTTCCACATTTCAATGACTTAAAAATCACAAACCAACTATAAATTGTAGAAATTCATATACAAATATTGAAAGCATTTAATGAGAAAACTAAAAGGTATGCAACATGAAAATATTGTCTCATTTACATTGTGTAATTTATTGACGGCCACTAACTAGCCCTGGAGATAGGCTATCCAAAGTCAAACCAATTTTGTTACTGTCACACACCAGCTAGCTGAAGCTAATTAGCTAAATAACGCTTCCTACCTGTGAACACACACACACACACACACGAGACACCCACATCAGACCACACCCCAAAACCAACTTGAGGTTTAAATTCAGTCTTGGCAGCTAGTATTTCTTACGGAACCTAATGTAAAATGAGGCCAAATCAGGAAGTGCAGTCACCCTTTAAAAGCAGCCCTCATTCAAACGGATTCATTATTTGCAATTGAATGAATACAGGCCTAGCACTACAGTAGCACTACATTACCCTTGGTGTATATTTGGGATGGTACATGGCGGAAGTCTTCATTTGGCAATCTTTGCCTCAGGAAGTAAGTGTGTAAAAAATGTAGGACTGACAAACACTGTATATTTTTTGAAGAGCACATTACTGAAAATGACTTTCGACCAACCCTTTGCTGCTTAGATCTCACCACTGTGCTTTTCCCCCCCAAACGTGTTAAAGATGTTTGGTCCCATTACATAAATAATCCATCATACCTGAATACACTACATACCACTTTTAAGTGAGTCACTTGATTCTCACTGCCATGCACTCCTACCGTAGTCGTGTAGTCTTTGTTTGACTGTCTGAACAACATCTCCACCCATTTCTCTGGGACTCCATTTAACTGTAGTAAATGCCTGCTGTGTATTTTGTATATGGAGTCTTGTCTTGTTCCAGAGTATGACTATGGCCTTCCATGCTTGATCTACATGTGAGGACCAGCTATGTGGTTGTGCCTGAAAGAGTTAAACGCGACATTCACTACAAATCGGCGTGATCTGAAAGCACCAATGTGAAAATGCAATCAGTTTAGCCAACTGAGCTTTCCATCATCTTTCGGAGGGAAATCACCGTACATTTTCAATTGTGTAGTACAGTTTGAGTATGATTATGGCTTTAATGTACAGTCACCAAAAAGTCGGGAGACATTCTATTCCATATATCCACATATATGAAGGCATTTGTATGTATGTATGCGCATCTATTTACTTAGGGCCCAGTAGTTACTCATGTCTATAAACCCAATAAGGCTAGTCCATTCATAACTGCAGTTTCCATCTTAAAATGTAACTGAATGTGTTGTAACACCACATGCAGCCATAATCAAAGTTATTGATATTATGTTTACTTTCTACCACATTAAAGTTAAACCACATGCAATGCAGTTGTTTGCAAGTATTCCAAAAGTAATGCAGTAGGAATACTGTGTCTCATTGAATCACTGCAAATGAAGAGCACTGGATTCCTTGAATGTGTTTGCTATCGTGTGGTCCCCCCCCCCTCCTATTTATTTTTTTTGCCTCTGTTGCAGATTTGCTAGCATCCAGAAATATGCTAAAATATTAACTCATGTTCTCTCACATTGTATTACTCTTTTTTTTAACTGCAAATATTATAGCATTTTATATTTCAAATCTATTGTTGACATGCAGGGATGTAGAAATGAGAGTGAGAAATAAAGAAGAAATAAAATATATTATACAAATATATCCATATATTTTCTTAGGAACCAATCATGGTTCAAGTGCTTTCGGGCTTTAGCTACATTGCAGTATGTTAAAATAGACAATCTTCCTTGCTCTAGCCATGCCAAGTTTGTAGAATTAAAGCTTTGGCTGATTTGAAATGTTTTATTTTATATATGTACAAATAAATGAAGCTTAATGAACTGAATCAGATGTGTGTAAAAGTTGTTTTTCTTTTCCATTTTCAAGGCAGGCAGCAGGTAGCCTAGTGGTTAGAGTCAGTAACCAGCAGGTAGCCTAGTGGTTAGAGTGTAGGGCCAGTAACCAGCAGGTAGCCTAGTGGTTAGAGTGTAGGGCCAGTAACCAGCAGGTAGCCTAGTGGTTAGAGTGTAGGGCCAGTAACCAGCAGGTAGCCTAGTGGTTAGAGTGTAGGGCCAGTAACCAGCAGGTAGCCTAGTGGTTAGAGTGTATGGCCAGTAACCAGCAGGTAGCCTAGTGGTTAGAGTGTAGGGCCAGTAACCAGCAGGTAGACTAGTGGTTAGAGTGTAGGGCCAGTAACCAGCAGGTAGCCTAGTGGTTAGAGTGTAGGGCCAGTAACCAGCAGGTAGCCTAGTGGTTAGAGTGTAGGGCCAGTAACCAGCAGGTAGCCTAGTGGTTAGAGTGTAGGGCCAGTAACCAGCAGGTAGCCTAGTGGTTAGAGTGTAGGGCCAGTAACCAGCAGGTAGCCTAGTGGTTAGAGTGTAGGGCCAGTAACCAGCAGGTAGCCTAGTGGTTAGAGTGTAGGGCCAGTAACCAGCAGGTAGCCTAGTGGTTAGAGTGTAGGGCCAGTAACCAGCAGGTAGCCTAGTGGTTAGAGTGTAGGGCCAGTAACCAGCAGGTAGCCTAGTGGTTAGAGTGTAGGGCCAGTAACCAGCAGGTAGCCTAGTGGTTAGAGTGTAGGGCCAGTAACCAGCAGGTAGCCTAGTGGTTAGAGTGTAGGGCCAGTAACTGAAAGGTTGTTGGATTGAATCCCTGAGCTGACAAGGTAAATATCTGTTACTGTTCCCTGATAGGCTGTCTTAACTGACTTGCCTAATAAAAATAATAAAGAAGACTGTGTCTGTCCCTGTATAAAAGTGTTTGTAAAGGTGTTAAAGCAGATACCTGAACATTTAAAGTGGAATATGTATTTTATATTTATTTAACTAGGCAAGTCAGTTAGCCTATACCGGCCAAACCCGGACGACGCTGGGCCGGTTGTGATACAGCCTGTATTTATAGGCTATACATTATGTATTGTACACATTCTTCTTGTCATAATCATACATGATGTATCACCTAAACTCCCATAAAGGAAATGTATTAGTCACTGCCTGCATGTCAAAGTTTTAAATAAAAAGTACAATGCAAATGAAACAGGATGAAAGAATAGGTTCATCATCTTTAATTATATTGCCGACTGCTGGGCACCGCTACTTGTAAGGCCTATACATTGCTCAACAGTCACAGCTCAGCTTTTTCACGTGACACACCACAGCCTATCCTGATAGGTCTACAGTTGTGCCGCGTTCATATAATGTCGGAAACTCGGAAATGTCTGAATTGCATAATCGTTGTATAAATATGATACAGGTACCTGCGTTTCCCACTTGGGAAGTATCAGAACCGACCAATTGGAAGCTCTGCGCTAATAACTGACTTTAATTTGAACTCGGAAGTCCCGAGTTTCCAACAGGACGTGAACGCGTCCTTATTATTACATTCCAGTCTCAAATAGATGAGCGATTACGGTGCAGGGCCGTCTCATCCTTTCCCCGTCTATTGGCCAATTTCACTTAATTCCACAGCAGTGAAATGTGCGTGACGGCTGTGTTAGCCCACATGAAAGGGAGACTGAGGAAAAAAGTAAAGTATGTCCGCGGCCTGTTGTCATTTCAGATTATGGATAGGCATTAGCAAACACAGAGTTGAGATATTTTGCAGGACACATTGCTTGCTAGTGCTACACTACTTGAACGTTTAATTTATTTCCTCATGCCTTTCGATTCCGAGCCTGGGATGAAACTGTAGTTATTGTCCATCCCTGGATCTCTCAAATCCCACTGTAGTTCGTTTTCTGAGGCCCTGTCATTCCTGGAAACCTGTGGATAGGGTAGGCTAATCGGTTTAGCACTTCATGGACACTGCTAAAATGAAGGGGGTGGCGGATAAATGTCTAGCTAGAATTGAGTATATTATTTAATAATCTCTATAAGAATGAAAGACTCATGAATTGTCTACAAATATCTAAATTATTTTAAATTGATGAAATGTGTAAACTAAATGCGCTATTCATTAAAGATAAATTACAGCATCACGATCAAGCTATTTCTTATGAAATACTGCCGTATGTTTTTAGCTTGAGCCTCCGCCTTTGTCTCCTTCTTTCTCGCATGTTTTTACTTGGAGTTCCTCCCCCTGCGGCGCTGGGCGGAGTTTCATACCGAACAAGACGCTCCTTTTGTCGGATCCGTTCCGACCTGACTCCCCGGGGTTTACGGCTGAAAAAACGACACTTAAAACAGCCCTAAAATAATTAAACACGAATACCTTGATTTGTAGTAACAACGCTGGTTTCTAACTGCCACGAAAGGTGAGTGAAAAGTTGTTTTGATGGCGTTAAAAGCGATTTTTAAGTCGTGTCTCCCCGAGTCTTTATAACATTCATGGCGGCTCTGCAGTGAGAGCTTTGGGGCGAAAGCAAGCAGATGCGTTCGCTCGCGTATCTGTTTTTCAGCACGTTCTAGCTTTATAAGCATTTCTGAACTTTTCACTTACTGCTTTGGTAGTTAAAAGACCACATTGACAGTTAAATGCAATCTCCAAATTATAAAATTTAAAAAGGCGACTTTTCACAAATTGACTATTTAGACTATGCTACAAAATGCACTATGCACATCCAGTCTGCTAATAGGGCATTGAGTCTACAGTGGTTTTCTTGTCAATGTACTTAGTGTAAAATATAGAAATTGGTTTGTTAGCAAGTTTTCATGCCAGCGGAAGCTGCGTTTTGACTCCTGCCTGAATAAGGGCGCCATTACTGGGGTAGCAAGCAAAGAACGGTCGGTGTTCCCAAAACAAACTTAAAAGGCTGTAGCCTTGATTCAAAATAGAAAGACATTTAAAATAGTAATGCCACGGCCCCTAGAAATATGTGAATGCAGCGTAGCGCTCTGAGCGTAGCATTTTATGTTTTCATAATTTTAGGCTGTGAAATACTCACAGGATTGTTATCAGTAGATGTATAGATTGATGCAACATTTAAAAAAAAAATGCAATGTAACGTTTAGGCCTATTCTTTAAGTTTGCAGTATATGTTTTCCCGAAGTTTGACCTTGTGAGCGGGCCACGATGACACTACACCGAGAAAGCGACGCCTCGGTCGGGTGCACAGCTGCGCCACAGCTTGGGGGAAGCGGGCGGGGGTAGGCGCGCACTTTCTGGCAGTTCGATTCAGCCCTCCGCCACGGAATGTTAAAACATTCTATTCCCTTGTCTAGAACGCTCCCTTCATCCTATAAATGTAGGCCTATTATCTAGCCTAGGCTATTTTTAAGGGATTTAGTATCACCCCATGTGGGAAAATATCTTAATTTAAAACGTACGTAGGCTACATTTGTTGTTTGAGACAGTTGTGGATATATTTATGTAGCCTTATCAAGTAGCCTAGGCTAAGACTATTTGGATAAGGCACAACTGTCAGAGGGTTCAGCGGCAGGAGTGGTGTTTTGACCGGTACCTGGTGACGTTTTACGGCCGAGCGGTCCCCATTGTTGACACTATCACAAATATGCACTCAAACCTGAAAACAAATGTTTGATTTAGGTCTATCGTGTAACTTAATCATTGGGCTATGCCTTGAAACTATACGTAGGGTTTTAAAAGTTGCCTGGTGCAATATCTATCGACCGACAGACACAGTCGCGGTTAGTTAGCCTATCTAGGCTATGCAGTTCAGGGGTATAGGCCTGATGAAAAGACCAACCGCGGCCGCGGAACTATGCGCCCCCGATATGACTGCATGCCCCTTTGCGTCCCACTTGGTACAGGGACCGTGCGTTTCTCAAATTCTGCAGTATACATTTTCAGAACATACCGCAAAAATGAATAAAGAACGGTTGCATATTGCGCTCATTTGTACTATATTAGTCTACAGGCCTAGGCTATTATACGCGCCTTGACGCGCTCCTGTCTACCGGGTGACAGGCGAGGAGGTTGGCAGACACACAGCACTTGCGTCTCACGTCCGGAGTCGAGACCGAGGCTTCGAATTTGGAAACGCCCGTGTTTGGATTGCTGGGCTCAGCACTAACTCCATTTTTAAAAGATACTCTGTTTTAGGGTATTTCAACGCTTATTTTAAGCTGTAGCATTTTATAAATTACTCAGTGGACAAGCAAAAACTTCAGTTTGCTCTCACCGCGCCATCACTTCGGTAAGCTATCCACCACAGTGAAAGGTCAGCTGAGCGCTTTGATAACGTTCCGAAAAGCAGCAATCTCCAAACGAATTAATATGATGTATCCATTCGTCTGTCGTTGAAAAACAACACGATGAAACAATAAATTGATCGATCCTCTCGGTAAATCGTATTGTGTGCCACTCTTTCCAGAAGAACACGATGTACCCTCATATGGGAAAGGATGGGTAGACTTGGGCGGAGCATCCGCATGACCGACTTTTCCTGTATCAGAAATACACGTGTCGCTATTTTGTGTTAAAAGTGTAGCTTTTGAAAAATTATTTGTGCATTTCCTATTGGTTACCCTACTTGTAGTAAAGCCGTTTGACCTTGAGCGTAAAGGTGCTTTGTCAGCTGAATAATTGTCAAGTCGCGCAACTTATCCATATCAACTAATTTAGTAGTGGACGGAACCATAAAATTACATTAGCACACCTGGATGGAACGTCACGAGTCAGTTCTTGAACTGTAGATACATTCTCGTGTAGATACATATCTTTACGCCTATATTGGAATTGGTGAGTTTTTAGCATAGGCTGTAGCTCACAGACAATTCTCTCCTTGCTATTTCCACATTTAGCCATAGTTAATTTGTTTATAATAGGAGTTTTTTTTTTCTTCTAAAGTTGGACCCAGACAGGACCCAAAATATTTGAATAATTTGTGGTTCTCCAGAATCTCTAGAAGCCGGGTCAGTTGAGCTGCCCACAGACGCTGCACCATGAACGGCAGCAGCAGTGTGTCCTCTGCCTCACAGACCATCCAGATAAAAACAGAACCAGGTAGGGTACAGTACATAACCAAAACCACCCCTTCATCAACCACAACATGTAGTATTTCTTCTAATTTATAGTTTTGTCATTTTGTGGATCCTTTCATCATGTGTGTCCCAATTGGATGTAAATGTATGATTTCATGGTGTATTCTTGCCTTTAAAGTTGTATAGTGGTAGCCTAGGGTCTCTCACAGGATAAGTAATGTGTTAAATTCTGGTTGACTATTGAAAGATTGGTGTTTTTTAAATTTTATTTTATTTGTTGACATTTTACTTAGATTTGTCTGACAGTTGTTTATCTATTCTGGGGTCAGCTTGAGGTTTATTGTGTCTAATTTTTAAAAAAGCAAGACAAAACAAAACACACCTGCTCTTTGATGTTGCTTGATGGATGTGTGTGCGGTTGTGTGATTGTCTATGCTCCAGTTGTGGATGCTTGGAGTAAGGAGGACTGCCTCACTCTTTTGGAGAGAATTCGGAGCCTGTTGCCTGATGGTGATGCCATGAAATACAAAACCACAGAGTCCCACTTTGACTGGGAGAAGGTCTGCTTCGGAGGCTTCACCGGTGACATGTGCAAACAGAAGTGGGCGAAGGTGTCCACCGAGGTTAGCCAATTACAAGTCACAATTTTAGCCAATCAAAACAGCAGAAAAATCTATTTTCTGTTTTGAATCTGTGGAGGGAAGTGTCACAAATTACAGAAAACAATGTCTGTAGCGTCTTTTTCTACTGGAAAAATCTTACTGTTGCGAAATGAAACACGGCACCATTTCTTTCTTTTTTTTACAACAATTTCAGGTTAGGCCTTAAATCCATTTGATACTATGTGTTCAGGTGCGGAAGTTTAGGACTATGACCGAGCTCATAGTTGATGCCATTGAGTTTGTGAAGAACCCGTACAAAGGAAAGAAATTGAAGGTAAGCAATCAGGTTTGACTTTGTACCCATGAAATGTCACAAAATGCTAAGGTTATACTTTTCAATCTCACATCTTATACCATACAAATGGCCATTGTTCTGTTTTCCACCCTTTCAGACACATCCAGACTTCCCAAAGAAACCCCTTACACCGTATTTCCGCTTCTTCATGGAGAAGCGAGCCAAGTATGCCAAGATCCACCCGGAGATGAGCAACCTTGACCTCACCAAGATTCTGTCCAAGAAATACAAGGAACTCCCAGACAAGAAAAAGGTGATGGTCAAGTCTACCATGCCATTTCATTATGCCTTTGGGATGATCTTTATTTAATTCAAAGGCAGATCCCAAATCTGTACATAACATAACTGTATATAATAAATAAAAAAAACAGAGAGTGGTTTGTGACTGGACAACTACCTGAACCAATTACTTACTTTTCTTGCCTCTGAATTGATAGCTTTCTATCCAGCCTCTCTTCTTCCATTAAAAAAAGAAGACTTGAAACTTTATTTAACTAGGTAAGACAGTTAAGAACAAATTCTTATGTACAATGACGGCCTACTCCGGCCAAACCAGGATGACGCTGGGCCAATTGTGCGCCGCCCTGTGGGACTCCCAATCACGGCCTGGGTGTGATACGGCCTGGATGCATCACATGGGAGTAACTCTGTTAGTTTTTCAGTTAATAACTAATTGAGTGAGGGTTATTCTCTGTTCCCCAACAGCAAAAGTACATCACAGAGTTTCAGCGAGAGAAGGAATCCTTTGAGAAGAATATGGCCCGATTCAAGTGAGTGGTGTTTTTTGTCTCGAAGCCAGCTGTCAGTGGCCAAATTAGCTTCCTCTGCTGAAAAATAAGCAACACTTTCCAAAACTGACGCATTTTACTTGAAAAGAACCCAAGTGATCACTTTCCTCTCTCTGTTGGTTGAAAGGGTATTACCACCCATATACAGCTGCCTTAACGTCTTTGCTCTTGTTCCCCAGAGAGGACTACCCGGAGTTGATAGAGGAGAGAAAGAAGTCGGACCTCCCTGAGAAGCCCAAGACGCCCCAGCAGCTGTGGTACAACCATGAGAAGAAGACCTACATGAAGCTCCACCCTGATGTGAGTGTGTGCAGTGCAACCCGCCCAACTAAGTCTGGGATTTCACAAAATGATACTGACAAGTGTTGTGCTTCCTTGAATTTACCCTAAAAAGAAAATGTCCCTTTTGGAATTGTTAGTGGTGAATGATGAATGCCATTCCTTTCTCTGGGGTTACCAGGTGAGCCAGAAGGAGCTGAAGGAAGCTCTGAGGAGACAGTGGTCCCAGCTGTCAGACAAGAAGAGACTTAAGTGGATCAGCAAGGCCCTGGAGCTGCAGAAAGACTATGCGGTAAGCGGTTTGGTGTGAAGGGGTGCCGGAGTTCAGAGGATTCGTACATTTTCAAAAGGATAGCGCCTCAAGACACCTTGGTAATCCTCTACTATTATTTTTTTCCTGGTAGAAGAAACGAGCAAATTTGCAATTTTCTATGTGATATACAATGCATAGAGAGTAAGGCTGTGTTTACACGTTTCATGAATTGGTCTTTTGTTCAATCAGATCAGCTCTGAAAAAGATCTGATGTGATTGGTCAAAATACCAATTATTGGTATTTAGATCAGATCAGAATCAGAATAAACACAGCCTTGCAAGCACATTCTAAATAATTACTATTTCATCGCCTTTTTGTGTAAATACAGCACAATCAAAGACAATTTCAGTGACTTAAATTAAAAATATATATATATATATATATATTAAAGGCTTGATGAGAAATTGTCTCCATTTTTTTTATTGTCACCTGAAAAGTTTGAATCTATGGTTCTCTCTCCAGGGTTGTATGAGAGTCTACCAAGAGGCCCATCCAGACGCTGAAGAGCACGTCAAGTCCGTCCTCACCAAAGCCGAGCGGCAGCTCAAGGACAAGTTCGACGGCAGGCCAACCAAACCACCGCCGTAAGTTGCTTGATCGGAGTCGCACAATATTCTTTCAATAAAATAATATAAGTGGAGAGGGGGGTAGCAGAATGGGGAGGGACTGAGGTGGGGCTCACACCCCCATGGTCAGTATGTGATCTAGTATCAGCAGCGATACCAGACTGGCACAGCCTCTTGACAGTTCTGAAAAGACCAAAGGGATTTTTACCCTCAGGCATTTTTTCGCCCCAGAGATTTATGGATTGGAGATCCTTATGCAAACAGTAGCTCTTGGTTTCTCAGTGAAAACATCTGTTGAGTTTAAAGACCTTTGTCGTCGAATTCTATAGCGCTGAACTAGGTTCTTGGCTTTTCGGGTCTTCAGGAACGGTTACTCCCTATACTGTGCCGAGCTGATGGTGAACATGAAGGATGTTCCCAGTACGGAGCGTATGGTGCTGTGCAGTAAGCAGTGGAAGGTGATGACGCAGAAGGAGAAGGACATGTTTCAGAAACGCTGCGAGCAGGTCAGTCTTGTTCAATGAATCACCAGTATTTTTGTCTTTATGTCGTAGACCGGCCCTGCACAGCATCCTTAATAGATACTTTAATCATTTTGGCCTCTATAGGTTTCAATATGTAATGTGAAGGTTTGAAAGGGTTTGGTGAGCCATGATCAAAGTTTTGTATTCTTGTCATCCACCAGTCGTATCAATGGTCTTTCACCCCTGTGTGTCTCACTACAGAAAAAGAAGCAGTACGAAATTGACCTACAGAGGTTTCTCGAGGTAAGTAGAACTGAATATACCCATAGTACTGTAGTACATATCACACTACACCTGCGTTTTAGTAGTGGAAGTCTGGCAGGCTACATGTCGGTTCTCTTTCTCCAGAGCCTCCCGGAGGAGGAGAGGGACCGGGTGATGACGGAGGAGAAGCTGGGGGGCTCGCGGCTGGGCATGGGGGGTGTTGGCAGCCCTCACAGATCCAAGTCCCCGTCCGCCAAGGTGGGTCTCACAAAACTACAACAGGTATGTCACCACCTTTTCAGCCACAAGGTGGGCTTTCTGTTAGGTTACAGTGAAGCTGGGCTATGGCTTTCTGTTAGGTTACAGTGAAGCTGGGCTATGGCTTTCTGTTAGGTTACAGTGAAGCTGGGCTATGGCTTTCTGTTAGGTTACAGTGAAGCTGGGCTATGGCTTTCTGTTAGGTTACAGTGAAGCTGGGCTATGGCTTTCTGTTAGGTTACAGTGAAGCTGGGCTATGGCTTTCTGTTAGGTTACAGTGAAGCTGGGCTATGGCTTTCTGTTAGGTTACAGTGAAGCTGGGCTATGGCTTTCTGTTAGGTTACAGTGAAGCTGGGCTATGGCTTTCTGTTAGGTTACAGTGAAGCTGGGCTATGGCTTTCTGTTAGGTTACAGTGAAGCTGGGCTATGGCTTTCTGTTAGGTTACAGTGAAAGTTTGGCACCTGGTCAGTCACTGGTAAGGTTTACTAACTATTTCATATGTTGGGTCAACATCAAATCAAATTTTATTGGTCACATTTAGCAGATGTTATTGTGGGTGTAGTAGTAGATGTTTGAACTATGTCACCTGTTAAGATTTTACATTTAAAGGTTTTCTAGGTACACAATGTATATTCCACCTGCGTTGACCCCAGGTCTGTCTCTGTATGGGATTCCTTCAGGAGCGCTGTCGCGAAGCTGAGCAGGGGCACTGGGTACACTCCGGCCTGACGGCGAAAGAGAAGCGCGACGGCAAGAAGAGGACCAAACTCCCTGAGACGCCCAAGACTGCCGAGGAGATGTGGCAACAAGGCGTCGTAGGAGACTACCTGGCCAAGTACAGGGTGAGAGAGAGGGACTATTATGATTTATCTTAATTAATATCCCTATATCTATCTATTCATTTTTATAGTTCTCTATCTGGTTTTATTGTTTCACATTTAGATTGAAGTAGTTGTTTTCCAACAACTCAACAAAACCATATTTTATTTTACAAACACTGTATACTGTGGCGGGTCAAATTAAATTAGCTCTTGGGCCAGTTGTGGGGCGCAGACCACCAGTTGAAGTCCCATGCTGTACAGCATCTAGGAGTGCGCTTTTAATCCGTACAGTCCTAAAGTGGAAAAAAAAACACAAAAAAAAACCTTCTGTGTTCCATGTCTTCTGGTTACAGAGTGACCGTAAGAAGACCCAGAGTGCCATGGAGTCAGCCTGGAAGGCCATGGAGAAGAAGGAGAAGATCCCTTGGATCAAGAAGGCGGCTGAAGACCAGAAGCGATACGAGGTTCAGTACCGGCCCGTGGTCAGTGACCAGACGTTTTGACCGCTGTCTTCTCCAGTTGTGCTGAAGAAATGTCAAAATGTTGGTCGCCCTCCCCACCTTCTGCTCCTCCCCATTCCTGTTTCTCCCACCCTCCTCCCCATTCCTTCCTGCCCCCTACCCTCCTCCAAGTCCCCTCTCCTTCCCCACCCCTCCTCCCCCAAGCCACCCCCCTTCCCCATCCCTCCACGTAAAAATCATCTGTCCTCGGTTGCAACACTCACTACTGAGTTCCAAACTGCCTCTGGAAGCAACGTCGGCACAATAACTCTTCATTGGGAGCTTCATGAAATGGGTTCCCATGGCGAAGCAGCCACACGCACACAAGCCTACGATCACCATGTGCAATGCCAAGCGTCAGTTGGAGTGGAGTAAAGCTCGCTGCCATTGGACTCTGGAACAGTGGAAATGCGTTCTCTGGAGTGATGAATCACGCTTCACCATCTGGCAGTCCTACAGACTAATCTGGAATTGGCGGATGCCAGGAGAACGCTACCTGCCCCAATGCATAGTGCCAACTGTAAAGTTTGGTGGAGGAGGAATAATGGTCTGGGGCTGTTTTTCATGGTTCGGTCTAGGTCCCTTAGTTCCAATGACATTCTAGATGATTCTGTGCATCCAACTTTTTGGCAACAGTTCGGGGAAGGCCCTTTCCTGTTTCAGCATGACAATGCCCCTGTGCACAAACGAGGTCCATACAGAAATGGTTTGTCGATCGGTGTGGCCTGCAGAGTCCTGACCTCAACCCCATCGAACACCTTTGGGATGAATTGGAAATCTGACTGCGTGCCAGGCCTAATCGCTTGACCTCACTAATGCTCTTGTGGCTGAATGGAAGCAAGCCCCCACAGCAATGTTCCAACATCTAGTGGAAAGCCTTCCCAGAAGAGTGGAGGCTGTTATAGCAGCAAAGAGGGGGGGGGGGGCAACTCTATATTAATGTCCATGATTTTGGAATGAGATGTTTGAGCAGGTGTCCACATACTTTCGGTCATGTAGTGTGTTTGTGTTCGGTGTTGGAATATGTAATGTGTGTGTGTGTGTGTGTGTGTATAATGAGGATCCAATCAACAGTCCCTGTGTTTTGATGGGTGTAATTTTCATGAGCCGTATGTTTTGACATGGGTTAAATAGGGCAAGTACTTCCACATACTTGATCGTCACTTTATTTAAGTTACCCTTTTAAAATGGAATCCTTTGAAAGTATTTGACATGTACAGTACACCCAGGTCTGATGCGTTGGTGTGTGTGTGTGTGTGTGCGTGCGCGCGTGTGTGTGTGGTGAACTGTACTTGTCCTGCAGAGGGAATTGTTGGAGATGAGAACAGCCCAGGCAGGAGCAGGTCAGAGGAAACCCAAGTTTGAAGGGGAGCCCAGGAAGCCACCAGTGTGAGTAACGACACACTGACCCTGGAGTGTTGTTGATGTTTACTGGTGTAGTTTTGGTTATCCTTGCCCATATTATTTATTTCTTTTCACTTGGCTCCATCCCATTTTCCTATGTCTCTACCCCCCTAAATGTCCTCTGCTTTCCCCCACCCTAAATGTCCTCTGCTTCCCCCCCCCTAAATGTCCTCTGCTTTCCCCCCCCCTAAATGTCCTCTGCTTCCCCCTAAATGTCCTCTGCTGCCCCCCTAAATGTCCTCTGCTTCCCCCTAAATGTCCTCTGCTTCCCCCTAAATGTCCTCTGCTTCCCCCCCTAAATGTCCTCTGCTTTCCCCCCTAAATGTCCTCTGCCCCACCCCCTAAATGTCCTCTGCTCCCCCTAAATGTCCTCTGCTTCCCCCTAAATGTCCTCTGCTCCCCCCCCCTAAATGTCCTCTGCTCCCCCCCTAAATGTCCTCTGCTAAATGTTTCTAAATGTCCTCTGCTTTCCCCCCTAAATGTCCCTCTGCTTTCCCCCCACCCCCTAAATGTCCTCTGCTTTCCACCCCCTAAATGTCCTCTGCTTTCCACCCCCTAAATGTCCTCTGCTTTCCACCCCCCTAAATGTCCTCTGCTTTCCTCCCCCCCCTAAATGTCCTCTGCTTTCCTCTGCCCCCCTAAATGTCCTCTGCTTTCCACCCCCCCTAAATGTCCTCTGCTTTCCATGTCTCTGCTTTCCACCCCCTAAATGTCCTCCCCCCTAAATGTCCTCTGCTTTCCACCCCCCTAAATGTCCTCTGCTTTCCCCCCCCCCATAAATGTCCTCTGCTTTCCCCCTAAATTCCTCTGCCCCCCTAAATAAATGTCCTCTGCTTTCCACCCCCCCCATAAATGTCCTCTGCTTTCCACCCCCCTTTAAATGTCCTCTGCTTTCCACCCCCCCCATAAATGTCTGCCTCTGCTTTCCACCCCCCCATAAATGTCCTCTGCTTTCCACCCCCCCATAAATGTCCTCTGCTTTCCACCCCCCTATAAATGTCCTCTGCTTTCCTGCTCCCCCCCCCTAAATGTCCCACCACCCCCTAAATGTCCTCTGCTTTCCACCCCCCCTAAATGTCCTCTGCTTTCCCCCCCCCCCCCCTAAATGTCCTCTGCTTTCCACCCCCCCCCCTAAATGTCCTCTGCTTTCCACCCCCCCCATAAATGTCCTCTGCTTTCCACCCCCCATAAATGTCCTCTGCTTCCCACCCCCCCTCATAAATGTCCTCTGCTTCCACCACCCCCCTAAATGTCCTCTGCTTTCCACCCACCCCCTAATTGTCCTCTGCTTTCCACCCACCCCTAAATGTCCTCTGCTTTCCATGTCCTCCCCCCCTAAATGTCCTCTGCTTTCCACCCCCTAAATGTCCTCTGCTTTCCCCCCCCCTAAATGTCCTCTGCTTTCCTAAACCCCCCTAAATGTCCTCTGCTTTCCTTTGCTAATTTTTCATGTATTTGTTCTCCACCTTAATCGGACACGTTAAGCCTAGAAAGATCCTATTTACTACTACCGTTTGTGTTGCTACCTGTTAGTATGAATGTATACATTTGATTGAGATGGGCCTATGCCATTAGTTTGCTCATGGCTTGCAGTTTTATATTGACTGCTATGTGGGTATAATTAAACCTGTGTGTGTGTGTGTGTAGGAGTGGCTACCAGATGTTCTCCCAGGAGTTGCTGACCAACGGCGAGCTGAACCACTTCAGCCTGAAGGAGCGGATGGTGGAAATCGGCAAGCGCTGGCACAAGCTCAGCCAGAGTCACAAGGACAAGTACAAGAAGCTGGTGGAGGAACTGCAGATTGAGTACAAGGCCGAGCTGGAGGCCTGGGTCAAGGTAAGGGTCATAGGTAAAAAAATATTTATTTCTTAGGCACCTTTCTGAAATGTGGACATCCAACAGGAGGAGACATTGGTACACAAGGCATGTACTCGGAACCTATGCATTGTATTCTTAAAAAAATAAATAAAAAAATACAATGTTAGCGACAGCACCTTTTTGGAAAAAATCAGTCTTTTGTAATTTCTTCCCCCCTTTCTTTCTGTCGTCCCCTTCAGTCTCTCTCTCCCCAGGAACGAGCGGTTTATAAAGAGTTCTCCACCACGGTGAGTTTCACGCTGTCAAATACGCATGTTGTCGTGTTCTTGACACCGATTCCTCAACGCAGCACTTCATATACAATGCCCTAAACATTCCTGCTTATAACCCTTCACTCTAATGCAATATAATAATATAATAATAATATATGCCATTTAGCAGACGCTTTTATCCAAAGCGACTTACAGTCATGTGTGCATACATTCTACGTATGGGTGGTCCCGGGAATCGAACCCACTACCCTGGCGTTACAAGAGCCATGCTCTACCAACTGAGCTACAGAAGGACCACAATATGGTTATTCTACATTCATATTCTGTGGCTATAGGTACTCTTTTTCTCTGTAGCGGGGAGTTCTTATAACCTGATACATTTTGTCAATTTTAAATTGACTTTGTAGCCTGATATGACTCTGTATTCACAAGCTGGCATCCAGCATAACTGCATATAAACTCAGCAAAAAAATAAATGTCCTCTCACTGTCAACTGCGTTTTATTTTCAGCAAACTTAACAAATACCACGGACATGTGACTATTCAGAGACACATTATTCAATTTCTGTTAAAGGGGAGGGGGGTCAAAATCAAAAGTAGCACCAGCTGCATTAAGTACTGCAGTGCATCTCCTCCTCATGGACTGCACCATATTTGCCAGTTCTAGCTGTGAGATGTTACCCCACTCTTCCACCAAGGCACCTGCAAGTTCCTAGACATTTCTGGGGGGAATGGCCCTAGCCCTCACCCTCCGATCCAACAGGTCCCAGACGTGCTCAATGGGATTGAGATCCAGGCTATTCGCTGGCCATGGCAGAACACTGACATTCCTGTCTTGCAGGAAATGATGCACAGAATGAGCAGTATGGCTGGTGGCATTGTCATGCTGGAGGGTCATGTCAGGATGAGCCTGTAGGAAGGGTACCACATGAGGGAGGAGGATGTCTTCCCTGTAACACAAAGCGTTGAGATTGCCTTGCAATGACAAGCTCAGTTCGATGACGCACCGCCCCAGACCAAGTCAGACCCTCTACCTCAAAATCGATCCCGCTCCAGAGAACAGGCCTCGGTGTAACGCTCATTCCTTTGACGATAAACGCAAATCCGAACATCACCCCTGGTGAGACAAAACCGCGACTCAGTGAAGAGCACTTTGTTCCAGTCCTGTCTGGTCCAGCGACGGTGGGTTTGTGCCCATAGGCAACGTTGTTGCCGGTGATGTGTGGTTGAGGACCTGCCTTACAACAAACCTACAAGCCCTCAGTCCAGCCTCTCTCAGCCTATTGTGGACAGTCTGAGCACTGATGGAGGGTTTGTGCGTTCCTGGTGTAACTCGGGCAGTTGTTGTTGCCATCCTGTACCGGTCCCGCAGGTGTGATGTTCGGATGTACCGTTCCTGTGCAGTTGTTACACATGGTCTGCCACTGCGAGGACAATCAGCAGTCCATCCTGTCTCCCTGTAGCGCGGTCTTAGGCGTCTCACAGTATGGACATTGCAATTTCTTGCCCTGGCCACATCTGCAGTCCTCATGCCTAAGGCACATTCATGCAGATGAGCAGGGACCCTGGGCATCTTTCTTTTGGTGTTTTTCAGAGTCAGTATAAAGGCCTCTTTGGTGTCCTAAGTTTTCATAACTGTAACCTTAATTGCATACGTCAGTAAGCTGTTAGTGTCTTAACGAGCGTTCCACAGGTGCATGTTCATTAATTGTTTATGGTTCATTGAACAAGCGTAGGGAAGCAGGGTTTAAACCCTTTACAATGACGATCTGTGAAATCCTGAAAAGGGGATGTTTCTTTTTTTGCTGCATTTACATGGACACAGAACATCATTCTATTAACATCTAGCTACTAATCATCAATGCTTTGAGCTTGTGTGCTGGTCTTATACCGCCATCTTTCCATCCCCCTGCCCCATTATCCCTCCCTCATTCCCCCCTTTCATGCAGAAACGGCGGAGCACCACCAAGGCGCGGGGGGGCCCGGGGGCCAAGGTTCGCGTGACTGCAGTGAAGGGGAAGGCGGTAGGTGCCAGAGCCGCAGCAGCAGGGGTCGGGGGGGGCAAGCGGGCCATGGCGTACCGGGCCAAGGTAACCGTGCCGTTCTCGTCGGACTGCTTCCCGCAAACAGACGGAGACACACAGGCATGCACTCACCCCAGACACACAGGCATGCACTCACCCCAGACACACAGGCATGCACTCACCCCAGACACACAGGCATGCACTCACCCCAGACACACAGGCATGCACTCACCCCAGACACACAGGCATGCACTCAACCCAGACACACAGGCATGCACTCAACCCAGACAGACACACAGGCAGGCACTCAACCCAGACAGACACACAGGCAGGCACTCAACCCAGACAGACACACAGGCAGGCACTCAACCCAGACAGACACACAGGCAGGCACTCAACCCAGACAGACACACAGGCATGCACTCAACCCAGACAGACACACAGGCATGCACTCAACCCAGACAGACACACAGGCATGCACTCAACCCAGACAGACACACAGGCAGGCACTCAACCCAGACAGACACACAGGCAGGCACTCAACCCAGACAGACACACAGGCAGGCACTCAACCCAGACAGACACACAGGCAGGCACTCAACCCAGACAGACACACAGGCAGGCACTCAACCCAGACACACAGGCAGGCAGGCACTCAACCCAGACACACAGGCAGGCACTCAACCCAGACACACAGGCAGGCAGACACTCAACCCAGACACACAGGCAGGCAGGCACTCAACCCAGACACACAGGCAGGCAGACACTCAACCCAGACACACAGGCAGGCAGACACTCAACCCAGACACACAGGCAGGCAGACACTCAACCCAGACACACAGGCAGGCAGACACTCAACCCAGACACACAGGCAGGCAGACACTCAACCCAGACACACAGGCAGGCAGACACTCAACCCAGACACACAGGCAGGCAGACACTCAACCCAGACACACAGGCAGGCAGACACTCAACCCAGACACACAGGCAGGCAGACACTCAACCCAGACACACAGGCAGGCAGACACTCAACCCAGACACACAGGCAGGCAGACACTCAACCCAGACACACAGGCAGGCAGACACTCAACCCAGACACACAGGCAGGCAGACACTCACCCCAGACACACAGGCAGGCAGACACTCACCCCAGACACACAGACAGGCAGACACTCAACCCAGACACACAGACAGGCAGACACTCAACCCAGACACACACACTAACGCACTCTGATTTTGAAGTGGTGGCATGGGTGTGGGCGCTGTGTGTGGTCCTGACATTTTTGTGATTTTTATGTCTAACGTGCTTATGTTTGTTTTAACCTGTTATGTCTGGGTGGTTGTCCTATGTGTGTGTCCTATAATTGTGTATTCCATGTGCTGTTGTAAACAAGGGTTGGAACCGTTTCAAGGAAAATAACGAAATGATTTGAGGAACAGAACTGAAAGTAATCTATCCTGTTCCGGGAACAAAACTGTTATTTTAAAAGCATGGGAACCAGTTAATAACGTTAGTTGACGTCCCGGGAGAAGAATGGATTGACTTTTTCAATGCCAGTTTTAAGGATACTATAGTTATCACGTTTCACATTGGATTTATTCACTACAAAAAAAAAGCAAGATGCTTTTAATTCCAGTGCTGCTCTGCACACACAAGCTTGTTAGTTAGCTAATGTTGGCTCTGGTCCAATGTTAAACCAACTTGGAAGTTCAAAGACATTGAAAGTTTCTCCATAGAAGCCACTCCTCCGTAGGTATAATACTGTGGGCCTAATTCGGATAACGCACGTCATAACAAAATGCCCAGCGCTTCAAGGCAGCACAATGTGTTTGTCTTTCAATGTGATTAAACCATGCTGTTTCCCGACTTTCCTATACCGATTTTAAAATCGCTTACCCGCTCCACAGCAAGCAGCTTTGTCCGCACTGATTGGTGAAGTAATTAAATGTCATATCTATCCATACATACAGTACCAGTCAAAAGTTTGGACACACATACTCATTCAAGGGTTTTTCTTTATTTTCTACATTGTAGTATAATAGTGAAGACATCAACTATGAAATAACACACATGGAATCATGTCGTAACCAAAAGTGTTAAACAAATCTAAATATACTTCAGACTCTTCAAAGTAGCCACCCTTTGAATTGACGACAGCTTTGCACACTCTTGGCATTCTCTCAACCACCTTCACCTGGAATGCTTTTCCAACATATGCTGAGCAATTGTTGGCTGCTTTTCTTTCACTCTGCGGTCCAAACCATCTTTATTGGGTTGAGGTCGGGTGATTGTGGAGGTCAGGTCATCTGATGCAGCACTCCATCACTGTCCTTCTCAGTCAAATAGCCCTTACAAAGCCTGGAGGTCTGTTGGGTCATTATCCTTTTGAAAAACAAATGATTAGTCCCACTAAGCACAAACCAGATGGGATGGCGTATCGCTGCAGAATGCTGTGGTAGCCATGCTGGTTAAGTGTGCCTAGAATTCTAAATAAATCACAGACAGTGTCACCAGCAAAGCACCAACACACCACATGCTGGGATCATCTGTTCACCTACTCTGCGTTTCACAAAAACACAGCGGTTGGGACCAAGAATCTAAAATTGAAAGATTTTCCACCGGTCTGTTCATTAATCGTGTTTCTTGGCCCAAGGGAGTCTCTTCTTATTATTGGTGTCCTTTTAGTGGTGGTTTATTTGCAGCAATTTGACCATAATATGGACTGTTCTTGTTGTAATATGGACTTGGTCTTTTACCAAATAGGGCCATCTTCTGTATACCACCCATACCCTATCACAACACAACTGATTGGCTCAAACGCATTAAGAAGGTAAGAAATTCCACACAAATTAAGGCACACTTGGTGACTACCTCATGAAGCTGGGTGAGAGAATGCCAAGAGTGTGCAAAGCTGTGGCTACTTCGGAAGAATCTCAAATATATTTTGATTTATTTAACACTTTTTTTTGTTTTGGTTACTACATGATTCCATGTGTGTGTTTATTTCATAGTGAAGACATCAAAACTATTATTCTACAATGTAGAAAATAGTCCAAATAAAGGAAACGGTTGACTGATACTGTATGTATATTCACATTTTCCAATTCCGAACGGGTTCAGAGCCTTATTTTGCTGGTTGGAAGAGTGGAACGGAATGAGAAAAATAATGGTTCTCGTTCAGAACAAAACGATTGGAAAATGTCGGTTCCAACCTCTGGTTATACAGGGCATTCAGAACATATTCAGACCCTTTGACTTTATCCACATTTTGTTACTTTACAGCCATATTCTAAAATGGATTGAATAGTTTCTCTGTCTACACACAGTTATGACAAAGCAAGTTTTTATTTTTGCCAATTTATTAACCACCCTGGGAAATATGACATTTTACATAAGTATTCAGACCCTTTAGTCAGTACTTTGTTGACGCAGCGAGTCTTCTTGGGTATGACACTACAAGCTTGGCACACCTGTATTTGGGGAGTTTCTCCCATTCTTCTCTGCAGATCCTCTCCAGCTCTGTCAGGTTGAATGGGAAGTGTTGTTGCTCAGCTATTTTCAGGTTTCTCCAGAGATGTTCGATCGGGTTCAAGTCCGGGCTCTGGCAGGGCCAATCAAGGACATTCAGCCACTACTGCGTTGTCTTGACTGTGTGCGCTTAGGGTTGTCCTGTTGGAAGGTGAATCATTGCCCCAGAGGTCCTGAGTGCTCGGGAGCAGGTTTTCATCAAGGATCCCTCTGTATCCCCATCTTTCCCTCGATCCTGTCTCTCAGTCCATGCCGCTGAAAAACATCCCCACAGCATGATGCTGTCACCACCATGCTTCACCGTAGGGATGGTGCCAAGTTTACTCCAGACGTGATGCTTGGCATTCAGGCCAAAAAGTTAAATCTTGGTTTCATCAGACAAGAGAATCTTGTTCATCATTGTCTGATAGTCTTTAGGTGTCTTTTGGCAAACTCCAAGCGGGCTGACATGTGCCTTTTACTGAGGAGGCCTGATTGGCGGAGTGCTGCAGAGATGGTCATTCTGATAGGTTCTCCCATCTCCACAGAGGAACTCTAGAGCTCTGTCAGCGTGATCATCAGGTTCCCCTCCCTGACCAAGGACCTTCTCCCACGATTGCTCAGTTTGGCGGCCAGCTCTAGGAAGAGTCTTGGTGGTTCCTGACTTAATCCTTTTAATAATGATGGTCGTTCTGTTCTTAGGGACCTTCAATTCTGCAAAACAGTTTCGGTACCCTTCACTACATCTGTGACTCTGCACAATCCTGTCTCGGAGCTCTATGGACAATTCCTTCGACCTCATGGCTTGGTTTTGCTCTGAGATGCACTGTCAACTGTAGACCGGTGTGCCTTTCCAAATCATGTTTAATCAATTGAATTGACCACAGGTGGACTCCAATCAAGTTGTAGAAACCTCTCAAGGATGATGAATGGAAACGGGATACACCTGAGCTCAATTTAAAGTCTCATAGCAAAGCGACTGAATACTTATGTAAATAAGGTATGTTTTTTAAATTGTATTTAATACATTTGCCAACATTTCTAAATTCCTGTTTTCGCTTTGTCATCATTGGGTATTGTGTGTAGATTGAGGGGATTTAAAAAAAATCAATATTAGAATAAGGCTGTAACGTAACAATGTAGGGAAGGGGTCTGAACACTTTCCGAATGCACAACGTTCTGTAAACGGGTGAGTCTGCAGTAGAGGCGTGACCCTGTGCTCTACAGCAGGATACGTCCGACTCAGATGACGATGACAAGACGGACTCGTCAGACTCCGACGACGAATCATCCGGCAGCTCCGACAGCGAAGATGATGTGAGTTTTCCAAGCCAGGGGTCATCCGCACTATGCTTTAGTGTAGACTTGGGTCAAATACATTAAAGCAAAAATATTCAAGTATTTGAGGTCTGCTTAATTTACCTTCAGTGTACATCTGATCAGTTCATTTGTACTGGGCAAACCACATCAAAAGCTGCATAAGTATTTGATCCAGCTGTTGTCCTGTCTCTGTCCTCTAGAATGACGATGACGACGACCAATCTGAGGGCTCCAGCAGCTCTTCCTCAGAGGACAGCAGTGACTCAGACACAGACTAGCCCCCCCCCAACCTCCCCCCCCAAAAGAGGAGGGTCTGTGCGGGACACGCTTCCTCGTGAGTCAGGAGCAGTCATGGTGGCGTCATCAAAACGCTTGCACGTTGGCTCCTCCCACCTCTTTCTCGCAAGGGGAAATGAGAGACGGAGAGAATAAATAAACGGAGGAGTCTTGCTCCACCTCCAGTTGTTGACCTGGAGAACTTTTACTCAAACGGGACAAGTTCTCATTTACAGGGCTTTGTTACGTGTTCAATATTATTATTTTTTTTGCCTTTTATATTAGGTGTTATTACGAACATTTTCATTTTTTAAACTTTGAGAAAGACATTTTAAACTTTAGCCGATTTTGAGGGTTTTTTGAACAAGTCTGACTTGGAGGGGTGTATATTGAGGAGTTTGACTTTTTTTTTTTTTTTTTGTCCATGAGTCTCTGACAGTCCGTGCAGAGGGAGGACCGTTGCTGCTTTCCCTCCATTGAAACATCTGGTCAACCCCCTCCAATAAAATGCACTTTTTTCTCTTGTATTCTGTGTTGACTTCTTTTGTACTGGATATAATTTATTATTGTAAGAGGTATGTATGCTCAGCAACCAAAATGGCAACCTATTTCTTTATGAAGAGATGATCCACTCAGAATACATATTTTTCTCCCTCCCATTGACCCTAATATATGCCATTTAGCAGACGCTTTTATCCAAAGCGACTTACAGTCATGTGTGCATACATTCTACGTATGGGTGGTCCCGGGAATCGAACCCACTACCCTGGCGTTACAAGCTCCATGCTCTACCAACTGAGCTACAGAAGGACCCCTGGCTGTAATCATTCCCCAATACCTGTATGTAATTTTGCTTAAAGTTGAACTATTTAGATGAGTATCGCTTTCTGAAGAATGTCTCTGCGTTAAGATTTGAGGTCTCTATTGCAGGTAAAGCCACTTTTGAATTCTGTCAGTGATTTCACTCGACTCACAACAGCTTTCCATTTCAAGACTTGATACAGATCATTTTGTTGTCTGTGAATTATACTTACATAAATATTTCCTGACAGATGTTGCTTTTTTTTCTCCATTCTTTTAATATTTTTCCATACATTTCAATAAAATCTTTTCCCATCCTTTCCCAAACACACACACATCCTCTGTACCAATAAATAAATACTAACTCAACCACCTGTGCATAATACATTTATACAACCTATGCATTCATTAATATATTACACACAGGTGACTCAGTTACCCTGGTCTCTATCGGGAAGGCTCCATAAACAGAACAAAGAGACAACGCTGGGGTGGATTAACATCACATAAGCCATTTCTGCTTTACCTTACACAGTTCCAAGTGTTTGGGGTTATTCATGTACAAAGCTGATGGGAGTCATTTGTGTGGTATTGTGAAATGTTTCACTGTATGACACAATCACCTCATTCAAACGGAAATTAGGTCAGGGTACAATTTCAGAAGGTTTTCAGAGGCACTATCCACTTGTCTTTTTCATAGCAATACTCAGACCTTCCAATCAAATTGTCTCATTTAAACCAACCCGGGGCCTCATTTATCAAATGTGCGTATGCACACAAAGACGCATGCTCCACTTTCTCCCCCTTAAAGATGTTTTTAATATGAATTTGCGGGAAAGTGTGAGTATCTTCCCAAGTACAGCTCAGGCCATGTGTACATCTGGTGGTTGATCAACTGTATTGCACACACTGTTCTTATGGGGGAAATGGAGATGGTTTTGATGCACAAGAATTATAAGTGGTATATTTAAACAAACCATGATACTAATGATAACACAGATGCATTTAGTAAGGAGATCTCAGAGAAGCATGTAGTCTAATATGTTACTTTACTTTTATTATATTAGGCCTTTACATCTCTCCTTTTCTGACTTAACTGGTTCATTCCTGCTGCATAACTAATGAGGATACCATTTATCAATCGCTCAAAAGTAAATAGACCGGTAGCCTATTTAAAATATTTGACAGTATGGGTAGGCTACGGTAATGCTGTGCATTAGGAGCACAGCATCTTAGCCTGTTAAATCTCAGAGCCATCAAGGCAGAAGATATAAAACACTATGTATTGATAAAATATTGAACAATAATTCATCTTCTGCATAAAAGTGGGCTGAAACATTTACTTTTAAAATGACTCAAAATAGACAATGTTCCATAGTGCATGGCCACGGCATTTAAAGTTTGAAAAAGTCACTGCAAGAGATGAACACCTTCGGTCTACATCTCTACAGAAATGTGATGCAACTTGCCATTGTGTTTTTGGCTTTCAGGAACTATCACGGCCCAGTTCCTACATCTCCAAATCATACAGTTTTTGTTACCGTGAATGAGGGCATTTTCCAAGCGGGGTTGCAAAGCTCGTCCACGAGCACAAATATAGTATGGCTCTAGTTTAATCAATGAAAACAAATGTATATGATGCATGTGACAGTTTGTAGGATTTGCATGGGCAACTATTTATCTCCACGTATGCCAGAATTGAGTGAGATAAATGAGGTCCCGGGTATCTAGCAATTCCCTCCTGGAAAACCTGTTTCATTGTCAATGCAGTTGGTGGAAACTCACTTGAGGAATCAAACTCCTCTCTGAATACAGTCAATCATTAAAATGTCACGAGTGAAGTGCCAAAGACAAAACAAAAGAGAGACTAAGTTGACGTTGGACTTCCACCACGCGTTTCTTTGTTCTGGACACAGGAAAAGCCGTTCCAGCATTCAAAAATATATAAACACATTAAACTACACTTATAAATGTTCATCCCTCATTAACATCCTACAGTCCATTAGTCTACATACGGTGCACCAGTATTAGAAAACACTATGAAGCCCCGTTTGTTTGTCCTGTATGAACAGTCATGCGTTACAACTAGAGTTAAACAATATAAAATTCCACCCCCAAACATTGTCATCTCTGTATGACTCTATAATAATTATAATAAACATCTTATTCCCCCACACAAAGCCATGATTAAAACTACAACTATAGAAGAAAAAAACCAACTGTTTTTTGTCATGCTACTGTGATACACTAAGAACAGTCCGTAGGCAAGATGGTCAAGAACGGTTGTGAAGTGACAATAACAAGATACCAAGCGTGGCAACATGATACTAGACATGTCATCAACTGGGTATATGGCTCGTTGCAAATAGCGTGGCGCCATTTTGATGAATGCAAGAGCAAAATTGCAACAACGAAAAAAACCTCTAGTTTTAGACTTTGACCAGGGTTTGTTCTCTACCCCAAACCACCCCCTTTTCCCAATCCCACCAACAACCCCCTGTCCTATCCCAAGCAGTCGCAATGGCGCACACACACACACACACACTCAAGTCTTTTGTTGTCATAAGGGGACCTCCAGGAGCTTTTTGTGGAGGTACTGCTTCACCTCCTCTATGCCATTCAGCTTCTCCAGCTCGTGATAGGGCAGCTGTGGGAGAGGAAACAAGAGGATAGAGAAAACCCAGAGAGAGATGAGTTATACTAAACAGTGGTACGTACTACCTTATTTTGGCACAGTGGACCGTTAGTTGTCCCTGGTGCCAATTACCGCTTAAATGGATGATTGCAATGGAGTTTAAGGGAAGACTGAAATGTGGTAGTAAGATGGTTGAAATGAGGGTTGTTCGCAATGGAGGCAGTTGAGGGGAGGACGGCTCATAATAATGTTTGGAACGGCATCAAACCATGTGTTTGATGTATTTGGTACCATTCCACTGATTCCGCTCCAGCCATTACCACAAGTCCGTCCTCCCCAATTAAGGTGCCGCCAACCTCTTGTGGTTGTATGATGGTAATGGCTCACCTGCAGAATGACATATCCCAGGAGCAACAGATGACGGTCCCTCATGGCTCGGGAGCCCACCAGCACCTCAGAGTTGTGACAGTAGTGCCACTTGTCATTCACCGACATGACCACTCTGAAAGAAGAATGTTGGATTTCGCAATTAAATAGTTATTTTTCTAATTTTGAAATAAATTACTTATCACACAAGTGACGAAAGACGGTAGACAAATACCGGTGTCTGCCATGAAGACGAGTCACGATTTTCCCAGCAAAACAATCTTTCTGAAAGTTATTTGCTAGCTAGCATTGCTCCACCAAAGAAGCATAATCAAGTGCTTCGTAGTAGGGTAGTATGTATAAAATGCACTGACCTCTTAACTTGTTGCTGGTCCCCCACTGCCCTCTCTGTGTCGGTTCGATCGGCCGGGTGCAGACCCACGTCCCCGGCCAACCCCACTGCCCTCTCTGTGTCGGTTCGATCGGCCGGGTGCAGCCCCACGTCCCCGGCCAACCCCACTGCCCTCTCTGTGTCGGTTCGATCGGCCGGGTGCAGCCCCACGTCCCCGGCCAACCCCACTGCCCTCTCTGTGTCGGTTCGATCGGCCGGGTGCAGCCCCACGTCCCCGGCCAACCCCTCATAGAAGACAGGGAGCTCGCAGCCGGGCCCATGATTACCTGGCCCCATCTGCACCCCTCCCTCGTCCTCCAGGATCTTCCCAATAGAGAACTGGAAAAGAGAAACCGGGGCAGCTGTGGTGGATCCCCCTACCCCGGAGGCCATTGGCTGGGCTAGGCTGTCAGAGGGAGGGCTGCTGAGCGTGGAGCTGTCCTGGCTCTCCAGAGAGTGCTCCTTGGCCAGGCTGGAGTAGTAGTCAGCAGGCGTGTAGTACGTGTTGTAGTCAAGTGGGCCCCCGCCGTTAGGGCCGGCCCCCTGGGCCGAGGCAGGGTTGTCCCTGCGCTGCATGTGGTGTGGCAGGAGGGTCACCGACTCGTCCCCTCCGACGGGTCGCTGGTCCCCCCCTTCCTCTAGTGGGGCGAAGGGGGAGAACTTTTGAAAGTCTGAGGCGAGGGCCGTCACAGCCACGGATCCCTCTGGGGCTTTGTGGGAAACACCTAGGGAGGCCCCTGCCTGGATAGGGAGAACCTGACCAGAGCTGTCAATCCACAGCAGGAAGTCTACAAAGGATTGTGAATATACAGAGGTTTAGGGTTGCAACATTTACATTTATTTAACCAGGCAAGTCTGTTATGAACAAATTCTTATTTACAATGACGGCCTAACCCGAACGACGGTGAGCCAATTGTACGCCGTCCCCTATGGGACTCCCAATCACGGCCGGTTGTGATACAGCCTGTATTTGAACCAGGGTGTCTGTAGTGACACCTCAAGCACTGAGATGCAGTGTCTTAGACCGCTGCGCCACTCGGGAGATCCATTTGACAGTAATCGTATAATTATGAAGAGAAGTAAAATTAAAAAAATACTCACAAGCTTTTTTTCCTCCATCATCTGTATGCCTGACCCAGAATTATCTCTCGAACAGTTCAAATCTATTTTTCATAATCTCTAATGGCAGACAAACACACTCCCTTTAAAAACAACTAAGAGTAAAAAAATGTTTAACAAATAATCCTTGGTTCTCTATAGAACTGTCAGATCTCATGAGAAATCAAGCCTGGGCCAAGGCTTGAAAAACACTGTTGCTGGTTGGTTGACAGCTTGTCAGGCAATTGAGAAATAGATGTACTTCCTCAATCATGATGTATGTTTCGTCAACATCCAGTAAATCTTTGTTAAAAAAAATGTTTAAAAAATTAAAAGAGAAGAAATCTAAATCATTCAGACAACATTAATTCTGGTTATTGACTATGGCGATATCGTCTATATGAATGTAGCTACTACTCTATTGAAGCCATTGGACACAATGCGCATTGTGCTTTATTGTAGCCGATAGGCTGAGTACACATCATTGCATATTTTATCAGAAAGTAGGCTGGGCCTCTTTGAAGTCTTGCACTCTTTTGTTTATCAATAAAGCCATCTTGGAGAAACTTCCGCCATACCGTACCTGTCTGAGGTAAGTTACCAGACCCGAACTCAGGGATGGCTAACCCTGGAGATAGATCCCTTCAATCTCAACCGAATTAGGTAAATATGCTTTTCGCTTTTTTTTCTTATTTTTTTTTTTGCTCGTCTCATGTAGAATGATCTGGAAAACTCCTTAAAAGCTGGTGGAGTTGGTGCCTCTTGGGTAATTCAGGCAGATGTTTGCGGTCCTTTTACTGAACAATGCGTTTCATATGATTGTTTAGCTTTTCCTGTTTCCTGTTTCGTGTGTATAGATATTATTTTATTTAACTAGGGAAGTCGGTTAACAAATTCTTATTTACAATGATGGCCTACCCCGGCCAAACCCGAACGACGCTGGGCCAATTGTGCGCTGCCCTATGGGACTGTGATACAGCCTGGATTCAAACCAGGGACTGTAGTGACGCTTCTTGCACTAAGATGCAGTGCTTTAGACCGCTGCGCCACTCGGGAGCCCATAGACATGTAGAGTGTTGCCGTGTGTATAGATATGTACAGCGTAATTGTTTTGTAATTGTTTATCGATGTGTTCACACAAGCCTCATCTGCGAAAGATCGTGGTCTCAGCATTGACTGCCTGCTTAAATAAAAATGTTTCCCTTAATATTCCTCAGGTTTCTGTAATTGTACAACCCCAAAGGAGGTTACAGTACTACAGAATAAATAAAAAAAAATACACCATTGTGTTCAGTAACAGTCTTAAGAGTGGCCTTTGAACAAACATCAGAGCGTGTGTTAGATTCAGTGTACCTGTGTAATAACCAGGGGCCAGAACCTCGTCTTGTTTGTATCCATGCTCTCCAACCAACTGTCTGAGGGCTTCAGCAACAAGACCCCTGTAGCTGTGCAACACACAAACATACTTTTAGATTCACTGGAATTCGCATTGAAAAAAGGCAGACATAAATGAACTTTCAAAAATAGAATGCCAACTGACAGTTAGTCAACCGATCACCTTAGTACTGCACCGTACCTGATAGAATGCCAACTGACAGTTAGTCAACCGATCACCTCAGTACTGCACCGTACCTGATAGAATGCCAACTGACAGTTAGTCAACCGATCACCTCAGTACTGCACCGTACCTGATAGAATGCCAACTGACAGTTAGTCAACCGATCACCTCAGTACTGCACCGTACCTGATAGAATGCCAACTGACAGTTAGTCAACCGATCACCTCAGTACTGCACCGTACCTGATAGAATGCCAACTGACAGTTAGTCAACCAATCACCTTAGTACTGCACCGTACCTGATAGAATGCCAACTGACAGTTAGTCAACCGATCACCTTAGTACTGCACCGTACCTGATAGAATGCCAACTGACAGTTAGTCAACCGATCACCTCAGTACTGCACCGTACCTGATAGAATGCCAACTGACAGTTAGTCAACCAATCACCTTAGTACTGCACCGTACCTGATAGAATGCCAACTGACAGTTAGTCAACCAATCACCTTAGTACTGCACCGTACCTGATAGAATGCCAACTGACAGTTAGTCAACCGATCACCTTAGTACTGCACCGTACCTGATAGAATGCCAACTGACAGTTAGTCAACCGATCACCTCAGTACTGCACCGTACCTGTATTTGCGGTTGACCTCGTCGGCGGTCAGCGCGTGGTCAAACATGAGCACCTTGTGCGTGTCCTGGAGCCGTGGACCGGTGTAGTCCCTGAATTCCAGCTCCACCGCCGCATCCAACAGAGACAGGTAGCGACGCACGATCAGAGCGTAAGGGCTGTCTACAAATTGGGGGGGACAATAAAAATCGACGGAAACAAGGACATGAGCAACGGTCTAAAATCGCCAAACGTGAAAATGAAAAAAAAAAAAATGGGGTATTGTGTGTTGATTGCTGAGGAATTGTTTTTATTCAATCCATTTTAGGCTGTAACGTAACAAAATGTGGAAAAAGTCAAGGGGTTTGAATAATTTCCAACGGCACTGTATACATACATTTATATCAGCAGATGTCACAAAGTGATACACAGAAACCCAGCCTAAAAACACAAAACAGTAAGCAAAGCAGATGTAGAAGCACAGTGGCTAGGGGGGAAAAAAACTCCCTAGAAAGGAAGAAACCTAGAGAAGACTCAGGCTCTGAGGGGTGGAGATTCTAAGAGTACATAGCCATTAAGGCCAGACTGTTCTTTAATTAGTACTGTAAACAGTACTCTGCTTATCTTAAATCGGCGTACGGTCATAATCGAAGTAAGACATCGATTAAAACATCTAGATGTTGGATTTTTTGTTGTTGTTGAATTATTGTAAAATATATATATATATATATTTAAAATCAGAGTACCAGCTGTGTATTTGTTCTGTTCATAAGCTAGCGGGACCAGCACGAGGCTCCATCTTTTGTGCTAGTGGAGAGAGTATGGAAAATGTCAAAGTTTGCACATTAGAAATAGTTCACATACAAATGCGGTGTCCCAACTCATAACCAAATATACTTCCCAAACGTTTATTTTGAATGGTGATTTTCTGCATTTATCAGAGTGCCATTAGGGTAGCCTGATCTCAGATGGGTCCATGGAAACTTTTAGGGAAAAAGTTATTGAAAAGCATGAAAACATTTTAAATCAAACTATTAATTATCTTAATCTGAATATTCAAAATAATCGTATTATTGAACATATGTAAACATACTCCTTAGTTATTTATTTGGCTTTAGGTTTAAATTGTGTCTACTGAAAGGGGCCAGTCGAAAAAACAAACACAGCTGCTCTTTGATGTTGCTTGAGCGCTGTGTGCGTCCTCCTACTTACTGGTGACGTTGCTGATGAAGGCGGTGGAGAAGACCTTGTGCAGCACCAGGCCAGGGAAGTGGCCCAGCTGGAACAGGGACATGAGGATGTTGACTGTGGCTAGCGGGGAGCTCAGAGCCTTCAGCTCCAGCACCACTTCCAGCTTGGAGAAGAACTGGACCTCGTTGGACGGCCGGTAGCTCATCCGGCTGAAGGGGAACACAAGCTTTTGGATTACCTTGTGGAGAAGAAAAAAAAAAAAGAGAGAGAAACCCATTATCGTGATATTACCATGCATTATGATACTAACTACTAAGTATCGCGCGCGATAACTGCTTCAATCAAACCCATATCAACTGCATTTTCCCACCAGAGACGCGTTTCCACCAAATTGACTTGATGCAGATGAAAATACCAGTTTGTGCTGCTGCCATGTTGTAGTCACGTAGTGTCGCTACCGTGCCGTGTTGTCATGTGTCGCTACCGTGCCGTGTTGTCGCTACCGTTCCGTGTTGTCGCGTGTCGCTACCGTGCCGTGTTGTCGCGTGTTGTCGCTACCGTGTCGTGTTGTCGCTACCGTTCCGTGTTGTCGCTACCGTGCCGTGTTGTCGCTACCGTGCCGTGTTGTCGCTACCGTGCCGTGTTGTCGCTACCCGTGTTGTCGCTACCGTGCCGTGTTGTCGCTACCGTGCCGTGTTGTCGCTACCGTGCCGTGTTGTCATGTGTCGCTACCGTGCCGTGTTGTCATGTGTCGCTACCGTGCCGTGTTGTCATGTGTCGCCACCGTGCCGTGTTGTCATGTGTCGCTACCGTGCCGTGTTGTCATGTGTCGCTACCGTCCGTTGTTGTCGCTACCGTGTCGTTGTGTGTCGCTACCGTGTCGTGTTGTCATGTGTCGCTACCGTGTCGTTGTTGTCGTGTTGTCGCTACCGTGCCGTGTTGTCGCTACCGTGCCGTGTTGTCATGTGTCGCTACCGTGCCGTGTTGTCACCGTGCCGTGTGTCGCCACCGTGCCGTGTTGTCATGTGTTGTCGCCACGTGTTGTCATGTGTCGCTACCGTGCCGTGTTGTCATGTGTCGCTACCGTGTTGTCGCTACCGTGCCGTGTTGTCATGTGTCGCTACCGTGTTGTCATGTGTCGCTACCGTGCCGTGTTGTCATGTGTCCCTACCGTGCCGTGTTGTCATGTGTCGCTACCGTGCCGTGTTGTTGTCATGTGTCGCTACCGTGCCGTGTTGTCATGTGTCGCTACCGTGCCGTGTTGTCATGTGTCGCTACCGTGCCGTGTTGTCGCTACCGTGCCGTGTTGTCATGTGTCGCTACCGTGCCGTGTTGTCATGTGTCGCTACCGTGTCGTGTTGTCATGTGTCCCTACCGTGTCCCTACCGTGTCCGTACCGTTCGTCGCTACCGTGCCGTGTTGTCATGTGTGTACCGTGCCACCGTGCCGTGTTGTCCCATGTCCCTGTGCCGTGTTGTCCCTACCGTGCCGTGTTGTCATGTGTCGTCCCTACCGTGCCGTGTTGTCGTGTCGTTAGGTCGTGTTGTCTCTATGTAGTTGTCCCTACCGTTGTTGTCCCTACCGTCGTGTTGTCCCTACCGTGCCGTGTTGTCCCTACCGTGCCGTGTTGTCATGTGTGATGCGTGTTGTTTTGTCTCTATATTTTTATTTATTTTTATTTAATTTATTTTTAATACCAGCCCCCATCCCTGCAGGATTCCTTTTGCCTTTTTGTAGGCAGTCATTGTAAATAAGAATAGGTTCTTAACTGACTTGCCTAGTTAAAGGTCAGGTGAAATAAAAAAAATTATGGGCCCACTCTGGTCTTTGTACCAGTGGAGGATCCTCGGAGGAGGAAAGGGAGGACCATCCTCCTCAGTGAACCTCAGAAACATAGTGAAAGTTTAGATAAAACTATACTAAATACATTCACGTCACTCAATAATTTATTAAAACACACTGTTTTGCAATGAAGGTCTACAGTAGCCTCAACAGCACTCTGTGGGGTAACACCATGGTGCAGCCCGAGAACAGCTAGCTTCCGTCCTCCTCTGGGTACACAGACTACAATACAAAACCTTGGAGGCTCATGGTTCTCACCCCCTTCCATAGACTTACACAGTAATTATGACAACTTCCGGAGGACGACCTCCAACCTTATCAGAGCTCTTGTATCATGAACTTACATGTCCACCCAATCAAAGGATCAGAGAATAAATCTAGTACTAGAAGCATAGGCTACAGCTAGCGAACTGCATGCTTTCCCAAGTCGTAGGGGGAGGGCCACACAGCATATCATCACATAACTCCCAAGTTGACTTCGATATGCTGGTAGTATATCAATATTTGTGCATACAGTTTACACCACAATTAATTTTATCAATACAAAAAAAACACTGTGTCTAACATATCTTGTTTTGTTTCAAAACAGGTCTTTAGTGACATTTTTTTTTATCCAACATGTACTTTACTCGCATAAAAAAGGTTGGATGGAAACCTGGTTATTGATAGCTTCTACTATGGAGTAGTGGCCACCCTTTACACTCTAGAATGCCTTTCAAACCAATCAGAAACAAGAATTCAACAATGCCATGGTTTAAGAACCCATAACGTGTGTAAATAAACAACACTTTATTTCATGTGTAATAGCCCTCATACAGCCCAATAATAACCAAAAAACAGTGTACCCGAGTCGCTCAACAACTGTTTAAACATAAGACAGAGATTTTGTAGATGAGTGGGACACCTTACCTTGCTATCCAGGTATTCTCCCTTCTTGACCAGGAAATCAGCGATGGTGTCGAGGAGTCGAGTCTCTCTGAGCCGGTGGCGGGCGATGTATTTGGCAATGAGGGCCATGGTGTATGGGGTTATGCTGTCCACTTTTTTAGGCAGCTCCTCTATTAGGAAAAGACCAGGTTATCTTGGGAATGATAGAAAGATGGAGAAATCGACAGATTAAAACAGCTGTCAGAGAATGGCAGAAGAGCAGAGGAGAGGAAAACTCACCAGCCAGGCTGCACACAAACCTCTCCTGTCTGTTCTGGTAGAATAGGTGGGAGCTGAAGATGATCTCCAGGCTCTTGTTACTAGCCTCGCGTACGCAAGTAGCCAGCATCTCGTCCAGCAGCGCCATCTCCTGGTCGCGCACTCCACTTACGCTAGCCAGTGTGTGCTTGACCAGTCGGAGGATCTTCCTGTTGGTAGGTTGTGCGAGACAATGGTGGAATTTGGTATCATGATAACATCCATAATCGCAATACTAATTATACTAAACAAAAATGTAAAGTGTTGGTCCCATGTTTCATGAGCTGAAGTACAAGATCCCTGAAATTTTACATACGCACAGAAAGCTAATTTCTCTACATTTATTGGCACAAATGTGTTCATGTCCCTGTGAGCATTTCTCATTTGCCCAAGGCACATGACAGTCCACTTTGAGTTCACCAAAAGGCACCTAAAGACTATCAGACCATGAGAAACCAAATTCTCTGGTCTGATGAAACCAAGATGGAATGCATTAGCCTGAATGCCAAGCGTCACGTCTGGAGGAAACCTGGCAAGATCCCTACCGTGAAGCATGGTGGTGGCAGTATCATGCTTTGGGGATGTTTTTCAGCGGCAGGGACTGGGAGACGTCAGGATCGAGGCAAAGATGAACAGAGCAAAGTACAGAGATCCTAGATGAAAACCTGCTCCACACAGCCAAGACAATGCAGGAGTGGCTTTGGGACAACTCTCTGAATGTTCTTGAGTGGCCCAGCCAGAACCCGGACTTGAACCCAATCGAACATCTCCGGAGACCTGAAAATAGCTGTGCAGCGACACTCCCCATCCAACCTGAGAGACATTGAGGATCTGCAGAGAAGAATAGGAGAAACTCCCCAAATACAGGTGCTACAGGCTTGGCACGTCATACCCAAGAAGACGCAAGGCTGTAATCGCTGCCAAAGGTGCTTCAACAAAGTACTGAGTAAAAGGTCTGAATACTTGTGTAAATGTGATATCAGTTTATGATTTGTAAAAAATTAGCAAACGTCAAAAAAACAAAAACAAACCGTTTTTTGCCTTGTCATTATGGGGTATTGTGTGTAGATTGATGAGGAAAAAAACTATGTAATCAATTTGAGACTAAACGTAACAAAATGTGGGAAAAGCGTTGTGGTCTGAATACTTTCCGAAGGCACTGTAGTTTGAGAACTTGGCAGTACGTCAAACCGGCTTCACAACTGCACACAGGAACTGATGAAACTGTGGGTTTTGCACAACTGAAGAGGTTCTGCACAAAGTGTCAGAAACCGTCTCAGGAAAGCTCATCTGCGTGCACGTCGTCCTCACCAGAGTCTTGACCTGACTGCAGTTTGGCGTCGTAACGAACTTCAGTGGGCAAATGGGTGGGCTCACCTTTGATGGCCACTGGCACGCTGGAGAAATATGTTCTTCACAGATGAATCCTGGTTTCAATTGTACCAGACAGACGTATGGGCAAGTGGTTCTGATGTCAACGTTGTGAACAGAGTGCCCCATGGTGGCGGTGGGGTTATGATATGGGCAGGGATAAACTACAGACAATGAACAAATAACATTTTATCGATGGCAATTTGAATGGGCTGATATTTTGACGAGATTGGCACGACAATGGGCCTCATTCATTCGGCTTTATCAAGTCACTTTTCAGCATGATAATGCACAGCCCCATGTCGCAAAGATCTATACCCAATTCCTTGAGGCTGAAAATGTCCCAGTTTTTCCATGGCCTGCACACTCAGACATGTCACAACATTGAGCATGTTTTGGATGCTCTTGATCGACAGTGTGTTCCAATTCCCGCTAATATCCAGCAACTTGGCAGTCATTAAAGAGGAGCGGGACAACATTCCACAGGCCACAATCAACAGCAGGAGAATGAGATGCGTCACGCTGCATGAGGTAATGGTGGTCACACCAGATATTGACTGTTTTTTTTGCTCCACACCCCTACTTTTTTTTTTTTTTTAAAGGTATCTGCGACCAACAGAATAATATCTTTATTCCCAGTTATGTGAAATCCATAGGGCCTAATAAAATGTATTTTCAATTGACTGATTTCCTTAATGAAATGTAACTCACTCAATTCTTTGAAATCGTTGCATTTATATTTTTGTTCAGTGTACTAAGTATCGCCATAACTGCTTTCATCACAATAACTGACATTTAAAATTACACTCAGGAACAGATCACACCTAGATTGTGTTCAGTAAACAAAAATGGGATAAAAGGTTTTAAAAACAGAGGTAGTACCTCTGTAAGGCATGTGCAATAAGAATACTAATGTTATTTTTGAAAACATTTCCTCCATTTATGACTATCGATAGTGACCTAGTCGTACTGCATGACTCGCATTTCCTCTACTTGGATGGCCTCTTACAAGCAAGAAAACATTTGTCTATTTTACCATGAATGGGAAATCAACAGTCATCCCAAACCTACCTGTTGGCCAGGAGCTGTTCCGGGTTGGGTGGTATATTGGCCACGATCTCGGCCGTTGCAGCGTCGCTGGATTGCAGCGAGCGCCACTTGAGGCGGTAGTAGGAGAGCAGCAGGAAGAGGGTCTGCGGGTGACGCTCCCGCTCCAGGTTCTTCTCCAAGCCCGCCAGGCAGGCCTCGGTGAGCGGGTGCTGGCTGCTGGGGTGCAGCTTCATGCTGGAGCTGAACACCATGGACACGTCCTTCTGGTTAAACTGGCCCAGTCGTGATTGGGACTCAGCCTCCAGCACCTGCACTACCCGCGAGTCGCTGGGAAGGCCTGGGGGAGGAGGCGGGAGATTTAGGGTTTATTTTATTTGACTTTATTTATTTATTTTTCAAGCAATGCAAGTCTGTTTAATAGTCCAGACAAGTGCATTCAGGTTTTTTTTACATGTACACAAATTATTTTCATATCTATATTCGACAGCAAGTGAATACACGTATAAAGTAGTAGATGCCATTTCACAATGTTCACATATCCTACATAATATAAAATACATTGTACTAAAAATCACCTGCTGATCATACACTAGCAAAATGAAAAAGATCGCTTTCACACTCCCAACAAATCCAAGAAACAGAGCTGCCTCCATGCGATCACCTAGACTCACCTAGCACAGCCACAGATCACCTAGCGCAGCCACATATCACCTAGACTCAACTAGCGTAGCCGCATATCACCTAGACTCACCTAGCGCAGCCACATATCACCTAGACTCACCTAGCGCAGCCACATATCACCTAGACTCACCTAGCGCAGCCACATATCACCTAGACTCACCTATCGCAGCCACAGATCACCTAGTGCAGCCACATATCACCTAGACTCACCTATCGCAGCCACAGATCACCTAGTGCAGCCACAGATCACCTAGTGCAGCCACAGATCACCTAGTCTCACCTAATGCTGCCACAGATCACCTAGACTCACCTAATGCTGCCACAGCGTACAGGCAGTTGACAATGCTGAAGTTGTCAAACTTGGCACAGTCCCTCACAATGGAGTCGCACAGCGTCTGGAAGTCCTGGTGCTCCAAGATCTGTCGACCTTCATTCTCCACTCTTTCTCCTCCACCGACTCCGGGAGAGGGAACCAGGGCTGCATCCGAGCCACCTCCGCCGCCCCCTCCTCCCCCAGCCCCGGCCTGTAGTAGTTGGCCGATCTTCTGCAGTGCGATGGGGTAATGGTTGTGTGAAATCTTGCCTGGGTTCTGCGTCACCCAGCGCAGCACCTCGTCCGCTCTCCGCGAGCGTTCGATCAGCCTCTTCATGGTGAAGAAGGTGTCGTAGCTCATCTTCTCGTGGATGAAGTTCCACGTCTTCTTCTTGTTGTTGCCGGCGGCCCCAACAGTGCCGTGGTGGTGCAGGTGGGCGTGTGTCTGGTAGTGGGGATGCGGGGGGATGGATGGAGGCAGAGGGGCCATGTGTGGGTGGGGATGGTAGTGTTGGTGGTGGTGGTGACTGTGAAAGTGGGGCCCCCGGTGAGGGTCAGGGCGCCCCTGGTAGATGGGCGGGAAGCTGGGAGGTGGAGGAGGCACGTGGTGGGGATGTTGGTGTGGTGGGAGAGGGTGGTGGTGGGGGTGGTTCTCCAGCATGGGCAGACCTCCACCCCCCAGGCCCGGCCGGCGTCCAGGCTTTCCTCCTCCACCACCACCTACTGCGCTGTACAGGCGGGTAGTGTACATGCCGGCGAGGGCGAGAGCGAGGGCGCTAAGGCGGCAGGCGTATCGCTGGCAGAGGGGCGAAGGGATTATGCTTTCACAGCTCAGGAGGCCTGGGCTGGAGGACAGCCACAGCATACTACACAGGCTAGTACACCGCTGAGGCACTGCAGACTACACCTACAGGGAGAGAGGAAGGGGTGAAAAGGGAAAGAATTTACTAAACAAAACACACATTCCAAATGAGAATCTGTGTGAGAATCCCTGGAGATTCCCATTGCACGCACACACACACAAACACACACACAAACACACCTAAGTGCAAAGCAGTACAGTGACATCAAGTAAATGATTCAAACACAGCACAGGAAACAAGAAAATAGACATTAATGAAAACAAATAGGCTACATTGAGATGAAAACCTTCCTTGAAGACTGTTCAGACCAAGATCAAACTCAGTTGAGCGTGTCAGGATGGATTCATAGATCTGGAAGAACTCCGTCTCTTCATCAGATGGCATGTTCACGTTCTTCATGTTTGGCTGCACGCTCATCTTGTCTTTCCCTGTTGCTCCAATTTTGCCTTTACTTTACGTGATTCACCCCACTAACAATGGTAGCGCCCTTTTCCACCAGCCTCTCTCGCTCTGTCCGGATTTCCTCCTCCTCCAAAGCAGTACCGATCAAGTCTGACTACTGCATTTGGAAGGCCAGATGTCATAATGCTTTGCAATGACGAGCGGATTTGCTTTTGTACATTAAATCTAGCATCTCACAAGTAGGGTTTTCCACAAATGCTTCCAACGTAAAGTCCACGGCTTTATTTTTTATTAGCCTGTGTGTTCATACAACTTTCAAAACTATTCCACAAAATCGAATAACCTCTCAGGGTGGATGTCAGTGGCTACCACATAAGTGTATTTTGAATATCTTGGCACAGCAGAGCTTCAGATTAGGTGACTAGAACAACTACCATACTCATGGAAAACTAAATCCCGGACGAACACCCATTTATTTCCCTGCAAGAAAAACAAAATGTCGCAAACAGTCACTGACAACAACCAAAACGGGTGGGTTTTTAGGAGGGGTTCTGAGACACTCATGGGGGTGTCCACTGAAAGCAACAAGTGGAACTGAATTAGATCCTTTGTTCGTACCCCCCGCAGGGCAATTGAACTTAACCCAGAGGCTGCTCCAAGACACCGCCAGCAGAGAAGAGGTAATCGGAGTGGACATCTAGTCCATCTCAGGAGGCGTGCACAACATCCACCGCTTCCGAGTAATTTACTCGCAAATGTTCCGTCCCTGGACATTTAAGTAGAGCTCAGGGTAAGGATCTCCTTCCACAGTGACATCAGGGACAGTAACATTCACTGTTTCACGGAATCGTGGCTCTCTCTGGATATACTGTCCCCGGCCATGCAACCACCTGGGTTCAGTAAATAGTGCAGACAGGAATAAAGAACTCTCCGGGAAGAAGAAGAATGGTGTATGTTTCATGATTAACTACTCATGGTGTGAATGTGATAATGTACAGGAACTAAAAGACCTTTTGTTCACACGACCTAGAATACCTCACAATCAAATGCCGACCGTATGACCTCCCCAAGAGAATTCTCTCGACTTGATTATTCATTCTTAGTGCGTTCTCAAATGGACATTGTTAATTCTGGCTAACTACTTCTATTTCAGAGTGCAGAGTAACTTGTGAATTTACAAACGCTCAACACCCGTTGAATATGGCCTGTGTCAGTATACCCCCCCCCCCCCAAAAGACTTCATTAAATTGTTGCCAGCAGCACAGTTAGTCACCAACGATCTGAATAACATGAAAACAGCCTAACCAGCTCTGCTAGGTTGAGTAAAATGGTCAGAGTGAGGTGTTCTCTCATGTGTCCAGAAGTAACTAGCCGACGTTAGCCAGTTGGCAGTCAAGCACCCAAGCTGTTGTAAGGTCAGAACGCTCGGATCAACCCTACTCCTCAGCCAGAGTGCGTTCTGAACTCGCCGAGAGCGAAGCGATCAGAATTTACGAACACAACGAAAATCGTCAAATGTGTAGCTAGTCATTTGCTATGCTAACAAACTAGCAAGAGGTTGCATAGCAACAAGATCAACTTCCAGTAGACAGGTAAAGCTCTGGTACGCGCAAATAAAACGATACCGTTAGTTTACAGTTTACTAAAATGAACTAATAGTATATACACTCATTAAGTATGTAGTATACAGTATGGGTTATCAAAAAGGTGGCCCAAGGCACTTCATATAAGAGCGTCTGCTAAATGACTTAAATGTAAATGTAAATAAAAATGACTATTTGTATGGCATGTTCAATGAAAAAAAATGTCCAATAAACATGCCATAGAAATAAATGCATTTAAATGTATTATACGAAGAAGAGTGCCTTGGTCCCTCTTTTTGATAACCAATTTACCCCTTTTAAAAAAAAAAAAGAGCCCCTTCTGTCTACCAAAATCAACCTATTGTGTCCCTTAGCAACGATTCCCGTCCTCTTTTATTCTACATGTTAGTATGGGTATTTGAACACAGCTATGGAATCACTGGTCACTTTAATAATGTGTACATACCGTTTTACAGTTGAGCCTTACGAGCCAGACGAAGCTAGCTGGCTGCTTATAACGTTTGGGCAACAAACAGGGTTGAGTTGCTGACTGGCTATATTCATGAACTGAAGTTAAATTTCAATAGGACGAACAACAAGTGGCAACTTAGCTAATACTTACAAGGATTCTTAAATCATTGCTAAAGATAATGAAAATGACTGCAGGTTTACTGGTCATTGTTTTCAGGCTGGTTGTATTGATGCTAAAGCTAGCTACCCCAGAAGTTGCGGTCAAACAAATTATGTTTACAATACCGCATCGGTAATAAAGCACATCATTCGTGGCCGGTGTTTGCAGACTTTCTTGTACAACTTTGACAGTGTTACTGTATGTTTGTCGTGAGGCTAATAGCAGTGACGCTATTACTATGCAACTATGTTAGGGAAACATCTGAAAAATAACGCACTTGGTAGTGTTAACCGGTGCTCGACCAGTCAAGCGAAAGCCAACGTCACCCACAACAGAGAACAGTTGATTGTCAAGGGCAATGAATTACATGATATTGTCTTTCATGGATTTCACCTTTGAGTTGTCTCGTTGAAATATTGTTACTCTTTCAAATGACAGCTCGATCCACACAGCAGACATTGGGGCCTAGTTTGAGAACGCTGTTGCACGTATAGAGCAAAATGTTACATGGTGTCATTATATAATGTACCTACGTTATATAGGTATGCACGTCAGCCTTACCATCGGTTTTGCACATCGGGGCGTTAAACTAGACATCGGCTGATACCGATGTTGGCATTTTTTTATAGCTAATTTCGTCCGATTCCAATATGTTAACCGATATATCGTGCATCCCTAGTGTGTATTGTTGTAAATGGTTAGATTTCGCTACACCCGTAATAACATCTGATAAATATGGCTATGTGACCAATTTGATTTGAAAAGACATCAACAAAATTTCCCCAAGAGGCAAACAAAAGAAAACACACCAAACTTAGACAGGAAGAAAATCTAAAAGTTGAGCAAAACAAAAACAGGGATAAGCAGACAAAGGAATGTTGTTTTCCAGAACTGAAATAGGGCACACCAACTAAAAAGGTGTTGACCCTCCACACCTCCCAAGACAACTGGAGCACTTGGCCAGCCACTTAAATAGCACCTGGGCCAGCTCAGGTGAAACACCTTCCGACTAATGAGATGGACAAGCCAGCACAGGTGTAACACATACTGACTAACGAGATGACTGCCCATGTGCTATACATGATAAAGGTCTAACCTCAACATAAACAGAAAAAAACTAAACCTGTAACATCTACCATTTTTCCATTGCAATAATGAGGTCAGACTGAGTTTAGTCTGATATATGGGAAGCTTCACTGACAAAATGAGGAGTTATGGGATCTGTCCCAAATTGCGCCCCTTTTCTTTATGCAGTGTACTTCTTTTGACTAGGGAAACACAGAATAGGGTGCCATTTGGGATGCACACATGGGAGTACAACGATAAACCGTCCAACTCAGACAGTGAATGACTAGGCTGTGGGCTAAGAGACTAATTCTATCGACCATAGACTAGTCTGCAGACTCTGCACTCAACAGGTCACAGGTAGCCTGCAGCTAGAGGGGGAGAGGGTGAATCCCTCTAAAACGGAATGGGGATGAGGGAGGGGAGATCTCGAACCATTCTGAAAATGTGTTAGTGTACACCTGATTGGTGTAACCACCACACCAACTAGACATGTTTGTTAAATGTTTCGTAGCGTGAAAATGTAGGCCACAATCAATCATCTCAATTGTATTTGTCACATGCGCTGAATACATCAGATGTAGACCTTACCGTGAAATGCTTACTTATAAGCCCTTAACTAACAAGGCTGAATAGTACCAAGTCAATGTAAGGGGATATAGGTTAGTTGAGGTAATATGTAAAAGTAGGTAGGGGTAAAGTGATATATGCATAAATAAACAGCGAGTAGCAGCAGTGTAAAAACAGAGGGGGTGGGTCAACAGTCAAAGGTAGCCATTTGATTAGCTGTTCAACAGTCTTGTGTTTACTCAATGGTCAACGAGACAAACTGTCAGTTTTATAATCTGTCATAGGCAAATACTACTTCTAATATTTCTGGAGGTAGCCTTAATCCTACAAGTATGCCACGTCCAAATACACAGATTTTATAGCTGATCATTAAACATGTTGACAGGGCAGTCTCTTTAGTTGGGCCTAGAATAGAGTATTCAGTTACATTGCAGTAATGTTAGTTGAGTACACATACTGAGTCAGTAAAAAAAAATAAAAAATCCCATTCGTATACCCAACCTCCCCCCGAAGTCAATTTGAACAGGTAACTAACCAAATGTGCCCTACAGCATAAGGAATGTTCCCACTCAACCTTTGACGATTTTCCTCAACTAACTACTAATGCCATTGTTAGTTGAGCTATCCTGAAAACAAAAACCCTATCCAGAAATCAAAGCATAAATGTCCGCAAAAAACATCTATCTAGCATGTTGTTAGCTACTGTATATGTAGCTAACTAGTTAGCAGTAGGACGCTAAATGTCTAAGGCTGCAAATCTAACAAATCAAAGTCAAATTGCATTTATCACATGCGGCGACTAGAACGGGTTGCACCAGTGAAATGTGTAAATCATTCAAATTTAGTTTAGTTACATAACATTTCCACTGATATTTGCAACACTAACTACTACTACTAGCAGGGAAAATCTGCCATTGGCAACAAGTGTCTAAGGGCCGGGGGGACATTTCAGATAGTAAGGATAGTTAACTAGGACGGCTACAAGGCGTCAGCTGGCCCTGCTACCTAACCATCATATACATATATTTTTTAAAGCAATGTGATTTAATATGGTAAACAAGTTAGCTACAATGACAATCACGAACATGTACTTACATGTTTGTCAACGCAAGAGGAATATCCAGATGGGTGTTGCCGTTGAGTATCTCACTGGGAGCAATGACAGTCAGTCTGTCATCTGACCGTGACACTCCCAAGAAGTTAAGCGAAACATAGGAGTGACAGCCAAGCCCGTCAATTAAAACGTTCACTGTATCGGTTGAGCATTTTAACTAATTTACCAAATTTAATTAGCTAGTTAATCGTGGAATACTGTATTTCTTTGGTCATGGACGTCCATTGCAATGACACCGTTTTTTTTTTGCAAACTGTCTTGACCTAGGTTTCAATTCGCCTCGCTCTGTCCTCTCTATCCAGGAGCGGATATGGGTTGGTGTTATTGACAATGCGTTTGACTTATTCACACTGACACAATATATTATTTTCCCTGGTAGCTCCGACGCACCTACACCGGAAATCGTTTTAAAACGATTGATGACATTTGCCGCAAGAACTGTATTCGGTTTCTCGTCCTCTCATTCTTCACTAGCCGCACTGATGTCGGCCATCTTCCCAGCATGCAACTTTTTTGGTCTTCTTCTTCTGTTGACGGCTAATGCCAACATTTGGTTCATTACAGCAAAGATTATGGAAATACTGACAAGATGTGCATGTCTCTCCGCCCTAACAATGGGAGTCGTTGTCCACAAAGCTGTCTAGCTCCCGCCTATCCTTTATTTGGATTGGTGCATCTCTTATTATTGTCACCCTGTTTTGAATATTCGAGGATTATTGACGTTAACCACATGTATTTAAGGGAGAGATGCAATCCTACTAGCCTCATCTAATCCATAGCCATCTCGAGACAATGCTGATGTGTGTTTTTCTCATCGTTACCAGGATGTCAGGTGTCCTAATTATATCAGTACACTCGTAACAATTTAAAGCATTAAGAAATGTATATTCGATTAAATAAACCTCACGTAGCAAATAAGCAATTCATGTTTTTGTTGCTCAAATTCGACACTATTTGACCTCCTTGTTTGACAAAACAACGAAAAACGCCACTTGCTGGATGGAGGCCGAGTTGGCCCTCTCTTCCTCTGATCACAGCCACCTACTGGGCTGGAGGGTGTACTTCTTATGCTTTTCTGGCAGACTTGAGGCAAAGATTTGCAAAACTACCTCAAGATTGACCAGAGCATGTCGTTTCCATTGGGAGCAGAACAAACAAGGTGGGCAGAGCCAACCGAGGTAGTGAGATCCAATTGGCCGCTCTAGCATTTATTTGCATTAGGGAACACCTACGTGCGCTTGCAAACCCAAACATCATCATTTGTTTAAAGAATTTGTCAAAGGGTAGTCCACTCTGTTACATTATAGTTTTGGAAACAGAACTCCAAGAGCTTGCATTTGTGTCTTGGGGTCATTAAGGGCTTTCTTCTGGCAACCCTTCCAAAGTGCCTGTGGTTGTGGAGGTGGCATCTGATGGTGCTTTAAAAAAAAACAAACACCTGATGCCACCAAGGCCTGCAATTCTTTCACAGTGATTCTTGGGAATTTAGTTGCTTCTCTCACGATCCTCCTCCCTATCCTGGGGGGCAAAGTGCATTTGCGTCCTCTACCCGTGAGGTTAAGGATACGTTTCTGAAGTTCCATGTATAATACTTGTGTCTTTTATCAATGTTTATTATGAGTATTTCTGTAAATTGATGTGGCTCTCTGCAAAATCACTGGATGTTTGAGGCAAAATACACTGCTCAAAAAAATAAATAAAGGGAACACTAAAATAACATCCTTATTAAATACTTTTTTTCTTTACATAGTTGAATGTGCTGACAATAAAATCACACAAATTATCAATGGAAATCAAATGGAGGTCTGGATTTGGAGTCACACTCAAAATTAAAGGGGAAAACCACACTACAGGCTGATCCAACTTTGATGTAATGTCCTTAAAACAAGTCAAAATGAGGCTCAGTAGTGTGTGTGGCCTCCACGTGCCTGTATGACCTCCCTACAACACCTGGGCATGCTCCTGATGAGGTGGCGGATGGTCTCCTGAGGGATCTCCTCCCAGACCTGGACTAAAGCATCCCAACTCCTGGACAGTCTGTGGTGCAATGTGGCGTTGGTGGATGGAGCGAGACATGATGTGCTCAATTGGATTCAGGCCTGGGGAACAGGCGGGCCAGTCCATAGCATCAATGCCTTCCTCTTGCAGGAACTGCTGACACACTCCAGCCACATGAGGTCTAGCATTGTCTTGCATTAGGAGGAACCCAGGGCCAACCGCACCAGCATATGGTCTCACAAGGGGTCTGAGGATCTCATCTCGGTACCTAATGGCAGTCAGGCTACCTCTGGCGAGCACATGGAGGGCTGTGCGGCCCCCCCATGACTGACCCACCTCCAAACCAGACTCACGTCTGTCACATGTGCTCAGTGTGAACCTGCTTTCATCTGTGAAAAGTACAGGGCGCCAGTGGCAAATTTGGTGTTCTCTGGCAAATGCCAAAAGTCCTGCACGGTGTTGGGCTGTAAGCACAATCCCCACCTGTGGACGTCGGGCCCTCATACCACCCTCATGGAGTCTGTTTCTGACCGTTTGAGCAGACACATGCACATTTGTGGCCTGCTGGAGGTCATTTTGCAGGGCTCTGGCAGTGCTCCTCCTGCTCCTCCTTGCACAAAGGCAGAGGTATCGGTCCTGCTGCCCTCCTACGGCCTCCTCCATGTCTTCTGATGTACTGGCCTGTCTCCTGGTAGCGCCTCCTTGCTCTGGACACTACGCTGACAGACACCGCAAACCTTCTTGCCACAGCTCGCATTGATGTGCCATCCTGGATGAGCTGCACTACTTGAGCCACTTGTGGGGGTTGTAGACTCAGTCTCATGCTACCACTAGAGTGAAACCACCGCCAGCATTCAAAAGTGACCAAAACATCAGCCAGGAAGCATAGGAACTGAGAAGTGGTCTGTGGTCACAACCTGCAGAACCTCTCCTTTATTGGGTGTCTTGCTAATTGCCTATAATTTCCACCTGTTGTCTATTCCATTTGCACAACTGCATGTGAAATTTGTCAATCAGTGTTGCTTCCTAAGTGGACAGTTTGATTTCACAGAAGTGTGATTGACTTGGAGTTTCATTGTGTTGTTTAAGTGTTCCCTTTATTTTTTTGAGCAGCGTATCTTGTTTTCACTGTAAAACATTTTAAAAATCAGACACGATAGGTAGATTAACAAGATGTTAGACAGGTTATAACTACTTTTCAGTGTTCTGATACTTCTAGGTTGGAGTTGTATTTTTATGACAACACAGCTATAGTATTGCTTACTAGGTGTGTCCAATTAATTGTGTAGCCACTCCCTCTTCCAATTAGGGCTAATTGAAACGCTATTAAAAAGAGGACTTGTATTCCTTTTTTTGTCTGTATTCCCTGACGAAGGCCATGCAGCCGAAACGCGTCAGTTTAAAAAAAACATTGCTTCTATTGAACATGCCATACTAATAAAGGCATTTTAATCAATTGTATGAAGAGTACCTTGGTCCTCCTTTCTTATTGGTATACAGATCAAATCAAATCAAATGTATTTATATAGCCCTTCGTACATCAGCTGATATCTCAAAGTGCTGTACAGAAACCCAGCCTAAAACCCCAAACAGCAAACAATGCAGGTGTAAAAGCACGGTCGCTAGGAAAAACTCCCTAGAAAGGCCAAAACCTAGGAAGAAACCTAGAGAGGAACCGGGCTATGTGGGGTGGCCAGTCCTCTTCTGGCTGTGCCGGGTAGAGATTATAACAGAACATGACCAAGATGTTCAAATGTTCATAAATGACCAGCATGGTCGAATAATAATAAGGCAGAACAGTTGAAACTGGATCAGCAGCACAGTCAGGTGGACTGGGGACAGCAAGGAGCCATCATGTCAGGTAGTCCTGGGGCACGGTCCTAGGGCTCAGGTCCTCCGAGAGAGAGAAAGAAGAGAATTAGAGAGAGCATATGTGGGGTGGCCAGTCCTCTTCTGGCTGTGCCGGGTGGAGATTATAACAGAACGTGGCCAAGATGTTCAAATGTTCATAAATGACCAGCATGGTTGAATAATAGTAAGGCAGAACAGTTGAAACTGGAGCAGCAGCATGGCCAGGTGGACTGGGGACAGCAAGGAGTCCTCATGTCAGATAGTCCTGGGACATGGTCCTAGGGCCCAGGCCAGTTGAAACTGGAGCAGCAGCATGGCCAGGTGGACTGGGGACAGCAAGGAGTCATCATGTCAGGTAGTCCTGGGGCATGGTCCTAGGGCTCAGGTCCTCCGAGAGAGAGAAAGAAAGAGAGAAGGAGAGAATTAGAGAACGCACACTTAGATTCACACAGGACACCGAATAGGACAGGAGAAGTACTCCAGATATAACAAACTGACCCTAGCCCCCGACACATAAACTACTGCAGCATAAATACTGGAGGCTGAGACAGGAGGGGTCAGGAGACACTGTGGCCCCATCCGAGGACACCCCGGACAGGGCCAAACAGGAAGGATATAACCCCACCCACTTTGCCAAAGCACAGCCCCCACACCACTAGAGGGATATCTTCAACCACCAACTTACCATCCTGAGACAAGGCCGAGTATAGCCCACAAAGATCTCCGCCACGGTACAACCCAGGGGGGCAACCCAGACAGGCCGACCACAACAGTGAATCAACCCACCCAGGTGACGCACCCCCAGGGACGGCACGAGAGAGCCCCAGCAAGCCAGTGACTCAGCCCCGTAACAGGGTTAGAGGCAGAGAATCCCAGTGGAAAGAGGGGAACCGGCCAGGCAGAGACAGCAAGGGCGGTTCGTTGCTCCAGAGCCTTTCCATTCACCTTCCCACTCCTGGGCCAGACTACACTCAATCATATGACCCACTGAAGAGATGAGTCTTCAGTAAAGACTTAAAGGTTGAGACAGAGTTTGCGTCTCTGACATGGGTAGGCAGACCGTTCCATAAAAATGGAGCTCTATAGGAGAAAGCCCTGCCTCCAGCTGTTTGCTTAGAAATTCTAGGGACAATTAGGAGGCCTGCGTCTTGTGACCGTAGCGTACGTGTAGGTATGTACGGCAGGACCAAATCAGAGAGGTAGGTAGGAGCAAGCCCATGTAATGCTTTGTAGGTTAGCAGTAAAACCTTGAAATCAGCCCTTGCTTTGACAGGAAGCCAGTGTAGAGAGGCTAGCACTGGAGTAATATGATCAAATTTTTTGGTTCTAGTCAGGATTCTAGCAGCCGTATTTAGCACTAACTGAAGTTTATTTAGTGCTTTATCCGGGTAGCCGGAAAAAAAGAGCATTGCAGTAGTCTAACCTAGAAGTGACAAAAGCATGGATTTATTTTTCTGCATCATTTTTGGACAGAAAGTTTCTGATTTTTGCAATGTTACGTAGATGGAAAAAGCTGTCCTCGAAATGGTCTTGATATGTTCTTCAAAAGAGAGATCAGGGTCCAGAGTAACGCCGAGGTCCTTCACAGTTTTATTTGAGACGACTGTACAACCATTAAGATTAATTGTCAGATTCAACAGAAGATCTCTTTGTTTCTTGGGACCTAGAACAAGCATCTCTGTTTTGTCCGAGTTTAATAGTAGAAAGTTTGCAGCCATCCACTTCCTTATGTCTGAAACACATGCTTCTAGCGAGGGCAATTTTGGGGCTTCACCATGTTTCATTGAAATGTACAGCTGTGTGTCATCCGCATAGCAGTGAAAGTTTACATTATGTTTTCGAATAACATCCCCAAGAGGTAAAATATATAGTGAAAACAATAGTGGTCCTAAAACAGAACCTTGAGGAACACCGAAATGTACAGTTGATTTGTCAGAGGACAAACCATTCACAGAGACAAACTGATATCTTTCTGACAGATAAGACCTAAACCAGGCCAGAACATGTCCGTGTAGACCAATTTGGGTTTCCAATCTCTCCAAAAGAATGTGGTGATCGATGGTATCAAAAGCAGCACTAAGGTCTAGGAGCACGAGGACAGATGCAGAGCCTCGGTCCGATGCCATTAAAATGTCATTTACCACCTTCACAAGTGCCGTCTCAGTGCTATGATGGGGTCTAAAACCAGACTGAAGCATTTCGTATACATTGTTTGTCTTCAGGAAGGCAGTGAGTTGCTGCGCAACAGCCTTCTCTAAAATCTTTGAGAGGAATGGAAGATTCGATATAGGCCGATAGTTTTTATATTTTCTGGGTCAAGGTTTGGCTTTTTCAAGAGAGGCTTTATTACTGCCACTTTTAGTGAGTTTGGTACACATCCAGTGGATAGAGAGCCGTTTATTATGTTCAACATAGGAGGGCCAAGCACAGGAAGCAGCTCTTTCAGTAGTTTAGTTGGAATAGGGTCCAGTATACAGCTTGAAGGTTTAGAGGCCATGATTATTTTCATCATTGTGTCAAGAGATATAGTACTAAAACACTTGAGCGTCTCTCTTGATCCTAGGTCCTGGCAGAGTTGTGCAGACTCAGGACAACTGAGGTTTGGAGGAATACGCAGGTTTAAAGAGGAGTCCGTAATTTGCTTTCTAATAATCATAATCTTTTCCTCAAAGAAGTTCATGAATTTATCACTGCTAAAGTGAAAGTCATCCTCTCTTGGGAATGCTGCTTTTTAGTTAGCTTTGCCACAGTATCAAAAAGGAATTTCGGATTGTTCTTATTTTCCTCAATTAAGTTAGAAAAATAGGACGATCGAGCAGCAGTAAGGGCTCTTCGGTACTGCACGGTACCGTCCTTCCAAGCTAGTCGGAAGACTTCCAGTTTGGTGTGGCGCCATTTCCGTTCCAATTTTCTGGAAGCTTGTTTCAGAGCTCGGGTATTTTCTGTATACCAGGGAGCTAGTTTCTTATGAGAAATGTTTTTAGTTTTTAGGGGTGCAACTGCATCTAGGGTATTGCGCAAGGTTAAATTGAGATCCTCAGTTAGGTGGTTAACGGATTTTTGTCCTCTGGCGTCCTTGGGTAGGCAGAGGGAGTCTGGAAGGGCATCAAGGAATCTTTGTGTTGTCTGTGAATTTATAGCACGACTTTTGATGTTCCTTGGTTGGGGTCTGAGCAGATTATTTGTTGCAATTGCAAACGTAATAAAATGGTGGTCCGATAGTCCAGGATTATGAGGAAAAACATTAAGATCCACAACATTTATTCCATGGGACAAAACTAGGTCCAGCGTATGACTGTGACAGTGAGTGGGTCCAGAGACATGTTGGACAAAACCCACTGAGTCGATGATGGCTCCAAAAGCCTTTTGGAGTGGGTCTGTGGACTTTTCCATGTGAATATTAAAGTCACCAAAGATTAGAATATTATCTGCAATGACTACAAGGTCTGATAGGAATTCAGGGAACTCGGTGAGAAACGCTGTATATGGCCCAGGAGGCCTGTAAACAGTAGCTATAAAAAGTGATTGAGTAGGCTGCATAGATTTCATGACTAGAAGCTCAAAAGACGAAAACGTCATTTTTTTTTTTTGTAAATTGAAATTTGCTATCGTAAATGTTAGCAACACCTCCGCCTTTGCGGGATGCACGGGGATATGGTCACTAGTGTAGCCAGGAGGTGAGGCCTCATTTAACACAGTAAATTCATCAGGCTTAAGCCATGTTTCAGTCAGGCCAATCACATCAAGATTATGATCAGTGATTAGTTCATTGACTATAATTGCCTTTGAAGTAAGGGATCTAACATTAAGTAGCCCTATTTTGAGATGTGAGGTATCATGATCTCTTTCAGTAATGACAGGAATGGAGGTGGTCTTTATCCTAGTGAGATTGCTAAGGCGAACACCGCCATGTTTAGTTTTGCCCAACCTAGGTCGAGGCACAGACACGGTCTCAATGGTGATAGCTGAGCTGACTACACTGACTATGCTAGTGGCAGACTCCACTATGCTGGCAGGCTGGCTAATAGCCTGCTGCCTGGCCTGCACCCTATTTCATTGTGGAGCTAGAGGAGTTAGAGCCCTGTCTATGTTGGCAGATAAGATGAGAGCACCCCTCCAGCTAGGATGGAGTCCGTCACTCCTCAGCAGGTCAGGCTTGGTCCTGTTTGTGGGTGAGTCCCAGAAAGAGGGCCAATTATCTACAAATTCTATCTTTTGGGAGGGGCAGAAAACAGTTTTCAACCAGCGATTGAGTTGTGAGACTCTGCTGTAGAGCTCATCACTCCCCCTAACTGGGAGGGGGCCAGAGACAATTACTCGATGCCGACACATCTTTATAGCTGATATGCACACAGAAGCTATGTTGCGCTTGGTGATCTCTGACTGTTTCATCCTAACATCGTTGGTGCCGACGTGGATAACAATATCTCTATACTCTCTACACTCGCCAGTTTTAGCTTTAGCCAGCACCATCTTCAGATTAGCCTTAACGTCGGTAGCCCTGCCCCCGGGTAAACAGTGTATGATCGCTGGATGATTCGCTTTAAGTCTAATACTGCGGGTAATGGAGTCGCCAATGACTAGAGTTTTCAATTTGTCAGAGCTAATGGTGGGAAGCTTCGGCGTCTCAGACCCCGTAACGGGAGGAGTAGAGACCAGAGAAGACTCGGCCTCTGACACCGACCCGCTGCTTAATGGGGAGAACCGGTTGAAAGTTTCTGTCTGCTGAATGAGCGACACCGGTTGAGCGTTCCTACAGCATTTCCTTCCAGAAACCGTGAGAAAGTTGTCCGGCTGCGGGGACTGTGCCAGGGGATTTATACTACTATCTGTACTTACTGGTGGCACAGACGCTGTTTCATCCTTTCCTACACTGAAATTACCCTTGCCTAACGATTGCGTCTGAAGCTGGGCTTGCAGTACAGCTATCCTCGCCGTAAGGCGAGCACAGCGGCTGCAATTAGAAGGCATCATGTTAATGTTACTACTTAGCTTCGGCTGTTGGAGGTCCTGACGAATCGTGTCCAGATAAAGCGTCCGGAGTGAAAAAGTTGAGGAAAAAATAAATAAATATATGAACGGTAATTAAAAAGTGAAACCCGTAAAGTTGTCAGGTAGCAAAATACGTTGGCAACAAAACGCACAGCAATTCGAAAACAAGCCTGCAAGTTGTGACCGGAAATGACGCAATAACAGTCAGACCTGGGCTGAAAGAGTCAACAGGGTCAAGATTGTCTGGCCCGGCTGATTTGTAGGGGGTCCAGATTTTGATTAATTGATTAATGAAAACATTCTTGGCAAATGCTTTCGCTTTCGTCCGTCTTGCGCTGGTCCAAGAATTTCACCTCTAGCGGCACAATACGAATGTCTGACTGGATGGGGAGGGACTTGTCAGGCTCGGGTAGTTGGTGTGTGGCCACCCTCGGGACGCCACATCAACCTTCTGGAACTGGAGATCGTTCTACTGGTTATGACCCACTTCATGTCTACCCTATCGGGCCACGACGTGCTGGTCTGGTCGGACAACCGAACTACAGTAGCCTACATATATCGCCAAGGGGGAGTCAGGTCTCCTGCACTCCACCGGTTGGCGGAGGAATTGTGGCTGTGGGCTCACGAGCACCTTCACTCGTTGACAGCAGCACACATTCCAGGCTATCAGAACGTCGGCGCAGACCTCATGTCTCGAGGGGGTCCCCTAGACGAGTGGCAGCTGCTCCCCAGAGTTGTCCAAATATGGGAATGGTTCTGGAGAGCAGTGGTGGATCTGTTCACTTCATGTGTGAATGTGCAATGTCCCCTATATTTCTCTCTACGAGCCCAGGACGAACCACTACTAAGGATAGATGCTTTTGCGCACCAGTGGCCAGATGTTTCCCATCACTGCTAGCCCGCGTGAGAACAGGAGAGCTGCCAATCATATTGATAGTTCCCGATCTCCAAACGGGCTCCGTGGTACGTGGAAATTACTCAAATGTTCATTGCGCAATCATGGCCAATTCCACAGAGAGGATGCAGGCATGATAGAGCAATTGCCCCTGAGAGGGTCAAGTTAGAGTGCCAACTGATTCAGTAATCAGAACCATACAGGTCTTGCGTAGCAGATAGAACGTGTCTTCACAATGGTGTACCACAGAGAATGTGGATCCGTGTGCTGTCAGGTCGAAAGCGTGCCCTCTTTCCTACAGTTCATGTTTGACAAGCAGCGCTCATCCGCCACAGTCTTCAGTCACTCTAGTGAAGGTTAAGACCTCATACAGGTCTAGACCATAGACCTCATACAGACCGTTGAGCTATGGACTTTATTCTCCGCCTCCCCATGCAGAGCAGAGAGGAGAGACGTCATCGCTTGTGCCTGGTGTGTGTTACGTGCAGCACACGGTGATGATTAGATCAACGCCTCGGCTGTTTGTGTGCCACAGTGGTGACTGCTTATGAGGCGGCAGGGCCACCAATACCTAAGAAAGTAAGAGCCCACTCCACTCATGGAGTAGTGGCGTCTGTGGCCCTTTTCAGAGGAACTGGGGGAGGGGATATTTATGCAGCGGCGTCGTGGTCGTCACCTGTTGGTCGTCTAGCTCCTTCTGTACTCAACGTGGCTGAAGGGAGAACTTGAGTTAAGTAAAGATTGCGGGACTATTGGGCTGGGTTCCCATTCGGTCCACTCTTTATGGCAAAGGGAGAGATACATGCGACATGAGCTCTGTTTGACTTTGTCAGTAGGAAATGTCAGGCCTATATTCTGTCCACGAATCCTTAGCTTTGCCTATGGACTGAGTGTGGTGGGTTACACTGAGAAAGTCTTCTAAGTTGGTTCAGCCTGTACTCTGCTTTGCTGATGTGAAGGCTAGAATTAAGGCAAGAAATGCAGGACCAATGGACAGGGTTTCCATCAGAATGACTACAGTACCTTGCAAAAGTATTCATCCCCCTTGGCGTTTTTCCTTTTTTATTGCATTACAACCTGTAATGTAAATTGATTTTATTTGGATTTCATGTAATGGACATACACAAGAGTCCAAATTGTTGAAGTGAAATGAAAAAAATTACTTGTTTAAAAAAATAAAACATTAAAGTGGTGAGAGTGCATATGTATTCACCCCTTAAGATCTGGTGCAACCAATTACCCTCAGAAGTCACATAGGTGAACTTTTATTTAATTGTGTGCAATCTAAGTGTATATACACACACACACATTCTGAAAGGCCCCGGAGTCTGCAACACCAAACAAGCGGCACTATGAAGACCAAGGAGCTCTTCAAACTGGTCAGGGACAAAGTTGTGGACAAGTACAGATCAGGGTTGGGTTATAAAAAAAATAAAAAAAAAGTGAACATCCCACAGAGCACCATTAAATCCATTATTAAAAATGTTTAAGAATATGGCACCACAACAAACCTGCCAAGAGAGGGCCACCCACTAAAGAGACCAAAGATTACCCCGAGGGAGCTGCAAAGCAGAGATTGGAGTATCTGTCCATAGGACCACTTTAAGGCGTACACTCCACAGAGCTGGGCTTTACAGTATGTGGCCAGAAAAAAGCCATAAATAAGCAAACACATTTGGTGTTCGCAAAAAGACATGTGGGAGACCACCCAAACATATGGAAGCAGGTACTCTGGTCAGATGAGACTTGATTAGTGTAGTGTTGTCTTTGCTGTCTTCGTATCCAAGATAATTGTGTAGTTTAGAGTGTGTAGTCTTAGAGTGATTATCTTAATTTACCGAGGTTAGCTAGCCAGCTATTTGTCGTCCTTAACATAGGAGACACTGCTAGCTAGCTAACAGCTAGCCAACGTCTACCGAATATAACTTCCCACTCAACAACCCGGTCGCATTCCGCTTCGCTCCACAGGTAGTATCACATTTTCATTTCATTACAGCACAACGGTTTGATTTGCTTGATCGTAGCTAGCTACATAGCTAGCTACATAGCCGTCTTTGTATCAAAGATAATTGTGTAGTCTAGAGCGATTTTCTAGGTTAGCTAGCCAGCTATTGTCGTTCTTTTAACGCAACGTAACGTAATCAACACTGCTAGCTAGCCAGCTAGCCCCCGAATAGCTGCACTGTAGAAACTATTACACTCAACGGAACGACTTGATTAGTGTAGTGTCAACAACGCAGCCACTGCCAGCTAGCCTACTTCAGCAGTACTGTATCATTTTAATCATTTTAGTCAATAAGATTCTTGCTACGTAAGCTTAACTTTCTGAACATTCGAGACGTGTAGTCCACTTGTCATTCCAATCTCCTTGCATTAGCGTAGCGTCTTCTGTAGCCTGTCAACTATGTGTCTGTCTATCCCTGTTCTCTCCTCTCTGCACAGACCATACAAAACGCTCCACACCGCGTGGCCGCGGCCACCCTAATCTGGTGGTCCCAGCGCGCACGACCCACGTGGAGTTCCAGGTCTCCGGTAGCCTCTGGAACTGCCGATCTGCGGCCAACAAGGCAGAGTTCATCTCAGCCTATGCCTCCCTCCAGTCCCTCGACTTCTTGGCACTGACGGAAACATGGATCACCACAGATAACACTGCTACTGCTCTCTCCTCGTCCGCCCACGTGTTCTCGCACACCCCGAGAGCTTCTGGTCAGCGGGGTGGTGGCACCGGGATCCTCATCTCTCCCAAGTGGTCATTCTCTCTTTCTCCCCTTACCCATCTGTCTATCGCCTCCTTTGAATTCCATGCTGTCACAGTTACCAGCCCTTTCAAGCTTAACATCCTTATCATTTATTGCCCTCCAGGTTCCCTCGGAGAGTTCATCAATGAGCTTGATGCCTTGATAAGCTCCTTTCCTGAGGACGGCTCACCTCTCACAGTTCTGGGCGACTTTAACCTCCCCACGTCTACCTTTGACTCATTCCTCTCTGCCTCCTTCTTTCCACTCCTCTCCTCTTTTGACCTCACCCTCTCACCTTCCCCCCTACTCACAAGGCAGGCAATACGCTCGACCTCATCTTTACTAGATGCTGTTCTTCCACTAACCTCATTGCAACTCCCCTCCAAGTCTCCGACCACTACCTTGTATCCTTTTCCCTCTCGCTCTCATCCAACACTTCCCACACTGCCCCTACTCGGATGGTATCGCGCCGTCCCAACCTTCGCTCTCTCTCTCCCCCGCTACTCTCTCCTCTTCCATCCTATCATCTCTTCCCTCTGCTCAAACCTTCTCCAACCTATCTCCTGATTCTGCCTCCTCAACCCTCCTCTCCTCCCTTTCTGCATCCTTTGACTCTATGTCCCCTATCCTCCAGGCCGGCTCGGTCCTCCCCTCCCGCTCCGTGGCTCGACGACTCATTGCGAGCTCACAGAACAGGGCTCCGGGCAGCCGAGCGGAAATGGAGGAAAACTCGCCTCCCTGCGGACCTGGCATCCTTTCACTCCCTCTCTACATTTTCCTCCTCTGTCTCTGCTGCTAAAGCCACTTTCTACCACTCTAAATTCCAAGCATCTGCCTCTAACCCTAGGAAGCTCTTTGCCACCTTCTCCTCCCTCCTGAATCCTCCTCCCCCTCCCCCCTCTCTGCAGATGACTTCGTCAACCATTTTGAAAAGAAGGTCGACGACATCCGATCCTCGTTTGCTAAGTCAAACGACACCGCTGGTTCTGCTCACACTGCCCTACCCTGTGCTCTGACCTCTTTCTCCCCTCTCTCTCCAGATGAAATCTCGCGTCTTGTGACGGCCGGCCGCCCAACAACCTGCCCGCTTGACCCTATCCCCTCTTCTCCAGACCATTTCCGGAGACCTTCTCCCTTACCTCGCTCATCAACTCATCCCTGACCGCTGGCTACGTCCCTTCCGTCTTCAAGAGAGCGAGAGTTGCACCCCTTCTGAAAACCTACACTCGATCCCTCCGATGTCAACAACTACAGACCAGTATCCCTTCTTTCTTTTCTCTCCAAAACTCTTGAACGTGCCGTCCTTGGCCAGCTCTCCCGCTATCTCTCAGAATGACCTTCTTGATCCAAATCAGTCAGGTTTCAAGACTAGTCATTCAACTGAGACTGCTCTTCTCTGTATCACGGAGGCGCTCCGCACTGCTAAAGCTAACTCTCTCTCCTCTGCTCTCATCCTTCTAGACCTATCGGCTGCCTTCGATACTGTGAACCATCAGATCCTCCTCTCCACCCTCTCCGAGTTGGGCATCTCCGGCGCGGCCCACGCTTGGATTGCGTCCTACCTGACAGGTCGCTCCTACCAGGTGGCGTGGCGAGAATCTGTCTCCTCACCACGCGCTCTCACCACTGGTGTCCCCCAGGGCTCTGTTCTAGGCCCTCTCCTATTCTTGCTATACACCAAGTCACTTGGCTCTGTCATAACCTCACATGGTCTCTCCTATCATTGCTATGCAGACGACACACAATTAATCTTCTCCTTTCCCCCTTCTGATGACCAGGTGGCGAATCGCATCTCTGCATGTCTGGCAGACATATCAGTGTGGATGACGGATCACCACCTCAAGCTGAACCTCGGCAAGACGGAGCTGCTCTTCCTCCCGGGGAAGGACTGCCCGTTCCATGATCTCGCCATCACGGTTGACAACTCCATTGTGTCCTCCTCCCAGAGCGCTAAGAACCTTGGCGTGATCCTGGACAACACCCTGTCGTTCTCAACTAACATCAAGGCGGTGGCCCGTTCCTTTAGGTTCATGCTCTACAACATCCGCAGAGTACGACCCTGCCTCACACAGGAAGCGGCGCAGGTCCTAATCCAGGCACTTGTCATCTCCCGTCTGGATTACTGCAACTCGCTGTTGGCTGGGCTCCCTGCCCGTGCCATTAAACCCCTACAACTCATCCAGAACGCCGCAGCCCGTCTGGTGTTCAACCTTCCCAAGTTCTCTCACGTCACCCCGCTCCTCCGCTCTCTCCACTGGCTTCCAGTTGAAGCTCGCATCCGCTACAAGACCATGGTGCTTGCCTACGGAGCTGTGAGGGGAACGGCACCTCAGTACCTCCAGGCTCTGATCAGGCCCTACACCCAAACAAGGGCACTGCGTTCATCCACCTCTGGCCTTCTCGCCCCCCTACCACTGAGGAAGTACAGTTCCCGCTCAGCCCAGTCAAAACTGTTCGCTGCTCTGGCCCCCCAATGGTGGAACAAACTCCCTCACGACGCCAGGACAGCGGAGTCAATCACCACCTTCCGGAGACACCTGAAACCCCACCTCTTTAAGGAATACCTAGGATAGGATAAGTAATCCTTCTCACCCCCCTTTTAAGATTTAGATGCACTATTGTTAAGTGACTGTTCCACTGGATGTCATAAGGTGAATGCACCAATTTGTAAGTCGCTCTGGATAAGAGCGTCTGCTAAATGACTTAAATGTAAATGTAAGATTGAGCTTTTTGGCCATCAACGAAAAACGCTATATCTGTCGCAAACCCAACACCTCATCACCCGTAGAATACCATCCCCACTGTGAAGCAAGGTGGTGGCGATATTTTTCAAATCTGAGTGGAGCCCCATAGGACTTAAGGCCCTGCCGACCCCCAGTCTCACTGAAGATAATGGGAGGAAGGGACACCTGTACTCCCATTGGCTGCAAGTGTGTGCATAATTTTGACAGGCTATTCGCTCCCTAGGCAGCGGGATAAACCACTAGGGGCAGAGCTCCACTATGGGGCTCCGCTCCACTCATACAACTAGAATTACAACTCCAGTAACTATTGATACGAGAGGTGACAGCAGGGAGTCAACCCCCCCCACCCCCCTAATCTCTGATTGGTTGCTGCACACCTTCACTTATTGAAGTTCGGGATAGTCCCAGTTTCCTAAGATCTACTACTGGATAGAGCTTTACAGAGGGCTGGCTTTGAGACTCTGACCAATGCACTCTAACTCCACAGAATGTAAACAAAGTTAACTTGTTTGAAAATTTATTTTTATATTAACAACTTTTTACGTACCTGAATATTTGTTATCCACTATGTATGTGTATGTGTGTGTGTGTATATATATATATATCGGCTAATTCTTTAATTTTGGTTTTCACAGCTACATAGGCTGGATAAGGCAGCTTAACACCTTGACTGGGACAAGAATGCGTGCTGTCCAACACTATATTTGGAAAAAGGATCAGCAGTTAAGGCCCAAAGGCCCCAGCTGGGGTGTGATAGAATAAAAAGGCAGATGAGGGAAAGAGGAGAGCACAGTGGCTTGTTGGAAAATACAAAGACCCACCTCTACACCTGAAATGTAGCCGTCCATGGTGGCCTGCAGTTCTCTTGTTAATCTTAAACAATACAACTTGAAAGAAAAACAATTACCCCCCAAAAAAATGAATGCATTCATAATTAAATATAGCAACAAAGTGTGGTGTGTTCAATAAGAAACTAATGCCTGTTTTGTCCTTCTGTAGACATGAACCCGATACCAGCTCCAACCAGAAGGTTGTTAACCTCCCAAAGCAAACTTTAATGCTGTTTGGTCTACAGACATATGTTCACAGTGACTAAGGAAAATACTGAATTGACAATGTGCAGACTCAGTGAACACAGCCTGGCCATAGGGACCAGATCCTAAGTTCATTATGTTACCTATAAAAACCTAGTAGTGATCTGCGGTCACAGGCAGACCTGGCTGCCCTGAGAGAAGTAGAAACAGAGCTGCAATCATTTTACACTGCAAGACATATGCAGACATACAGGCAATTTTCTTCCCAAAATTGTAAAACAAATATTTGGAAAAAAAGAATCCAATAACATCCTTATTTCACCCCTCATACTGGTTAAATTAGAGTAAGCTTTACTTTCAACAGTAATATTATTTCGTAAACGTACAACATTGAAATAAGTTGTGGGGTAATCCATGTGAATCTTAAGTAGCAGACTGTTCTCAATTTTTATATAAATATATGTGGAGAATCAGCAAAGAAGGGTATGTTTAAGAATATTTATCTATGTGGAATACGATAATATAAGGGATTCAAAATTGGAAAGAGTGAGACAATTGCATTGTTTTGAAAATTCCAACCGAAACTCCCAAAAAGGCTACATTATAAATCCAAAGACAGAAGTGCTTTATAAGGACGGCCTCTGACCATCAGTACACGTTCTTTCATTAGTGATCAGAAACAGCCAAGGCATCCAGTCTGAAGGTCTTCTTCTTCGGCACGTAAGGATAAAGTTGTACGCTCTCCACGTTGAAGAGATGAACACTTGTCATATCGGATGTTATCTTGCTGAAAATAATGATTTTTGTTAGGAGAAAAATGTTTATGAAATTAGAATTGAACATTTTTAAAGTAGAAGTCTTTTTTTGTGTACGACATGTTTTGAAGCGTATTACCTTCTTCACATCTTTTTGGAGAACACAGTCAATGTAGGGGTCAGTGCTGTCATGGAAGTCTTTGCTGCAAACCACACAGTTTATATAAGGCTGCAGAGACAGAAAGCACATTAAGTAAAAATGTATAGACGTGGTTGATTTAATTTGTTTTTCGTTGTTATTTTTACATTTAACCTTTTATTTACCTAGGCAAGTCAGTTGGAACAAATTCTTATTTACAATGACGGCCAAACCCGGACAATGCTGGGCCAATTGTGTGCCGCCCTATGGGTCTCCCAATCACCGCTGGATGTGATACAACCTGGATTCAAACCAGGGACTGTAGTGACACCGCTGCGCCACATGGGAGCCCTAAACAATAAACACTGAATTCCTGCATTTGGACATGGGTGAGCTTGTACTGACCTCCTTCATAGTCCAGAGTCGAGGTAAATTCAATATTTTAACTGAAATCTACTCCTCTTGTGCTTCAGCTTTACTATCTACAAATCAGAAATGATCACAGAGGGCTACAACTCTAATCACGTACATGGTCAGGATCCTTACTACTGCCATGAAGCACTGCTCTAAACCAGAGCATGGAGTTGAATGTATCCTTTACAAAGAAAACTATTTCAAATAATATGTGGATATTTAAGACACACAGCTATGGCATGTTACCAAGCGATATAAGACACATGAGGATCTGAACTACTCACCCTTCTGGATTTAAAGCTACATTCAGGGTGATGTTTATGTTCACTATCACTACTGGCCTTAGGGCAGTCTGTTGCTTTCAACAACAAGTTGATTTTAAATTCCCGAGCTTTGATCTGTAGACAGAAAGATGGAAGGAGCCATTTATCATTTTTATGATAAACAGTGAATCATACATGAAAAAAACAATTTAAATCTTACCTCAGATTGTCCAATAACTTGTAAAAAATTGAGGTGCTCTTTTTGATTGTATTTCATAAACGCACTATTCTTATTTGCATATCTTATAGCCAGGTCAACATGTTTCTTGTCAACCTCCCTCAGCATATCATAGTTGGTCTGTCCGTTAGCTATAAACAGCAAGGCTGCTGATGTGACCAGCAGAACACTCAGGAGGCCACTCATCTCCATCTCAACACTGGACACAGTTAGACACAATGCTAATAGGTATATATGTACATGCAGATCAAACATTAACTTTGGTTCAAGGACTTTCACTCAAGTTCATTGGATCTTGGTCCAGTGCAGAGCAAATAAAGATGCTTCATAGGTTGTCTTGCTAAAGTCCAGTGACATTTTCATGAGCGCACGCCAAAACCACAGTGTTAACACAACATGCTGACTACACTCGGCACGCGCTTGCGTCCGCATGGCGATTTTTGGCCATCCACACCAGACACGATCAGGACAAGTTGGTTGAAATATCAAAACAAACTCTGTCCCTCCCCCAAAGTAATATCATTGGTTCAATGTTAGCGCCTTTTCTTGATAGTTTACAATAAATAGTAGTTGCACTTTCAGACGTCCCTCGTTTCTTCCTATTTACTTCAGCTCTGGCACAAGGCTGTGCACACATGCCTCATCCTTCAAGGTAGCAGCAGAAGGGATTGGCTTCCTGACAAACGCAAGCAGCTCTTCATCCATATCTTGGTTGACTTTGTGTTTTATTTTTCTTGACTGTTGTTCAGGGGTCTGAAGCACAGGGTCACCATGTCGTCGGGCTCCACAGGTTATGGATGGAGGCAAATTAGTATTTTAGTATTAAAACACATTAGCTGAGGTTGCCTTTTTGAGCTGAAAATAGGTTAACATGTTAATGAAAAGTCAAATGTGTTTTAGAAACCTCAGCTCAGGCTCAATTGATCATTTCTCAAATCTGGGCCACAATGCTGGTTTTCATAAGTTGCGCTTGTCTCCACCCCCCCTCAAGGTGTCGCCTATTATCCCCTGTGTATTTATACCGGTGTTGCCTGTTTGTTTTGTTTGTAAAACCTACCAACGTTTGTTCCCCTGCTCCTTCCTATTTTTGACCGTTCTGCCTGCCCTGCCCTGACCCTGCCTGCCGTTCTGTACCTAGCCCCACCTCACTGGATTATTGACCCCTGCCTGCCTTAGAAATGTTTCTTCCACACTGTCTACATCTGGGGTCACACCTGAAATGTGATATAAGGCCCCGATTCATAATCTATAAGCCAGCAGTTGACATTCACCAATCAAGTAGTTACTTAGCAGCTCGACAATAAAGCCAGCAATACTGCAAAACCTCGAGGTTCGGAATTCAGTGCGATCAATTCAAATGAACAGTACCAGTCAAAAGTTTGGACATACCTATGATGGTTTTTTTAATGGAAGATATTAAAACTATGGAATCATATAGTAACCAAAAAAGTGTTAAACAGATTCTTCAAAGTAGCCACCCCTTTGCCTTGACAGCTTTGCAGGTATTATTTAATGAAGCTGGCAGTTGAAGACTTGTGAGGTGTCGGTTTATCAAACTAGACACTAATGTACTTGTCCTCTTGCTCAGTTGTGCACCGGGGACTCCCACTCTTTCTATTCTGGTTAGAGCCAGTTTGTGCTGTTCTGTGTAGGGAGTAGTGCATAGCGTTGTACGAGATCTTCAGTTTCTCAACTAGTCTAAAGAAGGCCAGTTTTATTGCTTCTTTAAAATCAGCACAACAGTTTTCAGCTGTGCTAACATACATTGCAATAGGGCCTTCTAATGATCAATTAGCCTTTTAAAATGATACATTTGGATTAGCTAACATGCCATTGTAACACAGGAGTGATGGTTGCTGATAAATGTAGATATTCCATTTATTTATAAATCTACCATGTCCAGCTACAATAGTCATTTACAACATTAACACTTTCTGATTAATTTGATGTTATTTTAAAAAATGGACAAAACATTTCTAAGTGACCCCAAACTTTTGAACAGTAGTGTAAGTCTGTCTAGCTTGGAAGAACAATGTTATAAAACCTGTACCATGTTTGCTGCTGCGGTATTGATTCAGTTTGTGTTTCATGTCTATTCACTACTCCCGTTTGTTATATTGTTCCGTTCCGGCTCAAGAGCTGGTATCAGGAACAGATTACGGAGGCAGGGAAGACGTCACCCGTCAGCCTCAATGAAAGGAGATGAATTCAGGTTTTTTTTTAAATACAGTCCCTTGCAAAAGTATTCACCCCCCTTGGCATTTTTTCCTATTTTGTTGCATTACAACCTGTGATTTTTATTTGGATTTAATGTAATGGAACACTCGACTGGTTTAAGGGGAAACATTTGTGTCTTGGAAGGGCCTAGTCAAAGCCCAGACCTCAATCCAATTGAGAATCTGGGGTATGACTTAGATAGCGGAACCCATCCAACTTGAAGGAGCTGGAGCATGTTTGCCTTGAATGGGTAAAACTCCCAGTGGCTAGATGTGCCAAGCTTAGAGACCTGCAGCAAAGGGTCGCTCTACAAAGTATTGACTTGGGGGGGGGGGTGAATAGTTATGCTACACTGACCTCTGTTTTTGTTTCTTATTTGTTTCACAATAAGTTTTTCATCTTCAAAGTGGTAGACATGTTGTGGAAATCAAATGATTACAAACCCATTTTAATTCCAGGTTTAAAGGCAACAAAATAGGAAAAATAACAAGCGGGGTGACTACTTTCACAAGCCACTGTATAGAAAGGATGAAGTGGAGCAGAGGTTCTATACAGGCAATCCAAGACAAGCATGGGAAGAGAAAACAATAATATGGCAGACTGTTCTTATGGTTCAGACTGTTCTTACTGTTGATTTTAAAGACGAATGTAAACAAATGTGAGAGTATGTCCAGATAAGAGAACGAGGTGGCCTCATGCTTGTCAACCGACCAGCTCAAAGGCGTTCACACACACACACGACTGTTTCAACTCCTGCTGAGCACCTGTACAGTGCCAAAATCCTGAAAGGTGTCGACCATTGTACCGGTGCCTAAGATGTAAGTGGTCAAATCACTTTTGACCTTTGGCCCTCACACCCCTTTTTGCCAAATGCATGGAAAGAGTTGTTAGTAAGCACCTTACCCTTTCCATAGCAGTTACAGTTTGCTTGTAAGGCACAGAGGGAGACTGAGGATGCTACACTGACCTTGGTGAACATGGTGGCTAGTTACCTTCAACATGCAAAATCATATGCACACATTTAAAATGTATTGATTTTAGCTCAGCTTTCAATACAAATGCACACGGCTGAAACGATTACTGGAACGCCCAGAGGGTCCTCATGAACGGGGCCCTCTGATTAACTGGCCCTGAACACAGGGGCACCCCAGGGGTGTGTGCTTTCACTGTTGTTGTTCTCTATCTACACTAACGAGATGAAAATCAGAGGAAACAATGTGAGCCTTTTTAAGTACGCGGATGACATGTCTCTGGTAGGACTCTTTAAAAAAAAAAAAAAGATGCTACATCAGATGGGGATAGCCATTTTAAACAGACCAACAACCTTCAAGACTGACATTGGTCAAGTGCCTACGATCAAAAATGTCCCCATTCCTGCAGCCATAAAGGATTACAACTAGGGCATGGGAGGTGTGGACCTGTCTGACACGCTGATAGGTTATTACAATTTTCTCCACAAGACAATTAAAATGGTACAAGACATTTTTCTATCATTTCATCGACATTGCTGTGGTGAATTCCTTCAACCTCCATAAGGAAATGGCTAAGCGCTGTGGACAGTCCCCCCCCATCTCCCAGCTAGCCATCCGAGAATCCAGGATGGAGAGACTGGTGAGAGGTAAAAATATGAATAGCTAATTATGGAAAATAAGATACAGGACTTTTATATATATATATATATAAAATACAAATCGAGGTAAGGGCGATGGAAATGCATTGGGCGGTTGATATGCTTCTGTTGTATGGGTGGCACTGTGTGCTCTCTTTGAAGGATGGGTCCCGGTCTCTCCAGGGCTATGGGATCCGGCGGGGGGTCGGGGGTGATCTGCTGGGCATTGGGATGAGGGCTTTAGCGGGTGGACTAGTCGGGACTAATTGGAGGTTTACTTAGTAGCAATGCAAATATCATGGTACGTTTACAAACATGTATTTTGATAAATAGGATAAAACTTGCCTCATTATGGCAGTCCTTCTCAAATAGTGTGGTGGGGGGGGCGCGTATGACCCAAGGGGAACATGCTTTTTTTTACACAGGAAATATGAAGTGCAGATGAGTCACCATGGACAAATATTTAACAGGGATGAAAAAAGGTGGAGATAATGAGACAAACGTAAGTCTCCCGAAAGCTAAGACGAGGAAATCTGACGAAGCGTATGTAGTGCTTGGCTTCACTGTGACTACGGTGGGAGACGAGGAAAGACCGGTATGTTTACCTTGTCTAAAATTGTTGGCAGCGGACAGCTTGAAGCCAAATATATGAAGGCGTTAAAGACATTACACCCCAATCCCGCTGATAAGCCGCTTGAGTTTTTTTCAGTGAAAACGTGCCGAATATTGCCAACTATCGTTCCGCTTTGTGAATGCTACTTCAGTAAACCAGCGAGCACTCTTAGCATCATAATGTGGCGTACCAAATTGCTCAATGCAAAAAAAAAAACTCCATAGCAGAGGAGCTGATGCTGCCTGCAGCATTAGACCTGGTCTCTGTCCTGCTGGATGACACAAGTGCTGCAAAAATAAAACTATCCCTCTGTCCAATGACACTGTCGCCAGGCGTATAAATGACATTGCTAACGATCTTAAAGAACAGCTGGTAGATAAACTCAAAGACAAACGTTTTGCCTTACAGTTCGGTGAAGCAACTGACAGCAACAAAGACCGTTTGTTTATCGCTTATGTACGTTTTGACATGAGGAAGAGATGGAAGCTGAATATCAAACTGTTTCACAGTGAAGCAAGGTGGCTGTCACGAGGAAACGTCTTGTCCCGAGTTTTTGATCTCAAAGAGCAGATAAGAATGTTTTCAGAGCACAAGTATGACCTCGCAGAAATTTAGTGATGAACTTCCTGGCAAAACTGGCCTACCCGAGTGACATATTTGGAAAGCTAAATGAACTAAATCTACAGCTTCAAGGGGAAGATAAACACTTCCCTCAGGTCACAGACAAGACACTACTGACTATGATTCCATATATTAAGGAACATATTTCATCACTGATGGGATTCTTTAAAAGTACTTCCCTGAAAACAGTTCCCAATATGACTGGGTGAGATCCTTTCAATGCACCAGCTCTAACTGGTTTCAGCTCTGCAGAGGAGGACCAGTTCATTGATATGACGTCTGACTCCACATTGAGACTGAGGATCTAATCACAGACACTGAGTGTAGAGAGGCAGTATCCACTCTTAGGGCAGAGGGCCATGGGCATTCTTCTTCCTTTTGCAACATCTTATCTTTGTGAGACTGGCTTCTCTGCTGTTGCTGCACTGAAGACCAAGTACAGGTCCCAGCTAAACATTGAGCAGGAGCTGAGAGTTGCAGTATCATGCTTCGAAAAGCTGTGCTCTGCAAAACGTGCTCATTGTAGCCATTAATCCTGACTTTCTCATTTTGATTTGATTTTTTAAAAATCAGCACGATAGGTCAAAGCGTTTCATATATCGTGCTCCTGAGTTAATGTTGCTGATCAATTTGAATTTATTGATTTTATTTTTCAGTATCAAATGGTCAAAAAAATGTTTAAATAAGGATGTTTATTTATTTATTTTTTTTCAGGCGATGGACTTTACGTCTTTTCTGTTAGACTAAAAAACAAAGTTATTCTTTGTTGTAAATTTCTTTTTTTTCTTTGTTAATAAGGATGCAGAGGTGTGCTTATAACAATTTTAGACAAATTATACTATTTACAGTCGGGCGGAGAGTTGGGGGAAGCAAAATGTTTACTTCTTCCTAGGGGGGGCCTAACTAAAAATAATTGAGAAGCACTGCATTATGGTAAGTGGTGAAATAAGTATAGCCAGTTCTAATTGTAATGGCTTAGTAGATAAGAAAAGACGATCAGTATTTACCTGGCTGAAAGAGAAGGAATATAATATCTATTGTTTCCAGGAAACTCATTCAACAATTTGATGAAGTTTTGTGGAAATAGGACTGGAGGGGGCAAAATATATTTCTCCCACGGGCAAAATTATTTAACAGTATTTCTGATCCAAATTGTCCAAACAGATCATCAAGGTAGATGAAGTTGGCTCCCCTGCCTGTTCGGGCGGTGCTCGGTGGTCGTCGTCACCGTCCTACTAGCCACTACCGATCCCTTTTTCGTTTGTCTGTTGGTTTTGTCTTATTAGTTTCACCCGTGTGTATTTTTGTTTAATTAGCGTCCTTATATATAGTAGGTTGGCCCGCCCTTGTTTTGTGCGGGATTGTTTTTGTTATCCTGTTTATAAATGGTGTTTTTTTGTGTGTTTTATTCTCCGGACTATTGGTCCTGGGCTGGGTATTTTATTCGCCCTGTGTGTTGGTGTGACCGTCTGTTACGTTCCCCAGTTTATGTGTTGTAGTTTGTATGTTTGCATGTGTTTATTTCAGGAAATGGCTTCCTGAAATCCCTCAAGCAGCTGATTGGTCGACTCCATGGCTAATTGGAGAGCTGACCCCGCCCCCTCGTCAAGACACAGCTGTCTCCAATTACCCATTCCTTCAGAAGCTATATAAAAGCCAGTGTTCTGTTCAGGAGGGAGAATTTTGCTGGAAGTAGATTTGCTAGAGAGATTTTGCTAGTGATTTTGATAGTGATTTTGCTGGGAGTTCATTGCTGAGAGTTGATATGTTTTGTGAGTTTGTTGCTCAGATAGAGCTTATTTGATGTCCTTTGTTTCTTAGTTTGTTTGAAATTGTTTAATATTCTGTTTCATTTGTTCCCAGGGGAGAAGGGAAAGGCACCTTGGGAGTGCTTAGGCAAGAGGCCCGCGGGCATACATATATCCGTAGCATATTCGCTGTCTAGGCACACTAGGTAAGACCTGGGCGGACCACCCCCTGTATTTTGGTTAGGGCACCAGGTGGTGCTAAATTAGGTAAGTAGTGGGTAGGCAGGTAAGATAGGAGAGGGGGGCTTTGAGATGTACTTTCTTTGCTTTGGTTCCGTCCAGCCCCTTTTCCCCATATTACCTTGTGAAGGAATAAAGTCCTTGTAAACGGTACCACATTCTGCCTGTTGTCATTCTTACTTGCACCTACAGTCCATACCTTTTTCACTTCACGGAGAGTTTAGTTGTAGCAGGGTGTTCCCTCTTTGCGTTCCCTCTTCATAAAGACAAATAAGGCGCCTGATTCCACCCACGTCAAATCAAATCACCGTACATCTGATATCTTTGTGCCTAAAACAAACAGCAAACAATGAGAATAAACTGACAAATAACTGAAACCTGTTCTCTGCGCCTGATTCCACCCACAATAGTAATTTGTGACACTGACCTAGTGAGATATAGTACATGGTGGAGGCTTGATTACTGGCACCCAAAAAAAATGTTGATCCGACCACATTCTGTCCCCTATCATCACATAATTGGCATATATATATATATTACTCTTACAGAATTTCCACGTGGGTGAGGATATTGGAAATTTAAATCAAAGCCTACTGGAGGATAACTTGTTTTATAACTAGGACAGAAGAATTTATAACTTACTTTTCCCGACATGCATATGGGGATCTGCTGTACCTATGTTAAGGGACACTTTTCTATGTGCCTTTAGCGGCCATGCAATTCAATACTCATCTATGAAACAAGTCCATTGAAGGACTAACTGTACCATAGAGGCACAGAATAACTTAGAGGAAAAAGAAAAGGAAGATCATATTGAAGAAAATAATGGGAACACTTAAACAATAGTGTAACTCCAAGTGAATCACACTTCTGTGAAATCAAACTGTCCACTTAGGAAGCAACACTGATTGACAAATTTCACATGCTGTTGTGCAAATGGAATAGACAACAGGTGGAATTTATAGGCAATTAAATTAGCAAGACAACCCCAATAAAGGAGTGGTTCTGCAGGTGATAACCACAGACCACTTCTCAGTTCCTATGCTTCCTGGCTGAGGTTTTGGTCACTTTTGAATGCTGGTGGTGGTTTCACTCTAGTGGTAGCATGAGACGGTGTCTACAACCCACACAAGTGGCTCAGGTAGTGCAGCTCATCCAGGATGGCACATCAATGCGAGCTGTGGAAAGAAGGTTTGCTGTGTCTGTCAGCGTAGTGTCCAGAGCATGGAGGAGTTACTAGGAGACAGGCCAGTACATCAGGAGATGTGGAGGAGGCTGTAGGAGGGCAACAACCCAGCAGCAGGACCGCTACCTCCGCCTTTGTGCAAGGAGGAGCACTGCCAGAGCCCTGCAAAATGACCTCCTGCAGGCCACAAATGTGCATGTGTCTGCTCAAACGGTCAGAAACAGACTCCATGAGGGTGGTACGAGGGCCCGACGTCCACAGGTGGGGGTTGTGCTCTACAGCCCAACACTGTGCAGGACGTTTGGCATTTGCCAGAGAACACCAAGATTGGCAAATTCGCCACTGGCGCTCTGTGCTTTTCACAGATGAAAGCAGGTTCACACTGAGCACATGTGACAGACGTGATAGAGTCTGGAGATGCCGTGGAGAACGTTCTGCTGCCTGCAACATCCTCCAGCATGACCGGTTTGGCGATGGGTCAGTCATGGTGTGGGGTGGCATTTCTTTGGGGGGGCCGCAGCCCTCCATGTGCTCGCCAGAGGTAGCCTGACTGCCATTAGGTACCGAGATGAGATCCTCAGACCCCTTGTGAGACCATATGCTGGTGCGGTTGGCCCTGGGTTCCTCCTAATGCAAGACCTCATGTGGCTGGAGTGTGTCAGCAGTTCCTGCAAGAGGAAGGCATTGATGCTATGGACTGGCCCGCCCATTCCACAGACCTGAATCCAATTGAGCACATCTGGGACATCATGTCTCGCTCCATCCACCAAGTCCAGGTCTGGGAGGAGATCCCTCAGGAGACCATCCGTCACCTCATCAGGAGCATGCCCAGGCGTTGTAGGGAGGTCATACACACTACGGAGCCTCATTTTGACTTGTTTTAAGGACATTACAACAAAGTTGGATCAGCATGTTGTGTGGTTTTCCACTTTCATTTTGAGTGTGACTCCAAATCCAGACCATGGGTTGATGGTGAATTTGATTTCCATTGATAATCTTTGTGCGATTTTGTTGTCAGCACATTCAACTATGTAAAGAAAAAAGTATTTAATAAGAATCTAGGATGTGTCATTTTAGTATTCCCTTTATTTTTTTGAGCAGTGTATATATATTTTTTTTGTTGTTGTTGAATTTTTACTGTTGTCTCCCCAATTTTGTGGTATCCAATTGTTTAGTAGCTACTTATCTTGTCTCATCAACAACTCCCGTACAGGGTCGGGAGAGACGAAGGTTGAAAGTCATGCATCCTCCGATACACAACCCAACCAAGCCGCACTGCTCCTTAACACTGTGCGCATCCAACCCGGAAGCCAGTCGGAGGAACACTGCGCCTGGCCTACCACAGGAGTCGCTGGTGCGCGATGAGACAAGGATATCCCTACCGGCCAAGCCCTCCCTAACCCAGACGACGCTAAGCCAATTGTGCGTCGCCCCACAGACCTCCCCGTCGCGGCCGGCTGCAACAGAGCCTGGGCGCGAACCCAGAGTCTCTGGTGGCACAGTTAGCACTGTCGTCGCCACACACACCGAGCGTCTCATCGGAGTGGCTCCTGGACCGTGACATGATGCAGGCCATCTGGCAGACCCAGAGACGACAGCTGGTCTACATTCAGGACCCCCCTGGTGTCAGCCTCTAGACCAACAAGAGCAAGGACGTGACCAACCTGCCTGTTTTGCGCTGTGCATGTGGATCCACATTGTTGAAATGGGTCTCTTTTTTTGCTGTCTCTGTTTAAGGGGAACTCATTGGGGTTGAGATCTGTTCTCTCAGACAGATGGCAACCAGAAGCTGGAGTCAAACCTCAGTAAGGGCCCAGATGTCCCAGACGGGACAACCTGAGAGAGCTGGATAACCCCACAATCTCCTTGCAAGGCCTCGATGAGTCTCCTACCACTCAGGAAGGCTACAGAGTGAAGGAAAAGCAGCCAACAAGTGCTCAGCATATGTGGGAACTCCTTCGAGACTGTTGGAAAAGCATTCCAGGTGAAGTTGGTTGAGAGAATGCCAAGAGTGTGCAAAGCTGTCAAGGCAAAGGGTGGTTATTTGCAGAACCTCAAATATTTTTTGATTTGTTTAACACTTTTTTGGTTAATACATGATTCCATGTATTATTTCATAGTTGATGTAGAAATGTACAATGTAGAAAATAGTAAAAATAAAAGAGGAATCCTTGAATGAGTAGTAGGTGTTCTACATCCTAAACAGCTCAGATTGCTTAAGTTTCTTTCCATTCATAACTATTAATCCAACCCTTCCCCATTACTCTATTTCCAGGAGTACATAGGAATTGATGGGGTTGGTGAATACCTGAACAAGAGTCTGGTGAGGCTGCTGGGAAGATCTTCCAGAGAGAGACATGGTGGCTATCTCCTACCCCGAGAGGTTCCAGAACCAAGTCCTGCAGGGAAGCTCCAAAAACTCAACCATGAAGGGGGAAGAGAGTATGAAGTGGTACATGCTGCACCTTGTTCTAATCTCACTAACTCTTCACACAAAGCCATGAGTGTATTTCTCATTAACGTGATGTTTCTTTTAATCTAATTTGTTTGTTTCTACTCAGACTTGAGGTGATAGCAGGGAGATCAACAAGTGATGGTGTGCAGCAACCAATCAAAGATCGTAGGGGGCTGAAGTTCAGGATAGTCCCAATTTCCTAAGATCTACTACTGGATATAGCTTTAGAGAGGACTGGCTTTGGGACTGTGACCAATGCAGTCTATAACTCCACAGAACGTAAACAAAGAAGGTCATTTTTATATGAACAACTTTTTATGCATCTGAATATTTTGTTATCGACAGCTACATAGGCTGGATAAGGCAGCTTAACACTTTGACTGGGACAAGAATGCGTGCTGTCCAACACTATATTTGGAAAAAGGATCAGCAGTTAAGGCCCAAAGGCCCCAGCTGGGGTGTGATAGAATAAAAAGGCAGATGAGGGAAAGAGGAGAGCACAGTGGCTTGTTGGAAAATACAAAGACCCACCTCTACACCTGAAATGTAGCCGTCCATGGTGGCCTGCAGTTCTAAAACAGGCAGTTCTCCGAAGGTGAGTTCTTATATTTAAAATTAGTTCATCTTCAACAATACAACTTAAGTTAAAAGAAAAAAATATGCTTTTGTTCAAACAACATGTAAATATAATCAACATTTGGTGTGTTTAATAAGACTAATGCCAGTTTGTCCCTCTGTAGACAAGAAGCCGATACCAGCTCAAACCGGAAGGTTGTTACACCCCCCACACACACCTGAAATTCAGCCATCCATGTTGGCCCCCAGTTCTGAACAGGCGGTGCCCCCCCCCCAAAAAGTGAGTTTCCTTAAATTCCCATGTGTGTAATGTGTTTATTAACCCTCTACCTGTGTCCCTCTGTAGACAAGAACCTGAAGCCAGCTCCATTCAGAAGCAACGTGGGCCCGGAGGACAGCTAAGCAAACCAAAAACCAACCCCCCTAATGTTAGAGTTGCTGCTACTTCCACCCTTGTAAAAAGCCTGACCAGGTCCACAGATGACAAAAGGCTGGTCATGAACCTGTCAGGAAAGGAGGTTGCTTTCCTGTTGCTATCCCCTGAAGGATATGTGGCAAGCCTAAAAGAAAACCAATTTGGCCACAGCCAGTGCAAGGGACAGCACTTCTGTGAGACAGCAGGAGGAGACAAAACTGTTGTGGAGTGGCTGAATGAGAAGAGGGCCTTGACGATGCAGAACTGGTCATTATGGCCATAGAAGTTGAAAACTGTAATGTTAATAACTGCAATACTGATATTTTTAAATCAAGTTTTGGATTCTGACAGACAACCTTGGGTAATGTAACCTTAAAAATCAGACAAAGGAAGGTACATTGGGTAAGAAACTCCATGTCAATGTACAGTTGAAGTCGAAGTATACATACACTTAGGTCGGAGTCATTAAAACTAGTTTTTCAACCACTCCACATTTCTTGTTAACGAACTATAGTTTTGTCGAGTCGTTTAGGACATCTACTATGTTCATGACTCAAACAATTGTTTACAGAGATTATTTCACTGTATCACAATTCCAGTGTGTCAGAACTTGACATACATTAAGTTGACTGTGCCTTTAAACAGCTTGGAAAGTTCCAGAAAATTATATACCTGTGGATGTAATTCAAGGCCTACCTTCAAACTCGGTGCCTCTTTGCTTGACATCATGGGAAAACTGAAAAAAAAATGGTAGTCCTCCACAAGTCTGGTTCATGCTTGGGAACAATTTCCATATGCCTGTAGGTACCATGTTCATCTGTACAAACAATAGTACGCAAGTATAAACACCATGGGACCACGCAGCCGTCATGCCGCTCAGGAAGGAGATGCGTTCTGTCCCCTGGTCCTCTGGTCTGATGAAACAAAAATAGAACTGTTTGGCCATAATGACCATCGCAATATGGCTTACGGACAACAAAGTCAAGGTATTGGAGTGGCCATCACAAAGCCCTGACCTCAAGCCTATAGAAAACTTGTTTGCAGAACTGAAAAAGTACGTGCGAGCAAGGAGGCCTACAAACATGACTCAGTTACATCAGCTCTATCAGGAGGAATGGGCCAAAATTCACCCAATGTATTGTGGAAAGCTTGTGGAAGACAACCCAGACAGGTGGTCCCAAGTTAAACAATTTAAAGGCAATGCAAAACTTCTGACCCACTGGGAATGTGATTAAAGAAGTAAAAGCTGAAATAAAAATCACTACTATTATTCTGACATTTCACATTCTTAAAATAAAATGGTTATTGTAACTGACCTGAGACAGGGAATTTACTAGGATTAAATGTCAGGAATTGTGAAAAACTGAGTTTAAATGTATTTGTATGTAAACTTCCGACTTCAACTGTATGTGCAAGAATACTTCATACTGTACCTTGCCCCCGGCCTGCCTAAGAAAGTGGGGAGGTGAATAAAAGAAAAGGTGTTAAAAACAAAAATGTTAATTGGACATTTGTATTGGGTCATACTGGAAAGTTAATCTTCCGTTTCTAGTAGTTTTCACTCTCTTAAATGCAGCTACTGCTTCCAGAAGCTGGCAGGAAACTCGCAACAAGTAGCAGCAGTGGTGGATCGGCTGGAGGCTGTTTATCTGGAGCCGCTCGGGTAGGTCCAAATTCATTAGACTTGCATCTGTGGTGGTACCCTTCCCAACCCCAGCTGGTCTACAATTAGCCACCCGCATCACCCGGCCCCTTCGCATGTCCGTTGCTCCTCTGGATGCCCATTCGAATGTGGGCATTCAAGCTGACATTCACCCAACCTGGGTGTAACACCACCCTCACCAAGGCTAGGGTATACCAGACTATCCGGAGGGTCTTGGACATCAAGGGTTGGTATCTCATGGCCCTTGAGTGCCCTCGGTGTGAGGTGTCGAGCTGGTCGCAGGATGTCCTGGGTGAGCTCTATCCTGATTTTGACCTACGCGTAAGTATTGAAATGCATGTGTACATTTTTACTGCTTCCAGTGTTCATATTGTTACGTTCCCCAGCAAAGAAACCAAATGTCCCTCAAACATAAGGGGGATCTAACAGACACTCACTTGTGACCCGATTCAGTAAACGTCTGCAAAAAAAGCTTCATGAAATTGTTGCTGGTTAGGCTGTTTTCATATTTTCCAGAGGTAAACAAATAATTGGCCAGAGCGTCAGGTGTGCCCTCTAATAGCGAAACGAGATTGATGGGGCTAAAGTTGAGTTTTATCTGATTGCTTACACACTAAAATTAAAAGTAGTACACTATTAGCAAAAACCGTACACTCAAGAAGCAAAACATCAGCCCATATTTTCACAACTATAAGCACATTGTCAACCTCACACTTGTTGCAAAACTCTACACACAGTGATTTGCAAAAACACTAACCACACTTAACATACATTACACACAAAAATCTATCATGAAGTCACGTCCATGCAATACCAAAGCACTGACTGTCAAATTACCACACCGTCCAACCAATTGGTTCAACACAGTCATCAGGTGTGCAAACACTCGTTTGCTTAATTGTAGAAACACCAATCAGGTGTATAAGCACAATGGAAAGAGTCAGAGGAGAACGATGAGGAAGACAAGGTGCTCAAAGAGGACCGAATCTGACAAATGAGATCCGCGCAACACTGGTTGACCACGTTGTCAACCAAGGCCTGACGCTGAGGGAGGCTGGACTGAGAGTACAGCCAAATCTAAGCCGATATACAGTGGCAAGTGTGATGAGAACATTGACTGGAAAATAGGTATTGTAAAATCTGCACGGTTTCAGTAACTGCTTACAGTACTGTATTCTATGCACCATCAGCACTTGTTACCTTTTCCTGTGAAATTACTGTACTATTGTATACTGTTTTTTTTCCTACATAGGATTGAGGGTCAGGGACGACAAGGGGGACGGTCTCCTATGTTCACAGAACAGCAAGAGTGGAACGACATTTATTGGATATTTCAAACTTTTTTAACAAATCAAAAGCTGAAAAATTGGGCGTGCAAAATTATTCAGCCCCTTTACTTTCAGTGCAGCAAACTCTCCAGAAGTTCAGTGAGGATCTCTGAATGATCCAATGTTGACCTAAATGACTAATGATGATAAATACAATCCACCTGTGTGTAATCAAGTCTCCGTATAAATGCACCTGCACTGTGATAGTCTCAGAGGTCCGTTAAAAGCGCAGAGAGCATCATGAAGAACAAGGAACACACCAGGCAGGTCCGAGATACTGTTGTGAAGAAGTTTAAAGCCGGATTTTGATACAAAAAGATTTCCCAAGCTTTAAACATCCCAAGGAGCACTGTGCAAGCGATAATATTGAAATGGAAGGAGTATCAGACCACTGCAAATCTACCAAGACCTGGCCGTCCCTCTAAACTTTCAGCTCATACAAGGAGAAGACTGATCAGAGATGCAGCCAAGAGGCCCATGATCACTCTGGATGAACTGCAGAGATCTACAGCTGAGGTGGGAGACTCTGTCCATAGGACAACAATCAGTCGTATATTGCACAAATGTCGGTCCTTTATAGAAGAGTGGTAAGAAGAAAGCCATTTCTTAAAGATATCCATAAAAAGTGTCGTTTAAAGTTTGCCACAAGCCACCTGGGAGACAAACATGTGGAAGAAGGTGCTCTGGTCAGATGAAACCAAAATTGAACTTTTTGGCAACAATGCAAAACGTTATGTTTGCGTAAAAGCAACACAGCTCATCACCCTGAACACACCATCCCCACTGTCAAACATGGTGGTGGCAGCATCATGGTTTGGGCCTGCTTTTCTTCAGCAGGGACAGGGAAGATGGTTAAAATTGATGGGAAGATGGATGGAGCCAAATACAGGACCATTCTGGAAGAAAACCTGATGGAGTCTGCAAAAGACCTGAGACTGGGACGGAGATTTGTCTTCCAACAAGACAATGATCCAAAATATAAAGCTAAATCTACAATGGAATGGTTAAAAAATAAACATATCCAGGTGTTAGAATGGCCCTGTCAAAGTCCAGACCTGAATCCAATCGAGAATCTGTGGAAAGAACTGAAAACTGCTGTTCAAATGCTCTCCATCCAACCTCACTGAGCTCGAGCTGTTTTGTAAGGAGGAATGGGAAAAAAATGTGTCTCTCGATGTGCAAAACTGATAGACATACCCCAAGCGACTTACAGCTGTAATCGCAGCAAAAGGTGACGCTACAAAGTATTAACTTAAGGGGGCTGAATAATTTTGCACGCCCAATTTCTCAGTTTTTGATTTGTTAAAAAAGTTTGAAATGTCCAATAAATGTCGTTCCACTTCATGATTGTGTCCCACTTGTTGTTGATTCTTCAAAAAAATACAGTTTTATATCTTTATGTTTGAAGCCTGAAATGTGGCAAAAGGTCGCAAAGTTCAAGGGGGCCGAATACTTTCGCAAGGCACTGTATGCAATACATTGTTGTCTGGGACAGTGTCTTTCCACCGCTCTGCTCTGGTTCAGAACTGGTTTCAGCAACATCCACATTTCACCGTCCTATATCTTCCACCATACTCTCCATTCCTCAACCCTATAGAAGAGTTTCTCGTTTCTCGGCATGGCGGTGGAAGGTATATGATCTCCGTCTCCAGGCTGAGGTACCCCTCATCCAAGCCATGGAGGAGGCCTGTGACCAGATGGAGGTAGCAGCAATGCAAGGATGGATTTGTCATTCAAGACGTTTCTTTCCAAGGTGTCTTGCTAATGTGTTGATGAAATTCTCTGGCCAGATACAGCTAGGCGAAGAGACAATATATCTAAAAAAAAAAAATGTTTAACTTACAATACGTAAAGTGACGTTTGGTTACAGTATTATGAATCTCCATGTCAACATTTTGGGCGTGTTGAGAAATAAATGAGTTTCTTCAGTCTGCAACATTGGTCTTGTGTAGTGTCTGGTGAATTTACATTATTTGTACTTTGTTGATAGTAACCTACTCTAATCATAGGGAAGTAGAAGTGCTAAAAGTGCTTTAGGTTTATCACAGCAGAGTGTAACTCGTGCAAACAGAGTATAGTAATGTGAAACGTGTGTGTTTCATATGGTAACAAAGTGTGGTTTCTAAAAAGAAATGTAGTTTTTACAAGAGTGTTTAATGTTGCAAAGGATCTGTAGTGTTTTGCTAATTGGGTGTGTTAGTGTTTGATACTGGAGAGGGAATGCAAAACAACGACGCTGGACAGAGTGGAATCAGGTTTATCAAAAAGACAGTTTATTGAGTCAAAGATATCTTGTCCTGTCGTTTATCGCGCACGGACCTAAGCAATGCGACTCTGAGGAGTCAGAATAATTAGGCAACCTCGCCAGAGTTTACAACAGAATCATGTAGGTGGAGTCTCGTCGTGTTGGTCTTCTGACTGGTCCTGAAGAGTTGGAGGCGGGCTGCTCAATCGGGCACCCCGTTGCTGCAGAGCAGAGTCCTCTGCTGTTGGCACCCGACCAGTAGAGGGGGGTAGAGTGTGAGTGTACAGTGCTTCATGAGATGTTTGTGTGTCAAGGAACATAAGATAGGGGGAAACTAGCAGTCTGCTTTAGGCGCAGGTGTTTCCTGTTTATGCAGGAGTGCATGTAGGGTCAATGTCAGTGAGATAGTTTGGCACTCTAAGCTCGTTAGTGTTGCAGGATGCTCTTTGTAGTTTTACAGGAGTATATTTGCGTGATGGCAGCTGTGTGTCCTTTCCTTGAACTGTTTTGTGCCAGGATAATTATGTTATTGCACACAGGCTCTAGACTTGACTGAGGTGCGCCCAGAGTTATCTGAGGGCACCTGGTTTAACCAGAGCGTTGGTCTGCTAGTAATGCTTGATATTGGATTATTTATATAACATGTGCTAATTGTGTGTAGTGTTTTGAAAACAGGCCCCGTTTTGAAAATCGTGCTTTAGCAATAAATAAACTGTAAGAGGGTGTGAACGCAGTGTTGCCAACTTAGCAACTTTGTCGCTATATTTAGCGAGTATTCAGACTTCTAGCGTCATTTTCAATAAAATCGACTAGCGACAAATCTAGCGACTGCAGTAAAAGCATGTATCGTTCTTACTCTTCTCAACAAGTAGCGGATGCTGCCGTGGGCCCCAACCCCATACCAAAGCACACAGGCGGCCCCCCAGTCCTCGCACTGGAGTCAGAGAAGGAGATGTTCACCCCTCCGTGTACAGACTGCAAATGAAATTGCGCATGCGGAAAGCCGCCGCTGGCCGCTCACCTTGTCCACTGTGTGTGTACGCCTCTGACATAAGCTAAACATCTAGCTCATGTCAGTCTTTTATTTATTTTATTTTTAGCAGGTAGGCTAGTTGAGAACAAGTTCTCATTTGAAACTGCGACCTGGCCAAGATAAAGCAAAGCAGTGTAACAGACAAGAGTTACACATGGAGTAAACAATTAACAAGCCAATGACACAGAGAAAATAAAGTCTATATACAGTATGTGCAAAAAGGCATGAGGTAGGCAAAAAAATAGGCCATAGGAGTGAATAATTACAATTTAGCAGATTAACATTGGAGTGATAAATGAGCAGATGTGCAAGTAGAGATACTGGTGTGCAAAAGAGCAGAACAGTATGGTATGAGGTAGGTAGATTGGGTGGGCTATTTACAGCTGCAGTGATCGGTTAGCTGCTCAGATAGTTGATGTTTAAAGTTGTTGAGGGAAATAAGTCTCCAACTTCAGCGATTTTTGCAATTCGTTCCAGTCACTGGCAGCAGAGAACTGGAAGGTGTTGTCTTTGATCAGTGAGATATACCTGCTGGAACATGTGCTACGGGTGGGTGTTATCGTGACCAGTGAACTGAGATAAGGCGGAGCTTTACCTAGCATAGACTTATAGATGAGGGCCAGCCGACTAGAGCATACAGGTCGCAGTGGTGAAAGGTGATTTGGTAACAAAACGGATGGCACTGTGATAGACTGCATCCAGTTTGCTGAGTAGAGTGTTGGAAGCTATTTTTTTATTTTGTAGATGACATTGCCAAAGTCGAGGATCGGTAGGATAGTCCGTTTTACTAAGGGTAAGTTTGGCGGCGTGAGTGGAGGAGGCTTTGTTGCGAAATAGAAAGCCGATTCTAGATTTGATTTTGGATTGGAGATGTTTAATATGTGTCTGGAAGGAGAGTTTACAGTCTGCCCGGGTGCGGGCAGCGAACGGTTGACAAGCATGCATTTGGTTTTACTAGCGTTTAAGAGCAATTGGAGGCCACGGAAGGAGTGTTATGGCATTGAAGCTCGTTTGGAGGTTCGTTAGCACAGTGTCCAAGGAAGGGCCAGAAGTATACAGAATGGTGTCGTTTGCGTAGAGGTGGACCATGGAATCGCCCGCAGCAAGAGCGATATCATTGATATATAGAGAAAAGAGTCGGCCTGAGAATTGAACTCTGTGGTACCCCCATAGACTGCCAGAGGTCCGGACAACATGCCCTCCGATTTGACACACTGAACTCTGTCTGCAAAGTAGTTGGTTAACTAGGCGAGGCAGTTGTCAGAAAAACCAAGGCTATTGAGTCTGCCGATAAGAATACGGTGATTGACAGAGTCGAAAGCCTTGGCCAGGTCGATGAAGACGGCTGCACAGTACTGTCTTTTATCGATGGTGGTTATGATATCGTTTAGTACCTTGAGCGTAGCTGAGGTGCACCCGTGACCGGCTCGGAAGCCAGATTGCACAGCGGAGAAGGTATGGTGGGATTCGAAATGGTCAGTGATCTGTTTGACTAAAACTGTACACTGAAAAATACAGAAAGGAGTGGGAATCAAACCCTGAATTTAAAGGCTGGTTGAAGCCGTTTATTTGAGATGATACACGGGCATACTGCCTGTATTTTAAGGCCGATTTCTACGCCAAACTTAGACATTACAACTCAAAAACATATGCTTATAACTCAGACCCAAAACAAGCTGCCGTTTAAAATAAAAAAGGCTGAGGCCACCATGGCATTAGCTATCGCTGAACACTGTTCCATGCTGGCATGTGATCACATTGGAGAAGCATGTAGAGCTGCTTTCTCAGAATCCACTGCTGCTACCCACTTCAAAACGCACAGGACAAAGTGCACAGAAATGATGAATGGTTTTCTAGAACCATACCTTCTGAAAAAGTTGGTCACAGATGTGGGTGACCAGCATTTCCTCCTCGATGAGTCCACGGATGTAAGTGTTTAAGTACCTGGGGGTTGTGATAAGGTACTTTGACACCAAGCAGACAATTGTATCAACATTTCTGGGGCTTGAATTGGAGGGAGGAGATGCCGAATCTATAGCCCGTGCTGTTGTGGCTTTCCTCGAGAAGCGTCTTAAAAAATAAACTCTTGGGGATAGGGGCTGACAATGCCTCTTATTACCAGGATTAACAATGGTGTCCATAAAGTGCTTGAAGGAGGTGTATGGCCTCAAATATCTGGTTCTTATTCACTGTGTGTGCCACTCTCTGTAGTTTTAAACCTATTTAGGGTGTTTAGTCAGTCTCTCCCACGACGTTATTCCTCTCTCCTACAGCATCCATCACAATTACATGGCCAATTTGGTGATGAAGTCATTTAGCGACTTTTAGGACAGCCAATAGCTACTTTCCTTACTGAGGAGTTGGCGATGCTGAATGGGTGTAGACAAAGAGCTTTTTACCACATAAAACATTACAAGTGGATTAACTTTCAAAGCAAAATTACTTTCCCATATTTCTTCAAATGCAGTGTATGATATGATTTTTTTTTTTTAGCTCTGTCTACTTTTATCCAATGTTAGAATCACCATTTCGCTACATAAGACCGAATCCAGGTGGTGGGTCACACACATTCGGGTGTCCACTGAAAGTTGATGGGCAACAATGACTGGAACCTAAAAAGCCATTGAATTTGCCCAGAGGCAAACAAAAGGAAAGCCAATGCCACACCTTAATGACAGGAAGCAAACCAAAAAGTTGGAACAAAATGGAAATCAGATCAAGGTTTGTTTCTCTTGAAATAAAAATGGGGAGCTAAAAAGGTGTTAGCCCTCCATCTGTCAAGACAACTGGAGCACTGAGCCTAGCCTGCCACTCAAATTTCACATGTGCCAGCACAGATTAAACACCTTCCCACAAATGACATGACAGCCAGCACAGGTTTAACACATACTGACTAAGGAGGTGATACCAATCGGTGCACCCTACGTGCTAATGAGCTATATGTTAAATGGAAAAACCAAAAGCTGCCACAACTTCCCCCTTAAGACAAATAAATCCTATAGTTTTGGACAAGTTCGCTCACCACCAACTGTGAGGATTCTGTGTTATGCACTATAACCCGTTACCATATAGGTGATTGAATATTATCTGCTGTTGACTTGTGTAGATGTATGTATTATGCAACTTAGCTGACTTGAGACATTGTTAGCCTTTCTCATGATGGAAAAATACAGAATAACATGAAGACAGGAACTGTGCAATGAGTTGGGAGAACAAATGGTCTTTTGTTAGGTAACAGGGACAGGAGCCAGGTGCCTGATAACTTTATATTCTACACAACTATAAGGAATGACCGCTGGAGTGCCTGGGGGCTGGGACCAGCTCTGCGCCAACAATCAACGATAGGCTGGGTGAGTCTAAACCACGCCCAGTCTCTGACAGGCCGGCTCAGAAGCAGGAACTCTGTCAAGAGTATATTATATTTGTCAGGAACAAGTCAGTTGTTTGCCCTGCATATACGAAAATTGCATTTACCACTTATTGCTTAGCTAATAAAAAATGCATAGCATTCAATGCGGTGACTCATTGTCATATTTATCCTGATACCAGATTCGATTGACGCAACCCTAACAACTCACTACTTTACATTGTAGCACAGTGTCATTTCTTCAGTGTCACATGAAAGGGGGTACTCACTTTTGTGATACTGTATATACCCACATGAGTGATTGAAAGAATAACTGCCTCCTACTCAGTCCCAGATGCTAATATATGCATATTAGTAGATTTGGATAGAAAACACTGACGTTTCTAAAACTGTTTGAATTATGTCTTTGAGTATAACAGAACACATATGGCAAGCGGAAATCTGAGGTTTGTAGTTTTTGAACTCAGCCCCTATCGAATACACAGTGGGATATGTCATGTTGCACTTCATAAGGCTTCCACTAGATGTCAACTGTCTTTAGATCGTTGTTTCAGGCTTCTACTGTGAAGTGGGGGCGAATAAGAGGGGATTGAGTCAGAGGTCTGGCAGCAGCCTCGATCTCAGTCATGCGCATTCACATGAGAGATAACTCTCGTTCGATTGCTTTTCTACAGACAATGGAATTCTGTCTGGGAAAAAAAACTTGTCGTCGCCATACTTTTCCCAAAGTAATTTTCCATGTCAGAATGAAAAAAAGAAAGAGGGCCCCAACTTTGAATGACATTGCCGCAGTTGTTAAAAAGACTAGGCCTCTCAGACAAAGTTACAGCAGCGGGCTACCATCAGAAATTGTTTATTTTCTGTGCTGGTCATTGAACTGGAAAGGTCAAACACCCGCCGCTATCATTGTCGACTCTACGCAATCCCCCCTCGTCTCCCAGATTGCCCCATCACTACCCCGGGTCTCCCAATTAATACCTCAGCAAGTATACACCACATGCCTGCTGCCTTGAACACCAGCACAGGCAACTGAAATTAACGGTTGATCCCGCTAACGTATCCCACCCAAAGCCTGGAGACAATGTTTGCGGGTAGTTCCTTATGTGAGGACTGGAAGGCGGAGCAAAAGCAATGGATTCAAAAGGGATCCCAGTCTTACTTGCTGTTCACCAAAACTACGAGGGCGGTACTACGCAGGGAAGGAAGCACCAGGGCTCCAAAAAAGGGAGTATGATTTGCTGCATCAGCATCATACTGTGCTAACACACTACTTTGGTTCCCGCTGTCCCCCACAACCACAGAAGCAAGCAAGAGGTTTATTCCGATCGGCTCCCCCAATTATAGATGAAATGTCCAGGCGAAAGACTGAAACACCTGGCAAAGTATACTCATGACCAATAATTCATGCCAGTGTACCAACCTCGCAACTTGGCACAAGTAAAGAACACAATTCGTTGAGCAAGAGACGTCACTGTTTTGGACGTCTCCGGATTTGTCACCCCATATGGAGACTCGACCCACAACCCTTCTGGTGGTGGCAGCACCAGAAATGGTTGACGAGGCCAAGGCAGTCATTAAAAGCAAATGCTTTTCACTATGACACCACGTTTGACCTGGGCAATTATGTTTCACCCCTTGTTCTCCGTCACGTAGCGTTTCAAGAGGCACCCGTCCTTCAGGCACATAGAAAATCAGTTATTTCGCACCATCCTTTCACTCCTTCCCCAACTGTCAACAGCAATCTTCTGCACAGACCGTGACGCGGCTGTTGAGGGAGTAATCCAGTCTGTGCTGCCGCAAGCCAGGATTGTCAATTGCTGGAACCACATCTCAAACAATGTGAAGCATAAGATGGGGTCAGAGGGTTCCCAAGCTGTGGCCGATAACCAGCAGGCCATCAAGGAGTGACTACGAATGCACACTGGAGAGTGTGTGTCCACTGGAGCCCCGATTGAGGCTTATTTCCATCAGTCGCTGTCTGACGCCATGGACAGGTGCGCACATTGTGTGCTAAACAGCTGACTGGGCATCCAGTCAGACGGAATTACCAACAACTGCTCAGAGCTTCAATGCTGTCCTCAAGGCATTGGTTGGTTGGAAAAAGGTCAGAGTAGATAAACCAATTTATCTTCTCATCCAACTCTAAACAAATGCCTTGAGGGAAGTGCTGGTGGGGCTACTGTAGCCTAGGGAATTTCCACCTGACCCCTGAGTGCCATGAGCAATTTCAGGCGAATGCCCATCAGTTTCCCCTACCACGGAGGACGACATGGTGTCCTTTGCGGAAGTCATCCAGTCCTGTGTGGCACGGGAAATTTTGACATGGCAGAAACTGGAGTGGAGGACTTGGCCGGGATGATTGTGGCAAAAGGACGAATCTTCCCTCTACCAGAGATTCTCAGACAAGCAGCACATCATTACTCTGCTGCCAACAGAGACGTACTCCTGCTCTGCATCGGACAGTGTCCAGAGGTGTCCACCGACTGGCAGCTGTACTGGCCATTGGCAGAAGTGTGGACAGTGCTATGCCAATAAAGCTGAGGACAAGGAATCTGGGAGCAAAACGCTTTGGCCATAAGTGTACCACCAAGGAGCATGTCCAGACAGCCGCCAAACGCCAGGAAGAACAATCTACCGTTGATCAACAGGTCTGTCTTATTTGTTCCTAGATTGTCTTATTTTGGTATGTCAAAATGTTGACCATTTTACTAAGCCATGTGGTCCTCATGGGTTTTATGTATATCTTTGAGCACAAAATGCAGGCCAGTCACCATTATTCAATAGGGTGACCAATTACAACAGTGTCTGAGAAACACTCCAGCAGGGATGATGAATTGGAGAAGAGTAAATGGAATGTGACTGTTACATTCAGCATGTTTTCCTACTACATTGCAAGCTCCAATCAAGCAGCACAGTTGCTTGATTGGAGCTTGCAATGTGGCAAACTACCACTGGATACTCTTGGTAAACTGCACAAGATGGACCATTTAGAGAGAGATTAGACAGTACTACACTTGAATATATGTTATGATTGAGGCCATTTTGATATACTGACTTGGTATTACCGGTTGCATTTAGTATGTAAATCGCAGGACCCACTCTGCCATTGTCCTGGACTCTACTGGTTGCCCTAATGTGGAGCGCCATATGAGCGAGAACCTGGTCAACCACATCAGGTAAGGTAAATCTGGTGTAAAAATACTTGGGGGTATTTATTTTTGACAACTTTTACTTTACTACATTCCTAAAGAAAATAATGTTGTTTTTACTCCATACATTTTCTCGGACACCCAAAAGTTGGTTACATTTTGAATGCTTAGCAGGACAGGAAAAAGTTAATTATGCACTTATCAAGAGAACATCCCTGGGTCATTCCTACTGCCTCTGATCTGGGGGACTCACTACACACAAATGCTTTGTTTTTTTATGTCTGAGTGGTTGACTGTGCTTCTGGCTATCTGTAAATTGAAAAAATCTTGCCTTCTAGTTTGCATAATATAATTTGAAATTTATCCTTTAACTTTTACATTTTGATACTTAAGTATATTTAAAACCCAACACTGACTTTCACGTTCTATTAACACATCTTTACTTTACTCCAGTATGATCCAAACATCTTCACAGATCATTGTAGAGGGTTTAAACTCTGTTTTCCATGCTTGTTCAATGAACCATTAATGAATATGCACCTGTGGAACGGTCATTAAGACACTAACAGCTTACAGACGGTAGGCAATTAAAGGTCACAATTATGAAAAACTTAGGACACTAAAGAGGCCTTTCTGACTCTGAAAAACACCAAAAGAAAGACGCCCAGGGTCCCTGCTCATCTGCATGAATGTGCCTTCGGCTTCAAGGAGGCATGAGGACTGCAGATGTGTGCAATGTCCGTACTGTGAGACACCTAAGACCGTGCTACAGGGAGACAGGACGAACAGTGACAGACTACGTGTAACACCTGTACAGGATTGGTACATCCAAACCTCACACCTGGACACGTACATGTACAGGATGGCAACAACTCTCGATTTGGAGGTGGAGGGTGTGTCATGGTCTGGGGCCGTGTGTCATTGCAGGCACTCAACGCTGTGCGTTACAGGGAAGACATCCTCCTCCCTTACGTGGTGCTCATCCTGACATGACCCTTCAGCATGACAATGCCACCAGCCATACTGCTCATTCTGTGCCTGATTTCCTGCAAGTCAGGAATGTCAGTGTTCTGCCTTGGCCAGCGAAGAGCCCGGATCTCAATCCCATTGAGCACGTCTGGGACCTGTTTGATTGGAAGGTGAGGGCTCGGGCCATTCCCCCAGAAATGTCGAATTACTTGCAGGTGCCTTGGTGGAAGAGTGGGGTAACATCTCACAACAAGAACTGGCAAATTTGGGGCAATCCGTGAGGATATGCAGCTGGTGGCCACACCAGATACTGACTTAAATTTTGACACCTTTGTTCAGGGACACATTCAATTTCTGTTAGTCACATGTCTGTGGAACGTGTTCAGTTTATGTCTGTTGAATCATATGTTCATACAAATATTTACACATGTTAAGTTTGCTGAAAATAAACAGTGGACAGTGAGAGGACGTTTCTTTTTTTGCTGAGTGTTTCCACTATTCAGGGGACTATAGGAACCAATATAAACAGGCAGTTTGAAAAAGCTAGCCTGAGCTTTCCTAACAGAAATTCGCATCCTGTAGCACAAAGTTCTGGGGCACTGTAAAGTCCATGGAGAATAAGAGCACCCACTGCACTGAGGCTAGTGTCATATATATATATAAAAATAAATGTTCATACACATAGTTCATATATTATACAGCGCCAAGCTAAACCGCCTGACTCAAGTCATTTTACGTACCGTACCCCTGCTAAAACAGGATCCAGCACACACACCCAGCAATAAAACTGCCCCCCTCAGCTCTGTTGTCTCAGGACCCCAGGAAACAAAGACATTCCATTGCATAAACACACACCTTACTCCCCCATCTACTGGTAGGGTGCTCAGAGCAGAAGACTCTGCTCTGCACCAATGGGGCTCCTGCTCTGGCTAGAGCAGGTCCGCCTCCAACCCTTCGGAACCATTCAGAAGACCAACACGACAAGACTCCACCTACATATTCCATGTATAAAATCTGCTGTAAACCAATGTCTAAGTCTCTTTTTCACCTGACTCCTTACCGAGTTATATGAACTAGATCCGTGCACGTAAAACTGCGGGACAAGATATCTTTAGACTCAATAAACTGCCTTATGTTACAACTGAAATTCACTCTGTCCAGCGCCCGTGATTTGGTCTCGACTCTCCAGTATTTAAACACTAACACTAGGAAACTCACCACCGATAAATCCACAATTTCAATTAGCATTTTTCTTTGGCTGGCCATGCTTTCCACCTGGCAATCCCTACCCCGGTCAACTGCCCGGCATCCCCCACATCTCAGGCAGACTCTTCTCTGTATTCGTCAATGATGTCCCTCTTGATCCACCTCTACGCAGACGACACAATTCTGTATACTTCTGGCCCTTCTTTGGACACTTACCTATCCTCCAGACGAGCTTCAATGCCATAACTCTCCTTCCGTTGCCTCCACCTGCTGTTAAATGCAAGTAAAACTAAATGCATGCTCTTCAACCGATCGCTGCCCGCACCGGCCCTCCAGTCCAGCATTACTACTCTGGACGGTTCTGACTTAGAATGTGGACAACTACCTAGGTGTCTGGCTAGACTGTAAACGGTCCTTCCAGACTCACATTAAGCATCTCCAATCCAAAATTAAATCTAAAATCGACTTCCCATTTTGCAACAAAGCCTACTTCTCACACTGCCAAACATTCCTTCGTAAAACTGACTACCCTACCGATCCTAGACTTCGGCGATGTCATTTACAAAGTAGCCTCCAACACTCTACTCCACAAACTGAATGCAGTTTATCACAGTGCCATACGTTTTGTCACCAAAGGCCTATATACCACCCACTGCGACCTGTATGCCCTAGTCGGCTGGCCCTCGTAACATATATTCGCCAGATCCCACTGGCTCCAGGTCATCTATAAGTCTTTGCTAAGTAAAGCTCAGCCTTCTCAGCTCACTGGTCACCATAACACCAACCCGTAGCACACGCTCCAGTAGGTCTCTCACTGGTCATCCCCAAAGCCAACACCTCATTTGGCCACATTTCGTTCCAGTTCTTGGCTGCCAATGACTGAAACTGTCAGGATTTGGCCAGGGTTGTTCCGGTTTTTGGTCACTAGATGCCCCCATTGTGCCTTTTGACCTTTTGTTTTCCCTTGATCCCCATTATTATTTGCACCTGTGCCTCGTTTCCCCTGATTGTATTTAAACCCTTTGTTTTCCTTTGTTCTTTGCTCTGTGTTTGTATGTTAGCACCCAGCCCTAGTACTCTGAGAACTCTTGTTGATCCCGGTGAACTCGCTTGTGGAATTCTGTTTTTTGTTCTTGTTTTTGTTTTTTGAGTGTCTTTTGAGGCTTTTTGTGCTTTTACCTTCCACCTTGTGGATTTACCTTTTTTGTCTTGGAGGATTACCTTTGTTCTTGTAGGATTCCTTTTGAGGTTGTGGAGTTACATGTTTTCCTGAAGAACTTCATTTTTTTACTTCATTAAATACACCGTCTCAAGTACTGCTGTGTCTGCCTCATCTTCTGGGTTCTGCCGACTATTCGTGGCTCAGTTGGTTAAGTGACTGTTTCTCACTCCAGAGACCCGGGTTCGTAACCGGGTCCTGACAGAAACGAATTGCAAAAATCGCTATAGCTGGACTTCTCCCTCTATCTTTAAGCATCAGCTATCTGAGCAGCTTACCGATCGCGGCACCTGTACACAGCCCACCAGATTGTATTATTGACTGTTTATTTATTCCATGTGTAACTTGTGTCGCACTGCTTTGCTTTCTTGGCCAGGTTGCAGTTGTAAATGAACTTGTTCTCAACTGCCTACCTGGTTAAATAAAAAGTGATTTAGACGCTTTACTCAGTACTTTGTTGAAGCACGTTTGTTAGCCTTGAGTCTTCTTGGGAATGACGCTACAAGCTTGGCACACCTATATTTGGGGAGTTTCTCCGATTATTCTCTGTCCACCCTTTCAAGCTCTGCCAAGTTCGATGGGGAGTGTTGCTGCACAGCTATTTTCAGGTCTCTCCAGAGGGGTTTGATCGGGTTAAAGTCCAGGTTCTGGCTGTGCCACTCAAGGATATTCAGGGACTTGTCCCGAAGCCACTCCTGCCTTGTCTTGGCTCCCCACACCATGATGCTGCCACCACGCTTCACCATGGGGATGGGTGCCAGGTTTCCTCCAGACGTGAAGCTTGCCATTCAGGCCAAAGAGTTCCATCTTGGTTTAATCAAACCAGAGAATCTTGTTTCTCATGGTCTGAGTACTTCAGGTGCCGGTTGGCAAACTCAAAGCAGGCTGTCATGTGCCTTACTGAGGAGTGGCTTCCATCTGGCCACTACCATAAAGGCTTGATTGAGTGCTGCAGACATTAGACAACCTTTCAGAAGGACAACCATCTCTACAGAGGAGCTCTGTCAAGAGTGACCAGCGGGTTCTTGATCACCTCACCGACCAAGACTCTTCTCCCCCAATTGCTCAGTTTGGCCAGGGAGCCAGCTCTAAGAAGAGTATTGGTGGTTCCAAACTTCATCCATTTAAGAATGGAGGCCACTGTTCTTGGACCTTAAATAGCATGTGGAAAAAGGGAAGGGGTCTCAATACTTCCAAATGCACTACGTTGACTCTGACTGGTAGAGTAGTGGTTATGGTGGTTGAGTCCCAATGGAAGGTTTGTGAGTTTGAATCCGAGGGGCAATTAATGGGGCAACAATTTCCCTTGTTGACATTCTGGGCCTTAAAGAGCAAACTTGGTGTAGGGGGACAGCGGCTAGTTCCCATCAAATAACACGAATGAAGCCACACCTTGCATAGCATGTCCTTTTAATATGGTTGTGATAACACATGTCATGGAGTAACAAACCTCTGCAAAAGCCTACTTCTACCTGGCCTTGTAGACCATTCAGGTGTTCCTAATCCTAGTGCCGTGAAGAAAACCACATGTTAAGATAGAGTAGTAGTATTGGTTATGGTGGTGAACTCCCAAAGGACGCAGTATATTGTGAGTGTTGTGTCACAGAGCCCCATAGGAATTAAAGCCCTTTTCTCTGCTTTTGCCAGGCAAAAACAGAGTAGCCCGACTACCTACACTACCAGTCAAAAGTTGTAGAAACCCTACTCGTTCAAGGTTTCTACTTTTTGGACTATTGTCTACATTGTAGAATACTTAAGATATCAAAACCATAAAAATAAAAATACATTTTTATATTTGAGATTCTAAAAATAGCCACCCTTCACCTTGATGACAGCTTTGCATTCTCCTAACCAGCTTCATGAGGTAGCCACCTGGAATGCATTTCAAGACTTATAGAATTGCAGCAAATGAGCTTTAAAACAGCAACATCTAAAGCTTTGTCAGCAACTGCACCATTGGCCACACACCTGCCACACCATTTTGATTCAGACCACGAAATCCCTAGTCTGAAAGCTAATGTTTTCTTGAACCTGTAGCCACTTTCCCCCACATGGGTCAGCCCCCTAGCAATTCGACTGTTATCTAATTAGGTTGCAAGGCGGATCCAACAGCTCAGTGGACACAGCAGAGAGTGCAATTACGTGGTGCATACATGTGTCATAGTACTCCATTTGCAGGGAAAGGCTAAAACCACTACATGTTGGGCTAATTTACTAAGAGAAAGGATGGACAATTCCAGTCCCCAATTGATGTCACACTTTTACCCAAGCCCTACATCTAAAAACATCTGATTACCTTGATTTTCAGGTGAGGTGTCTTAGGTGACGCTTTTGCCCCTGCCCCTGCTATCAGGCCCCTGGGGAGTTGCCTATCCCTGGTTAAGAACATCTTAGTTTTGTGCCCCGTAAATAAAGAGTAGAAAGTGCCTAACAAAAATGTTTCCTTTAGAAGTAATAAAATTGTTAACAACCAGGATTAAAGGGCAGCTGAACCAACTTCTCTAGGCCTGGTGTCCTGATGGGTTCACGAGTTTTAACATGTGTCGGAGCATGTGTTGATATTGATAGGATTGTAAGAATGGATGAGCTATTCTCGGATCATATTTTTCCATTCAACTCCTAAATAGATAAATCGCTCTATGGCTGAATATTAAGACTTCTTATTCTAGTACTATGCACTAAAATCAAGATGTTGTGCATCATAGCATACATGTTTACACATGAAATATATTGAGCCAAAATAGACAGTAGACAGCCTACAATTAGCTAAATATGACTAGATTTCATAGACATGTAACAGATTGCAATAGGCTTGAATTATATAGGTCTAGGGCTATGTAGCCTATGTAATTTATCCTTTTAATGCAATCTCGGTCTTCATTAGATGAATGTTTTTAAATCGTTTGCTTGTTTTTAACAAATGCAAAGACAGTGGTTATGTTCCCAAACAAGACAAAACAAAAATGTTGCTATAACAGAAGGGGGAACTAACGAAGTCGCTGACAACCAGAATGAAACAGGTGGGGTTTTGAAAGACACTCATGGGGGTGTCCACTGAAAGTTGACTAGCAACAACTGGGACCTAAACAACATCCACCATGAGAAGTTGCTAAATTTCCCAGAGCAGGCAAACAAAATTAAAACCCACACTAAGTTTAAAAGACTTCAGGAAGCAAGCCAAAAAGTAGAATAAGATGAAAACAGGGAAGATCAGACAAAATAATGTCTTCCAAGAAACCAAAATAGGACACACCAACTAACGGTGTTCTCCCTCCACATCTTTCAAGACAACTGGAGCACTGGGCCAGCCACTCTTAAATAGCACCTGGCCCAGCACAGGTGAATCACCTTTCCACTAACGAGATGGCAACCAGCACAGATGTAACACATACTACGTGCTAACGTGCTAAAGTCCAACCTCAAAACAGCAATGGAAAAACCAACACTTGTAGCACATTGAAAACTTTGTAGGCTATTTGTAGTCAACCTCATTCTGAAGTTACTGGCGATCACAGAGACAGATAAACAGCTTGATTCTGTGTTTAGCTGAAGTCTTGTGTGTATGAAGTGAATATAATAATATAAAATAATAATCTAACAACGCACTTAGCCGTTTATACGAGTGGTCCGAGGCAGTTGGTTTAGGGAAGCTGTTTACATTCCTATCCATTGGCTATTTAAGGGTTGGGTTTTGATAACAATCATGCCCACTATCACAGGATGGTAACGCCTAGGTAGGGTTGTCATGCATAGAGAAACAGCGGAGCTGAATGCATTCTGTTCAATCGTATTGCGTAACCTAGCCTCTGACTGGTTAACATAAGAAAACATATCTGCAATGTTATGTTGAAAAAACACTTGGCCCCTAAGCCCTTTAAATCGAGCACTTTCTGATATGTTTGATAATGAGTCACTGTTTTAGGAATGGCTACACGAGACTAACATTGCACGATTAGTGCACATTTTTATACTTGAGAAGTACTGCACCAAACACCTTTGCTAGATTATTTTGAGTGTGAAAGGTTCAGTTAATTCCTCTGAAAAGGTATTTACATAACATAAATAAAATAAAAGATTTGTACTGATAAGTACAGAACATATGAAATAAATATGTTTTGTGGAATTAGCACAGATTGTCTGTATGTTTATTCCATTACATGTACAGTGTAGAATGGCGATAATTATCTATAACGTTTTTCTTAGCACATGCCCCCAAGTTTAGTCTCTATAGTGGGAGAACGCTTCTCACCTCTCAAACAGGGCCAATCACTAGGGCTAGGTTCACAAGTATTGGCTTTTCAGACACGGTACCTAACACTAAAAGCAAAATCATTTTGAAAAGATCAAAACAAACGATCGTATCGACAGACTGCAAACTGGCTACATTAAGCTTAAGTAGGCTACCGCAAGGGGAATCTGAACTCTGTTCGCTAGAAGAGTCCGGTGTTTCAGCCTATGTAAATTGATACAATCTCAAATCTAGTACAAAGGCATTTTAGAAACATTGCCTCTATAGCTAATACCGGACACATTGATTCGCGCAGTCTTCTAAACTACCGACTCCATTTAATGCCAAGATGTTTATATTTATTTTTTTATTATACTTTTGTAATGCTTTTTGTGACGTAGATCATAATTACAGTTACAGTTTATCAGGTTGGGTGATCCTCGTAATGTTACTTGGAAAATACAACGAACGGAACGCAGAATTAAATGTATATCACTCGCACAAATGCGACCAGTTATTTTTCGTATTTGCATTTAATTTCTTTCAGTAGTAAATGCGAGTGAACTGCTGGGCACTGAATGCCCGTCTTATGTTTGCTAACGTTAGCTTGAAACAATTAGTGTTTACTTTTCCACGACACATGGAGTCGAAAAGGGACTTGTCCATGTGTTTGCCGTCTGTCAGCTGTACGTAAACTCAGCATCACAACAAACAGGAGGAGGGGCGGGGCAGACACGGGGTAGCTACGTCGAATAACGTGTTAATCTCCATGTCCGTTGACACAAACTCCGTACACAAACTCTGTGTATTGCAGCTTGAGAATCGGGATGTTAGATTTACTTTACTCAGTGGATCTATTTTTTTTAAATGTTTAAAACGTGAATCTCTGTTTTATTTTACTTTTGAGGATGTCATTCGGTAGAACTTTTAACTTATGTATTATTTTCTACAAAATGTATGTAGACACTGGTATTATGCTGGAATTGCCCTTTCAGTACACATGAGAATTTAAAGGGACATTTCCAAAATGTTCAACTTCATATGTGACTTGTTTCAGGAAACTAGGCATATGTTGCGTGTCACTACTTCACAGGAGAGCCATTTGAACGTAAACTTTTTCTTCAAATCAAAATGCGTTTTTTGGCAGAAATGCCTTCTGGAAAATGTGAACTTTCATGTGGCTTAATAACAAACGTGTATACCATCTGTAGACACAAATAAAATTGTTAAATTACAAGCATAGTTGGTTTAGCCACAGAAAAAGTCAGCAACCTTCCCGCTAGCCATGATTGGCTGGGATAATGAGTGGGCTGGACATGCCGAGAGAGATGAGTTCGGATTGGTCTGCCACGCTTCTGTCTATTTGAGCTGGTCAGCATGTGTAGGTAATCCTGTCTAACGCTGCTTTAAAAAAAATATATTGTGTACAGTGCCTTGCAAAAGTATTCATTTCCCTTGATGTTTTACTTATTATGTTGCATTACAACTAGGGTTGCCAACTGTCCCGTATTAGCCGGGATGTCCCTTATACTGGGCTAAATTGGTTTGTCCCGTACGGCACCTTGCTTGTCCAGTATATTCACCAATCACAGTATAGTGTAAACACGCCGATTCCTGTAAGTAATTTATTTAGTTGTTCGGTCAGTTCAAGGAAATATGGGTAAACCTGCAAAAAAGAAGACTGTGCAGCTACAACAGACAATGGGAAGCAAAAATGCGTGGGTTCAGCCCGTCAGTGGTGACGTGACGAATATGGTGTATTTTGTTCAGGATGTATCGGCGTTTATAGATAGGCCTACCATAGAAAAATAGTCTATACCATATGACACTGAGATGTGCTGTCTGTCGTGGATCATGTATCCCAAGTAATTAACGTGGCCACCAACATACGCCTAAAAATCGCTAATGTGATTACTAGCCAGAATTGGCCGAAGGACTGAAATTAATAGTATTAGTGTGAGTGGGGTTCTAAAAAAAATCTAGTAAAATTCTAATTAATTTATAGCATAAGGCCTTTCTCCATCTAATAGCGTAACTTATATACTTATATTAATTATTTTTAATATTTTTCCTAATTAAATTAAAACCTCATGACCTTACTTCTGAAAAAGTTATATCAGGCCAGATGTACTGAAGGGGACTTGGTCCGAGTACCATTATCTGGAACACACCCCGAGTCCCTCTCGATGCAGAGTCTCACTAAAGCATCCTTACCTATATAATGAATAAAAAATTATTTGATGGGTACAAGTGAAGTCCATCGGCACATTCTGATACTCAAAATAACTGCATCATTATGTAAAAGTGTGTCTGGACATTTAGATCACAATGTAAGAAGCCTAGTTCCTAATACTTCACCACTTGAAGACATAAGTTTAAATCCCCTATGGGGGTCATAATTTTTCCTTTGACATGTGGACTTTCATATTTATGAACATCTATGGAACTACCCACAATGCACTATTGTCAACGTCATATGGAGAACCGGCCTTTCCTAGCATGCTAACGTTAGCTACTAGCCATGCTAGCATATTATTACATTCAACACAAAGTGTTGGCATTGGTGAGCTACTATCTACATCCTCAAAGAAGAAAACATAAATTAATTGCTAATTGCATCCTCTTCTTCTGTGCATTTGGTAGTGGTAGTCAAGCGAGCGAGTGTAGTAGTTTTCCGTAGTCCGTCGCTAGTGCAGTAATACCCACAAGGACAGGGTTAAGACTCATTTGTTGCCCAAAAACGATACACAAGCTTTGAAGTGGGACCCGTTTGTTCGGTTGAAGCAAGCGGATTGGAGCAAGGGAACCACACGCACATCTACAGTATGCAGTGCTCATTTCACCCCGGAGGCGTTTGATGTTAGGATTCGGAATGAGACTCCGACTGAAACCAGGTGCTGTGCTGAGCATGAATGTGTAGCTTGCAACCTCTGTTTCTTACCGATCTATCGGTACATCGCAAGTGTCAGCAGTGATGTAGATAAACCAGCTAAATTGAATGTGGATTCCCCTCACTATATCGCTATTGGATTAGCTGACTGTCCCTCGGCCAGTGAAACTGCCTATCCCTCTGAAGGCCTCTCCTCTATTATGTGTGTATACTGTGGGTTCCTGCCTGTGCAAAAAAATTGCAATGTTCACCCTGGTTAGTTGGCTAGGCTAACTACCAGGCTAAAATAACTAACATTAGCTGTCTGTCTTACTGGCTAACATATACTGCATATGTGTCAATGACGTATAAGGTTTTCAAAAGTGAAAACATTTGAAAAGGGGAAACAATTTCATTTGAAACCCTTATGTTCCCTTGAGTGTTACCTATGCACTTTCAAGGTTTGTTGCAAAACAATTGTTAAATTAATTATGCGATCGTTAAATTGACTTGCAAATTAACTGAATCGCCCAAAAAACATTTCCACTGCATTTCAGCCCTGCCACAAAAGGACCAGCTGACATCATGTCAGGGATTCTCTCATTAACACATGTGCGGAGTGTTGATGAGGACAAGGCTGGAGATCACTCTGTCATGCTGATTGAGTTCAAATAACAGACTGGAAGCTTCAAAAGGAGGGTGGTGCTTGGAATCATTTTTCTTCCTCTGTCAACCATGGTTACTGCAAGGAAACACGTGCCGTCATTATTGCTTTGCACAAAAAGAGCTTCACTGGCAAGGATATTGCTGCCAGTATGATTTCACCTAAATCAACCATTTATCGGATCATCAAGAACTTTAAGGATAGGGGTTAAATTGTTGTGAAGAAGGCTTCAGGGCGCCCAAGAATGTCCAGCAAGCGTCAGGATCATCTCCTAAAGTTGATTCAGCTGCAGGATCGGGGCACCACCAGTACAGAGCTTGCGCAAGAATGGCAGCAGGCAGGTAGAGTGCATCTGCACGCACAGTGAGGTGAATACTTTTGGAGGATGGCCTGGTGTCAAGAAGGGCAGCAAAGAAGCCACTTCTCTCCAGGAAAAACATCTGGGACAGACTGATATTCTACAAAAGGTACAGGGATTGGACTGCTGAGGACTGGGGTAAAGTTATTTTCTTTCTGATTGTTTGGGGCATCCGGAAAAAAGCTTGTCCGGAGAAGACAAGGTGAGCGCTACCATCAGTCCTGTGTCATGCCAACAGTAATGCATCCTGGCTTCTCAGCCAAGGGAGTGGGCTCACTCACAATTTTGCGCCTAAGAACACAGCCTTGAATAAAGAATGGTACCAACACATCCTCCGAGAGCAACTTCTCCCAACCATCCAGGAACAGTTTGGTGATGAACAATGCCTTTTCCAGAATGATGGAGCACCTTGGTGCTTATGGCCATAAGGCAAAATGTTAGAGGCTGCGTCTTTCGAATCCGGTATCAGGAAGAATAAAAGTCAGAATCTGTCTTTCAATATCCTTAATGCTTAATTCAATTCAAGCATTAAATGGCAAATGCAATTTTCGTATATACGGGTTCACTGTATCACCATGCAGGGCAAGCAGAGAACTGACAGGATGTACGTAAACAGCTGTTCTTATTATACTGTGATAGACAGTTCCAATCCGTCTGTTGGCCTATTACAGTGGAGGCTGAGCGTGGTTTAGACTTGCTCGGCCTATCGCAGGTGCTCAGACTAGTCCTAGCCTCTTGGCGCATCTTGGAGTCCACCCTCTGTCGATGTGTAGATTCTCACTGTTCTGGTATCACACCCTAGTTGTAACAGCTGCTCAGTTCCTGCTATTATGTTGTTCAGTATTTTTCCATCTCAGTTAAACCTTGTGATGACCACCCCTCCCTATACCTGATTAACCACAACTTTGTAACATGCAGCAAGTCACACCATGTGCTCAATATTGTCACAGACACAGACAGGCAAGGCAAATGTAACAAACAGTACACCACTTTGCAACATGCAAGTCACACCATGTTACTCAGTTCTTGTCACACACACACACACACACACACACACACACACACACACACACACACACACACACACACACACACACACACACACACACACACACACACACACACACACACACACACGATAAATGATAAGGACGTTAAGAGCACTGACACAAAAGTAACACAGTGATCGGTGCCACACACCCAAGACCAGAACAGATCCATGTTTCAGATAAAGACAAAGTCCTCAGGAAAGGAGCTTAGCATCAACACTCTCCGAGGGAACCTGGAGGGCGATAAATGATAACACAGAGATAAAGACAAAGCAAATGAGGTGTTGGCTTTAGGGATGATCAGTGAGATACACCTGCTGGAGCGCGTGCTACGGGTGGGTGTAGCCATCGTGACCAGTGAACTGAGATAAGATGGAGCTTCACCTAGCATGGACTTGTAGATTCAAATCAAATCCAAATCAAATTGTATTTGTCACATACACATGGTTAGCAGATGTTAATGCGAGTGTAGCGAAATGTTTGTGCTTCTAGTTCCGACAGTTTAGTAATAACCAACAAGTAATCGAACTAACAATTCCAAAACTACTGTCTGATACACAGTGTAAGGGGATAAAGAATATGTACATAAGGATATATGAATGAGTGATGGTACAGAGCAGCATAGGCAAGATACAGTAGATGGTATCGAGTACAGTATATACATATGAGATGAGTATGTAAACAAAGTGGCATAGTTAAAGTGGCTAGTGATACATGTATTACATAAGGATGCAGTCGATGATGTAGAGTACAGTATATACGTATGCCTATGAGATGAATAATGTAGGGTAAGTAACATTATATAAGGTAGCATTGTTTAAAGTGGCTAGTGATATATTTACATCATTTCCCATCAATTCCCAATATTAAAGTGGCTGGAGTTGAGTCAGTGTCAGTGTGTTGGCAGCAGCCACTCAATGTTAGTGGTGGCTGTTTAACAGTCTGATGGCCTTGAGATAGAAGCTTTTTTTCAGTCTCTCGGTCCCAGCTTTGATGCACCTGTACTGACCTCGCCTTCTGGATGATAGCGGGGTGAACAGGCAGTGGCTCGGGTGGTTGATGTCCTTGATGATCTTTATGGCCTTCCTGTAACATCGGGTGGTGTAGGTGTCCTGGAGGGCAGGTAGTTTGCCCCCGGTGATGCGTTGTGCAGACCTCACTACCCTCTGGAGAGCCTTACGGTTGTGGGCGGAGCAGTTGCCGTACCAGGCGGTGATACAGCCCGCCAGGATGCTCTCGATTGTGCATCTGTAGAAGATTGTGCATCTGTAGAAGCTTTGTGAGTGCTTTTGGTGACAAGCCGAATTTCTTCAGCCTCCTGGGGTTGAAGAGGCGCTGCTGCGCCTTCTTCACGACGCTGTCTGTGTGAGTGGACCAATTCAGTTTGTCTGTGATGTGTATGCCGAGGAACTTAAAACTTGCTACCCTCTCCACTACTGTTCCATCGATGTGGATAGGGGGGTGTTCCCTCTGCTGTTTCCTGAAGTCCACAATCATCTCCTTAGTTTTGTTGACGTTGAGTGTGAGGTTATTTTCCTGACACCACACTCCGAGGGCCCTCACCTCCTCCCTGTAGGCCGTCTCGTTGTTGTTGGTAATCAAGCCTACCACTGTTGTGCCGTCCACAAACTTGATGATTGAGTTGGAAGGGGTGCGTGGCTACGCAGTCGTGGGTGAACAGGGAGTACAGGAGAGGGCTCAGAACGCACCCTTTTGGGGCTCCAGTGTTGAGGATCAGCGGGGTGGAGATGTTGTTGCCTACCCTCACCACCTGGGGGCGGCCCGTCAGGAAGTCCAGTACCCAGTTGCACAGGGCGGGGTCGAGACCCAGGGTCTCGAGCTTGATGACGAGCTTGGAGGGTACTATGGTGTTGAATGCCGAGCTGTAGTCGATGAACAGCATTCTCACATAGGTATTCCTCTTGACCAGATGGGTTAGGGCAGTGTGCAGTGTGGTTGAGATTGCATCGTCTGTGGACCTATTTGGGCGGTAAGCAAATTGGAGTGGGTCTAGGGTGTCAGGTAGGGTGGAGGTGATATGGTCCTTGACTAGACTCTCAAAGCACTTCAAGATGACGGAAGTGAGTGCTACGGGGCGGTAGTCGTTTAGCTCAGTTACCTTAGCCTTCTTGGGAACAGGAACAATGGTGGCCCTCTTGAAGCATGTGGGAACAGCAGACTGGTATAGGGATTGATTGAATATGTCCGTAAACACACCGGCCAGCTGGTCTGCGCATGCTCTGAGGGCGCGGCTGGGGATGCCGTCTGGGCCTGCAGCCTTGCGAGGGTTAACACGTTTAAATGTCTTACTCACCTCGGCTGCAGTGAAGGAGAGACCGCATGTTTTCATTGCAGGCCGTGTCATTGGCACTGTATTGTCCTCAAAGCGGGCAAAAAAGTTATTTAGTCTGCCTGGGAGCAAGACATCCTGGTCCGTGACTGGGCTGGATTTCTTCTTGTAGTCCGTGATTGACTGTAGACCCTGCCACATGCCTCTTGTGTCTGAGCCGTTGAATTTAGATTCTACTTTGTCTCTGTACTGACGCTTAGCTTGTTTGATAGCCTTGCGGAGGGAATAGCTGCACTGTTTGTATTCGGTCATGTTACCAGTCACCTTGTCCTGATTAAAAGCAGTGGTTCGCGCTTTCAGTTTCACGCGAATGCTGCCATCAATCCACGGTTTCTGGTTAGGGAATGTTTTAAGCGTTGCTATGGGAACGACATCTTCAACGCACGTTCTAATGAACTTGCACATCGAATCAGCGTATTCGTCAATATTGTTATCTGACGCAATACGAAACATATCCCAGTCCACGTGATGGAAGCAGTCTTGGAGTGTGGAGTCAGCTTGGTCGGACCAGCGTTGGACAGACCTCAGCGTGGGAGCCTCTTGTTGACCTGGAGCCAGTGGAGTGGGTCTGGCGACGAATATGTAGCGAGGGCCAGCCGACTAGAGCATACAGGTCGCAGTGGTGGGTGGTATAAGGTGCTTTAGTAACAAAACGGATGGCACTGTGATAAACTGCATCCAGTTTGCTGAGTAGAGTATTGGAAGCTACTTTGTAGATGACATCGCCGAAGTCCAGGATCAGTAGGATAGTCAGTTTTACTAGGGTAAGTTTGGCGGCATGAGTGAAGGAGGCTTTGTTGCGGAATAGAAAGCTGACTCTAGATTTTATTTTAGATTGGAGATGTTTGATATGAGTCTGGAAGGAGAGTTTACAGTCTAGCCAGACACCTAGGTACTTATAGATGTCCACATATTCTAGGTCTGAACCATCCAGGGTGGTGATGCTAGTCGGGCGTGCGGGTGCAGTCAGCGAACGGTTAAAAAGCATGCATTTGGTTTTACTAGCGTTTAAGAGCAGTTGGAGGCCACGGAAGGAGTGTTGTATGGCATTGAAGCTCGTTTGGAGGTTAGATAGCACAGTGTCCAAGGAATGGCTAGAAGTATACAGAATGGTGTCGTCTGCGTTGAGGTGGATCAGGGAATCGCCCGCAACTTGTGGTCAATCCTCAAGAGGCGGGTGGACAAACAAAAACCCACACATTCTGACAAACTCCAAGCATTGATTATGCAACAATGGGCTGCCATCAGTCTGGATGTGGCCCAGAAGTTAATTGACAGCATGCCAGGGTGGATTGCAGACGTCTTGAAAAAGAAGGGTCAACACTGCAAATTTTGACTCTTTGCATCAACTTCATGTAATTGTCAATAAAAGCCTTTGACACATATGAAATGCTTGTAATTATACTTCAGTATTCCACAGTAACATCTGACAAAAATATCTCAAGACACTGAAGCAGCAAAGTTTGTGAAAATTAATATTTGTGTCATTCTCAAAACTTTTGGCCACGATTGTACAAAAACAATTGACATCATTCAGTACAACTGTTAAGTCATATTGTGCTACTGGATTTTTTGGTGACTCCGAATGATCATTTTGGTTACACCATATGCATGATTTTTCTCACAAACATGTTTGAGGCAACTGCTTGTGCAACCCATGTGACATCACTTATGTATTTTGAGTATCGAAATAAAATATATGCTATTCAGAATAAAAAATATGTATTTGTTTTTAGCGGTTGCATCGAATTATCAGATATTTAGGGTAAACCTGACAAGTAGTGGAAATGTAAACTTATCAAACATTTCCGAGATACTTGCTAACCTTTATTCTTAACTAAAGGGTATCTCACAGGCATCTAAATGATGTCTGAGTACCTTCATGTGATTTGATCCAAAATGGTAACCTTGACGGTTGCGCCAAATGCTCCAGTCGCTTTCCAGACAAAAGTATTTAAAGCCTTTCTGCCTAAACTCGTTGAGAGAATGCCAAGAGTGTGCAAAGCTGGCAATAAGGCAAAGGGAGGCTACTTTCAAAAATATATTTCAAAAATATATTTTGATTTGTTTAACACTTTTTTGGTTACTACATGAGTCCATGTTTTATTGAATAGTTTTGACGTCGTCACTATTCTTATAAATAGTACAAATAAAGAAGAACCTTGGAATGAGTAGATGTGTCCAAACTTTTGACTGGGTGTGTGTTATATAGCTAGTTATTTTCTAGAAACCTAGCTACAATCAACTTAGCTAGGCAACGGTGAACTCAATTCAAGACTGATGGTGGGAATTTATAATCGCTAGCCCCCAGCAGTTTCAAGATAGCGAACTAGTTAATGGCATTTTCTCAACCTCATCAATCAGATGGATTTCTAGCAAATACATTTGTTTACCCTCACATCTAAAGCTGCCTGATACAGCTGACCAGTTGATAGTAAAGTGAGATTAATCATTCATCCTACTTTACTATCTGCAATGGCTAGCCAGTAGTTAGTCTGAAAGTGCTCGCTGCCACTGACTGCACAAGCTTTTGGTGGGGATTGTTGAGCTACTTGTGCAAGAAGGCAGAGCGGTTAATACGTTTTTAGCGACCAGAGGAATTCAGGATTTTTGATAATCGTTCAAAACATGAAAATGAAAATAGGTAATAATAAACATGAATCATCATAGTAGTTCACAGTAGGCTGTTAAAATTCTGTTTCAATCATTCCTCTTGCGTTAGCTGAAAAAGCGCACGCAGGCGTTGCATTTTTTTTTTCGAAATCCGTTATTCAATTATTGCAACCCCTGCATGCGCGCGCCAATGAGCGTCTGCGTTGCCAAGGGCTAAAATAGAAATCAGTTCTATTTCTGACGCGCTGCAAGTCCTGCCGCTCCCATCTCCTCATTGGTTAATAGAAGCAGTTACCCACTTGCCATCTCCTCATTGGGTTATGCCCACGTGGGTGACTGAAAGATGGAAGGAGGTCAGTGGTGGTAATGCACATCATTTATGAAAGCTGCCACTCGCAATATAAAGTCAAGAGAAGAAAAAGCTTGGAAGGAAGAAAGATGACTTGAAACGATTCGGTTGGCTGTTTTATGTGTGGATTAATTGGCGGAGTAGAAGACCTTGTGCATTTCAGGTAAAATAACAACTGACTGTTTATATCTCAGGACAAATTAGCTAGCAACAGCAAGCTAGCTAAATAGGACAAATTAGCTAGCAAGTGCAAGCTAACTAGCTAATTTGCCATAAATGTTTCATGCTTTTCGACCTGTCCCCAAATTAATATAATTGGTTCAGTTTGTTTTGATATTTTAACCTGCGTGTTGTGATCGCGTTTGGTGTGGGAGGACAAAATAAATGTATGCACGATGGTGCACGCGCTGTCGTTGCAATTTCCTTTATTACCAAATGAGAGATACAAACCACACACCAGTCAGAGTTATACTTAAACTTTATCTTTAATAATATGAGCTTTACAACAGCTCTTTGACTCTCAGATCAATTCAGTGTCTATATTGAATTCTGAGAGTCCCTACAGAAGAATACCAAGATCTTTTATAGCCAAGATACACCCCTCTCAACTTACATGATGAAACACAGATCTTAAGAACTCTTCACAAAGGGCCTTTTACTTGAGAAAGGAGTATCCGTTAGCCAGATTGCATTCGCTATAAATGATCGCTCAGTTTGGTCTCTAAAACGAGGTTCTAATCTCGTTCCTGGTACTTCATAGTACCAAAACATTACCTCATCCAAGGCATAACTCAATCGTCAACTCTATATACCCCCATCTCAAGTAAACCCACTCTTCTCCCCACTCCTGGACAAGCTCACCGAGGGGAGTGACTTGCGCACAGACATTGTGGAGCCAATTTATTGGTTCCCCCTTAATCACGCCATCCCTTCACATGGTTTAACAGATACATTCACATGTGAAGACAATGTTCCATCCTATCCTCTTCCCTTTCTGATGTTCTGCACAGCACCAGAGACATGTAAAAGACAAGCCTGACCTCTCCCCTCTCTGGGCCCCAAATGACTGAGCCTCAGCTAAGAAAAAAGTGCATCTGCCAACACTATAGTCCAAAAGGATACATTCTAATGACAAGTAATCTCACATAAGCATATTATATAAATAAAACATCTTATCTATGTCACCCAACTAAGTCTGATTCATCCGCAACATTTCCCTCTCAAAGGACTCTGTCCCTTCTGGAGAATCAGAACAGTAACGTTACACCTTACTAACAGTAATTTCAGAGTATATGAATTATGAAAAAAATACATCATCAATATTTAAAAGAAAATAAAGAATCAAATCCCTTTAATGTCAAGTACCTTAGCTTATATGTAAGCTTTCTCCCTTCTGAAACTAAGTTTACAACCGTTATTCTACAAGACAGAAATCACACAGAATAATACATTGTTGAGGGGGAAAAAAAACAGAACATAGAAATGCTCCCTAATTTACAGGAGAACCAGTGTCTAAACACAGGCCTCATCTCAACATATAGGACAGTCATCCCTCTAAGTCCTCATGCTCAGAATTGGAGTCCTCACCATTAGCAATGTAGTGAAAAATGTAGAATGACAATGCTCAGTGATTCAAATTGGTCGTATCACTCAAAGTAAAAAAATGTAATTTAACCTTCTCCTGGACAAGCTCACTGAGGGGAGTGACTTGCGCACAGACATTGTGGAGCCAATTTATTGGTTCACTGTATCACAATTCCAGTGGGTCAGAAGTTTACATACACTAAGTTGACTGTGCCTTTAAACAGCTTGGAAAATTCCAGAAAATGATGTCATGGCTTTAGAAGCTTCTGATTACATAATTAAATTACATAATTTGATGTAATTGGATGTATGGATATGTGGATGTATTTCAAGGCCTACCTTCAAACTCAGTGCCTCTTTGTTTAAAATCATGGGAAAATAAAAAGAAATCAGTCAAGACCTGAGAAAAAAATTGCAGACCTCCACAAGTTTGGTTCACCCTAGGGAGCAATTTCCAAACGCCTGAAGTTACCACATTAATCTGTACAAACAATAGAACGCAAGTACAAACACCATGGGACCACGCAGCCGTCATACCGCTCAGGAAGGAGACGCGTTCTGTCTCCTAGAGATGAGCGTACTTTGGTGCGAAAAGTGTGAATCAATCCCACAACAATAGCAAAGGACCTTGTGAAGATGCTGGAGGAAACAGGTACAAAAGTATCTATATCCACAGTCAAACGAGTCCTATATTGACATAACCTGATAGGTCGCACGACAAGGAGGAAGCCACTGCTCCAAATCGCTATAAAAAAGCCAGACCATGGTTTGCAACTGCACATGGGGACAAAGATCATACTTTTTGGAGAAATGTCCTCTGTTCTGATGAAACAAATATAGAACTGTTTGGCCATAATGACCATTGTTATGTTTGGAGGAAAAAGGTGAAGCTTTCAAGCCGAAGAACACCACGGGGGTGGCAGCATCATGTTGTGGGGGTGCTTTGCTACAGGAGTGACTGGTGCACTTCACAACATATATGGCATCATGAGAGAGGAAAATGATATGGATATATTGAAGCAACATCTCAAGACATCAGTCAGGAAGTTAAAGCTTGGTCGCAAATGGGTCTTCCAAATGGACAATGACCCCAAGTGTACTTCCCAAGTTATGCCTTAAGGACAACAAAATCAAGGTAATGGAGTGGCCATCACAATGCGCTGACCTCCACCCTATAGAAGCTTTGTGTGCAGAACTGAAAAAGCGTGTGGAGCAAGGAGGCCTACAAACCTGACTCAGTTACACCAGCTCTGTCAGGAGGAATGGGCCACAATTCATCCAATTTATTGTGTTGAGGTTGTGGAAGACAACACAAAATGTTGGATCCAAGTTAAACAATGTAAAGGCAATGCTACCAAATACTAATTGAGCGTATGTTAACTTCTGACCCACTGGGAATGTGATGGAAGAAATAAAAGCTAAAAAAAAAAGAATTCTCTCTACTATTATTCTGACATTTCACATTCTTAAAATAAAGTGGTGATCTTAACTGACCTAAAACAGGAAGTTTTTACTTGGATTAAATGTCAGGAATTGTGAGAAAAAGACTGAGTTTAAATATATGGGGCAGCAGGGTAGTCTAGTGCAAGTTCAAACCCCTGAGCTGACAAGGTACAAATCTGTCGTTCTGTCCCTGAACAGGCAGTTAACCCACTGTTCCTACGCCGTCATTGAAAATAAGAATTTGTTCTTAACTGACTTACCTAGTTAAATAAAGGTAAAAATAATCATATTTGGCTAAGGTGTATGTGAACGTCCGACTTCAACTGTATACTACTTTTTTTTCCTCAAAAGATAGGGGTCAAAATTATTGGCACCTCTGTTTAAATACCTTTCAATACCTCACCTTGTGAGGACAACAGCACTGAGCCTTTTTCTGAGATGTTTTATGAGATTGGAGAACACATTGGAAATTCTCCATGTGAAGAAGGTGGATCTTTTTTACTTTTATCGCAATAGTGGTAAATGGAACCGATCAAGTTGAAAAGAAGTCACGAAAGATTGACATCATTGTTTCCGCTGTTGAACGGTTCTTTGGATTAAAATATTTAATGTACTTTCTCGAGCGGCCCCATCCTCTCATGCCCTAGAGCCTGAGTAGGGAATTACGGAGGTTTTGACATTTGTTACATGTAAAAAAAAATACATTTAATAGTGTTGATAATAGGATATGTAGAAGGGCGAGCCGGTCAAGGATCGATTCAGACAAGGTGGTAAAATTTGTACGACAAGCGACAGTTTATTCAGAGTGAGAATATCTGGTACACGTAAATACGGCCCTTCCGTTAGCCCATCAGACCAGCAGGAAAAGAGAGCGAGTTAACCGCTACACACACAATTTATACAGAACAGAAAGTAGGTTGATCCTGGAAGATCGGATCTTTGGATTGGTTCATCTGGGGTGTAGTCTGTAGTCTTCCGCCATTGGCTCAGTTGTCTGTCCGTCATCGTAGAATCCTCTTCGGGCACACAGTGTTCGACTAAAAGGGAGATTGTGTGTAATGTGAGAGCTATCCTGTAGGGGACCCCACAGGCTTGACTGTGAGTTGTAGCCATGTATTTAGCAGTAGGCTGGTCACTTGCATAAGAAATAGCGATTCTTTACAATAGTGTGTGTGGATTAATTACTTTTTCTCCCATATCTGTAATGGAATGTATTAAAACATTTTTTTTACCCAGGTCCAATTGGTGATAGGAATACAAAATTAGTTTTGGGAGCTACACCATCAAATCTGAGAGAAGAAGACTGGAACTGAATCCGTTAGTCGACAGGGCTGCCTGCTGAATGGTACCTATTCGGGAAGATGGCGGAGGCGGATGTTTTGTTTGAATCAGATGGCGCGTTGAGTGGAGACAAGTGAGAAGGAATGGATTACAGTGGCAAATAAAAAAGAAAACAAGAGAAGGAAAGTGGTTGTGGAGTCTAGTAAATCCAAGCCTAGTTCTGACTGTTCTTTAGTCTGAGTTTTGGATCGAAAGAGAAACCCGGGAGATCCGTTTTGAAGTCTCAACGAAAATCATAGATGCGTTAGATGAGGTGGCGTCAGTGAAAATAACAAGAAATTGGTTTATTTGGTTTATTTTTGTATGTCCAAGGAGCAGAAGGAGCGTGCTTTGCACCTGAAAAAGATATTGAATTTGAATGTGTCACGTGTGGATCTGCGATGCAGGGCACCTATTAAGTGGGTTATTTCTGGAGTGGCGCAAGAAGTGAATGCAAAGGATGTAACTGAAGAAATAGATGCAGTGGTTGTTGCATGACAACTGACCCGTATGGTGGATGGAATGAGGTAGCCCAGTGGTTGGTGCAGGCCGACTGACCCGTATGGTGGATGGAGTGAGGAAGCCCAGTGGTTGGTGCAGGCCGACTGACCCGTATGGTGGATGGAGTGAGGAAGCCCAGTGGTTGGTGCAGGCCGACTGACCCGTATGGCGGATGGAGTGAGGAAGCCCAGTGGTTGGTGCAGGCCGACTGACCCGTATGGCGGATGGAGTGAGGAAGCCCAGTGGTTGGTGCAGGCCGACTGACCCGTATGGTGGGTGGAGTGAGGAAGCCCAGTGGTTGGTGCAGGCTGACTGACCCATATGGTGGATGGAGTGAGGAAGCCCAGTCCATCCAGTATTTTTGTTTTTTGAAGAACATGCGTATATTTGGGTTATGTGAGATATCCTGTAAGAGCCTTCGTGCCCAAACCCCCTGCAGTGTGATAAATGTAAACTGTTTGGACATGTCAAGTGTATGTAGATGGGAGGGGCATGCACCAGAATTCATGAAGTGCCCTGTTACATTGAAGGAGACCGAGGTGGCAAGAATTAGTTCAGCGTGTCTCCTATCCGGAGGTGGTCAGAAGAGTGGAAGGAGGGAGTAATGTTGATGAAACCATGGTAGTTGAATCAGAGACTGTCGTGGAAATCTTGAATCACTTCCACTTTCAGATAACACTCATGGTCACTCCCCTCTATGTAGATGATTAACACCCCTTGGCCTCTTGCCACCATTATCTTTCTGTCTCAATTCATGCTTGTTTACAGATTATATCGGTGGCGTAACCATAGCAACGATACAAAAAAACAAGACACAAGTAATGCAGGTGTCTGTCTAATGATACTCATAGGATTACATAATGGCTTCCCTTAGTCTGTAATGGCGCAGACATACATATATAATACAACCATATGCCTTAAAGCTAGTCACAGGACCAGGCATTGACTTCCCTCAGGCCTACAACAGCACAGGCATACATTTTCTGCTTAAGTTCTGTTTTTACAATGTCTAGTGATAAACTCCATGTTGACCCAGCTCTGTTCAACTGAGTACAGCCTTTATTCTGCTTGCACATGTCTATTGATGAACCTTATGTTGATTCTGCTTACTACTTCTGGGAGTACAGTCTAGATACTGGGAAATCACCCCTAGTCGTGAATTTTCTCCTGCAAGACCTCAGTAGATGTTGCTCGCCCACCGGATCCTGACACAATGCATGTAAAAAAAAAAGGTGGACTTTGTATTGTTTATTGTATTGGTTTTAAACTGTACAGCGCAAACAAATAAGAAATCTGAGAAAACAGGCATTGTGAGTGCGGCTGAATGTTTTTTAAATGTATTTTACAGCAGAGGTATTACAAGGAATCTTGTCTATGAATGCTCGGTCTACACAGGCCCCTGAGCCTGTGTAGGGATGTGATTTGTTTTATCACTGAAGGAGTGGGGTGGGGCTTTTTTTTATTTTAGAAATGTATTTTTTTTGTATATGATGGTGATATTATAACCCTCCTTTTTCGCAATGGATTTTATTTTTCTTCCGTTCACTACCAGTACAGTAGGTGGCGGCTATAAACCAAATTAGGTGTAGTCTGCCGTAAAAGAACAAGAGAAGCGCTGCGTCATTACGTCATGTTGAAGGGAAAAAATAATGGCGGCTCTTGTAATGGGATGGGATAGTGCATGTATGAGATAAGTCTTCAAAACATTTTTTTTTTGTGATAAATCTTTATGAAAAAAATTTATCCGTTAGAATAACCAAGGTGTCAACGTAACAAGTCAGAATGGCTCACCGATACCTCCGCTTGTCAAGAGGTGGCAGGAATCTATTCAAAATGTTGCTGCCTCCAAACGTCAGAACAACTCACGTTAACGGTGCACGACTGGTGAGTTGCAATCTAGCTAACGACGTTACAACATCAAAACAAACAGCGCTAGTCGATTCTCATTGCATGACAAGGCATTACGAGTTTGTTTTGGCAATAGGTAGTCTTTACATGTGGTTTGTGTGTAGAAATCTAGATAACTGTCATAATCCAACATTATTTTGCCCAACAAAACAACCTGTCATTCTACCTAGCAGAACAGGCCTGCGAATGACATTGCCGTGGTTGGATAACACAGGGCGAGATTACATGATGAATTAAATTGTTATTTAACGTTAGCTAGTCAACTATCGCGTGTTAAACTAACGTTACAACATGTCTAGCTATTTTAGGTAACGTTATGTATACACGTGTAGTGACTATTTGCATTCGCCAATGTTAAAATACGGACTACGCGTGGTGATTTGTATCGTTCCACACCAGATGCGATCAGGACACGCAGATGGAAAGATCACAAAGAACTCTGAACGAATTAATTTAATTTGGGGACAGGTCGAAAAGCATATGAAACATTCATGGACATTTAACTAGCTAATTTGTCATGGGATATATATACATTGGCTTGTTATTTTACTTGATATGTACACTGTCCCCTTTCTTGCTGGATCTTTTGTAGAATATCAACCCATTTTGAGTCAAACAAAATCGTGTGTTCTCTACTCCTACAGTTAATCTACAGATGAAAGGGGAAAACCCAGTTAGTTAAAAAGTGATCTCTCCTAGTAAGGTCTTTTTTCTATTTTATGTGGTGTTTGCAACCTGCTGGATTGGAGTCTGGACCTCGTTCATCTTTAATTAAATCACCTAAGCGGGGTTATGCTCCTAAAAAACAATGAGGAGGAAGGACTTGTAGCGCATTGAGCGTCTAAAATAGAACCAAGTTGATAGAACCAATGTTTATTATAGCGCCTGGCTATGCAGACGCCCGCAAGCAATTTGGATGAAATGATTGAATAAGATGTATGTGTAAGTTTATTTTGCAATGCAGCCAGTGTGGTCAGAATGTTGTTCAACTGACAGTTCAGGGAATTTTTAAGATTTCAGAGCGATCGTTAAACTAGCTAATGATGCTTCAGTTTTTTTAATCTCTACCTATTTTTTTGTTGTAGTGTTACTCTGAGAAATGACAGTAGGCGCACCAACAAAAAATGTAATGGTGCAATATTTCTGAAGTGTATTCCATGACGTTTTCACATGCACTTGGTTTCTATACGTAGTACTCAAGTAAAGACAAGGGTTTCTCAAATATTTTATATTTTATTTCATGGTATCCAATTGGTAGTTACAGTCCTGTCTAGAGGTCGACCGATTATTATTTTTCAATACCGATTATTGGAGGACCAAAAAAGCCATACGGATCAATCGGCCGATTAAAAAATATATGTATATATATTTTTTTTGTAATAATGACAATTACAACAATACTGAATTAACACTTTAACTTAATATAAAACATCAATAAAATCAATTTAGCCTCAAATAAATAATGAAACCTGTTCAATTTGGTTTAAATAATGCAAAAGCAAAGTGTTGGAGAAGAAACTAAAAGTACAATATGTGCCATGTGAAAAAAAGCTAACGTTTAAGTTCCTTGCTCAGAACATGAGAACATATGAAAGTTAATGGTTCCTTTTAACTTGAGACTTCAAAATTCCAAGGTAAGAGGTTTTAGCTTGTAGTTAATATAGTATTTATAGGACTAGTTCTCTCTATACCATTTGTATTTCATATACCTTTGACTATTGGATGTTCTTATAGGCACTTTAGTATTGCCAGTGTAACAGTATAGCTTCCGTCCTCCTCGCCCCTACCTGGGCTCAAACCAGGAACACATCGACAACAGCCACACTCGAAGCAGCGTTACCCATCGCTCCACAAAAGCCACGGCACTTGCAGCGCATGGGGAATAACTACTCCAAATCTAAAAGCGAGTGACGTTTGAAACAGTATTAGTGCACACCCAGCTCACTAGCTAGCCATTTCATATTGGTTACACCAGCCATTAGGCTGATAGGCTTGAAGTCATAAACATCTGTGTTTCTGCGAAGAGCTGCTGGCAAAACGCACAAAAGTGCTGTTTGAATGAATGATTACGGGCCTGCTGCTGCTCAGTCAGACTGCTCTATCAAATCAGACTTAATTATAACATAATAACACACAGAAATACGAGCCTTTGGTCATTAATATGGTTGAATCCGGAAATGATCGATTAATCGGTCAACCTCTAGTCCTGTCCCATCGCTGCAACTCCCATATGAACTCGGGAGAGGTTTGGAATCCTGGAATCGAACCAGGTCCTCTAGTGGCACAGCTAGCAACTGCGATTCAGTGCTTTAGACCACTGCGCCACTCGGGAGGCCCGTGTTTCTCAATTCTAACTATTCTAACACTACTACTTAAATACACCAATGGCTTAAAAACTAGACGCAGTTGAAGGTGTGCTGCTGTTTGAATCGATCAAAACGTTTAAAAGGACGGTGGTGCCCACGGATGGAGTTGAGGAAAAAGTGCATTTATTTAGTGCAACATTATTTTTTCCAAGCATTCAGGTTATGTATGTATTATGTATGGCTCAGTTGATGGGGCGTGGCGCTTGCAACACCAGTGTTGTGGGTTCGAAGCCCTGGATCGTCCATACATAACATGAATGCATACATGACTAAGTAGCTTTGGATAAAAGCGTCTGCTAAATGGCATATGTTATGTTGATTGTCATCTTTCATTTTCAAGGTCTCCAGCCAAGTAGACAGCCAGATAGTACTTGAAAGGAGGACTCTGTTTGAACATGTGTTAGGTGCCTATCAAAGACTCTGCTCCAAACCACCAAAAGGTATGTACCTCAACATTCACTCTATTCATCTAGCAGATTCCCATTCTTTCTGATTATATATCAAACGAAGCATATATTTATGGGTCATTAAAATGAGAGAAGTTTTTCATGCTCATTTATGATTTTGTGCGCTCTAAAGTTTGGTGTTCTTACTACAGGATTTGAAAAATATTTCCCCAATGGTCCGAAGAGTGCGCCGAAGAGCAGTGAATCCAACCCAACCAGTGGAGAAGCCAAAGGTAATTTAAGCCACTGACAAAATATACTTTCTCGTCCTGTCGTTAGCTGGCTAAGACCTACTGAACACTACAGTGCATTAGGAAAGTATTCAGACCCCTTCCCTTTTTCCACCTTTTGTTACCTTACAGCCTTATATTAAAATCTATTAAATAAAAAACAATCCTCATAAAAATACAAATAAACGAGGAGTGCCCCATAATGACATCACAATACCCCATAATGACATCACAATACCCCATAATGACATCACAATACCCCATAATGACAAAGCGAAAACAGGTTTTTAGACCTTTTTGCACATGTATTAATGTATTCAGACCCTTTGCTATGAGACTCAATTGAGCTCTGGTGCATCCTGTTTGCATTGATCATCCTTGAGATGTTTCTACAACTTCATTGGAGTCCACCTGTGGTACATTCAATTGATTGGACATGATTTGGAAAGGCACACACCTGTCTGTATAAAGTTCCACAGTTGACAGTGAATGTCAGAGCAAATCTGGGGATGGTTTATCTAAACATTTCTGCAGCATTGAAGGTCCCCAAGAACAGTGGCCTCCATCATTCTTAAATGAAAGTTTGGAACCACCAACACTCTTCTCAGAGCTGGCTGCCTGGCCAAACTGAGCAATTGGGGGAGAAGGGCCTTGATCAGGAAGTTGACCAAGAACCTGATGGTCACGCTGACAGAGTTCCTCTGTGGAGATGGGAGAACCTTCCAGAAGGACAACCATCTCTGCAGCACTCCACCAATCAGGCCTTTATGGTAGAGTGGCCAGACGGAAGCCACTCCTCAGTAAAAGGCACATGACAGTCCGCTTGGAGTTTGCCAAATGGCACCTAAAGACTCTCAGACCATGAGAAACAAGATTCTCTGGTCTGATGAAACCAAGATTGAAGTCTGAATGGCCTGGCCTGAATGCCAAGCGTCACGTCTGGAGGAAACATGGCACCATCCCTACGGGGAAGCATCCCTACGGCAGCATCACGCTGTGGGAATGTTTTTCAGCGGCAGGGACTGGGAGACTAGTCAAGGTCGAGGGAAAGTACAGAGAGGTCCTTAATGAAAACTTGCTCTGGGGGGGTTGAGGACCACAGACTGGGGGCGAAGGTTCACTTTCCAACAGAACAACGACCCTAAGCATACAGCCAAGAGAACGCAGGAGTGTCTTCGGGACAAGTCTGTCCTTGAGTGGTAAATCGAGAGCCCGATCAAAACATCTCTGGAGAGACCTGAAAATAGCTGTGCAGCGACACTCCCCCCTCCAACCTGACAGAGCTTGAGAGGATCTGCAGAGAAGAATGGGAGAAACTCAAGGCTGTAATCGCTGCCAAAGGTGCTTCAACAAAGTACTGAGTATAAAGGGTCTGAATACTTTTGTCAAAGTGATATTTTTTTATTGAATTGTTATACATTTTCTAAACACCTGTTTTTGCATTGTCATTATGGGGTATTGTGATGTCATTATGGGGTATTGTGTGTAGATTGTGGGGGGAAAAAACAAATGAATCAATTTTAGAATAAGGCCGTAATGTAACAAGATGGTGAAAAAGTCACGGGGGTCTGAATTCTTTCCCAAATGCACTGTATGTGTTGATTAAGAAAATGTTCACTTTTCCAGTATTTAGATGAGGTATGTCATCATGTAAATTATACCTATGGAAGCCTCTGTTTACTTCTGCACTACACCAATTCCAAGTTCTAAACAGAGGGTTGACTTCGGTTTTAGGCTGAAAACTGATGTGTCTATCTGCCTTCTCAGAGGCCAAGCCAACTACCAATGCACAGAAGGCCACTGGTAGATCTAGTGGAGGAGGAGGAGGTGGGGCCTCAGGCGGAGGAGGAAAAAGGGGAGGCAGGAAGGATGAGTCCCATTGGTATAGCCGGCTACAAAAGGTGAGAATCGACACCTGAAACCTGGTCGGAAGTTGACTTAATGATCTGGGTATTTGGAGCTAACCAAGGTCTTACCACTCATACCATTATTTTTCACTACTGTTAGCATCATGTCAATGCTAAACTGTTGTAAACAAAACCCAACAAGACAATTGTTAGAGGAATTTAACTCCGATATGTTCATTAACCAATTCAATTAAAACACTGTCCGTTTCTAAGAATTTGTAAGATACTTATTTGCATAAAATGGACAGAGACCAGTCTGAAAATTAATCAGTAGCGTTTATTTTCCGAGAGCTCTCCTCATAATACCATGTACATTAGTTTATATACCTCACATTTCGTCATAAATGTCTCTCCTCCTCTCGGATACAATGTCAATAAAGTTCACAAGCCTTCCCACATTGTCTGCCACCTGTTAAACAATCTACGACAAGCCCAAGGTCTCTCCCCTCCCTGGGTCGAGACAGAATGTCCTGTAAGGATCACAGCATTCCAGCCGGTCTGATGATAGCTCCATTAGTTTCTAACAAGGAACAGAAAGTCCTTGTTCTAATTCTTGACTAAAACTACACACATTACATTCTGTATTATGATTATAATAAGATTCATACATCTGTACAGTAACATAGTAGTGTTCTGTTTAGTTATAGTTATAGGTTAAATGTATACATTATTTCGTCATTATTCATAAAAATCCCATAACAACAATATAGTGTACAGTACAAACAGAGCAAATGAGACAAAACGATACGATGAAATTGGTTGTTATTTCAAATTCTTCCGCAACGTGTTTATCCTTAGGGTGACGTGCCATGGGACGATAAGGAGTTCCGTATGTACTTCCTGAGTGGGGCTGCATTTTGGACCATGGTTACATATTTCTTTTTTTTACGGGAAGGCGGGAGAGAGGTCACTTGGAAAGACTTTGTCAATAACTACCTCTCGAAAGACGTCGTAAGTATTCTATTAGTATCATTGATAGGAAAATGGTGTGTAATTTTTAACAATATAAAATTGCGTGTTAAGGCTCGAGGTTAGATGTTAGTTTGCTTGATGTATGGTGTGAATCTGATGATTTGACCGTCTCACATTCGGGGACTTGAATTTGGATCTTTCTTTTTCTCTCTAGGTTGACAGATTGGAAGTAATAAACAAGCGCTATGTGAAAGTGGTATTTACACCCGGAAAGACTCCAGTTGATGGAGTAAGTAAAATATTTGTGTGTATATATATATATATATTTATTTATTTTTTATTTTATATTATGCATGTGTTCTCTTCCTCACTTGTTAGAACAAAGGTAGTAATGAGTGGTTTATATTTTGGTACCCAGCAATACGTGTGGTTCAACATCGGCAGCGTGGACACGTTTGAGCGGAACCTAGAGACAGCTCAGTATGAGATGGGTATCGAGGGGGAGAACCGTCTGCCAGTGGTGTACTCCGCTGAAAGCGACGGGTAAGTTGGACACCAAATTGACTGAAATGGGAAGAGATCACCTTTAATAAGAAATGCTCCTTTTTCCTTTACCGTCGGGAAAATTCAAAAGGCATTCGCGCATCTGAGCAATCTAATTTGCAGGTGCATGGCAACAGTTGAACAAGATGAAGGAAAAAGGAAACCGCACACTGCTCTTGATAGTATCACTGATCTTTAATGAGCTTACGTATCGGCCTCACGGCCTTCGTCAGGGCTTTTAGCACAAGGGGTTAAAATGGAGGGGAGCAGAGTAGGGTTCATCTTTTAAAGCTTCCGTTAGGAACACGGCCCAGCTCTAATCCCAGTAGCACACCTCTCTTCTCCCCTCAGGTCGTTCCTGCTCAGCATGCTGCCCACCGTGCTCATCATCGGCTTCCTGCTCTTCATGCTGCGACGGGGGCCAGCAGGAGCTGGCCGACCGGGCGGCCGGGGCATGGGAGGACTATTCAGTGTCAGCGAGACAACGGCCAAGGTGTTGCGCGATGAGATCGACGTGAAGTTCAAGGACGTGGCAGGCTGCGAGGAGGCCAAGCTGGAGATCATGGAGTTTGTCAACTTCCTCAAGAACCCCAAGCAGTACCAGGACCTGGGCGCCAAGATCCCCAAGGTGAGCCAGCAGGAGAGAACTTTGCTTATAAGGATAAACAATATGTGAAAATTCCACTTAGCCTATCATAGGGCAAGGTGGAGCTACCACCATATTGCCTATACATATAAAATAAAAATAATCTGATAGGGGCAGGGGGGGTATTTCTAGGAGTAAGTAAGCAATGAGCATGTTCCAGAGGGTCAATATGTTATAGCAGTCTTCTGGGATGCACAGCATGACTGCAAAACCGACATCCTGGAACATCACCCAGGTCATACTCTTCTATGTCACAGGGGGCCATCCTGACGGGACCCCCTGGCACAGGGAAGACCCTGCTGGCCAAGGCCACCGCCGGAGAGGCCGACGTCCCCTTTATCACCGTAAATGGCTCAGAGTTCCTGGAGATGTTTGTGGGCGTGGGCCCCGCCAGGGTAAGTGACAACACTGTGGATCTTGGTGTCAGTATACTTTGGGTTGATGGACATTTCTGATTGATTGCATAATGTATTGTTCATTTTACCATGTCAATTTTTTTTATTTTTTTTTCATCAAAGCTTAACTGTGTTCCAACGCTCTTTCATTTGAATGTCCACCTGACAAAAGGAAAGAACAGCCATCAAATTCTTTCACATCTACCTGCCCTGACGAGCCCCGCCCAGTAGTGCCTCGCCCCGCCCAGTAGTGCCTCGCCCCGCCCGGTAGTGCCTCGCCCCGCCCGGTAGTGCCTCGCCCCGCCCGGTAGTGCCTCACCCCGCCCAGTAGTGCCTCACCCCGCCCAGTAGTGCCTCGCCCTGCCCAGTAGTGCCTCGCCCTGCCCGGTAGTGCCTCGCCCCGCCCGGTAGTGCCTCGCTCCGCCCGGTAGTGCCTCGCCCCGCCCGGTAGTGCCTCGCTCCGCCCGGTAGTGCCTCGCTCCGCCCGGTAGTGCCTCGCCCCGCCCGGTAGTGCCTCGCCCCGCCCGGTAGTTCCCCGTCCTGTCAGCCTTGCCAAGTGGAGCCATGTCCTAATGTTCATACTCACAATTCTTGACAGTTGCGTCTTGCTCTCGATTGGAAGATTTCTGAAGCAGGACTCCAGTTTCAAAGTAATATCAGTGATGGGCTTGGGCGGTATCCAGATTGTCTTACCTGCATACCGACCTTTATACCGTTCCAGTATATTGGGTAATACCGGCACTGAACACGAGGGGCGATCTTTTTTTATTTTTTTATCCGAAGGTTAGCAATGCAAACAAGTACATGTAAAAAAGTACATGTAAAAAAATTTAAAAAAAATACATTTTTTATTTTCTGCATGCACAAAACAAATATTAGACAGTATGGCTCTTGATCCAGGAGGGGTTTCTCTGCTGTTACCAATAGAGGAGCTTGATTGCAGGAAGCTAACCGCTTAGTTAGATAACTAGGTACTAAATTGGCAAACCAAATGCACAACTGCAGAGCATCTAGCACATTTCTAGAAAGTTTAACTTATTAGTTCTAAGATATATCTAGCTGGCAAACATTTAGTTGTGAATTCCATTCTGTAACTAGATAACCTAGTGCGTGCTGCACAATGATGAGGGACTTCCAAGACTCTGGTCTCTCATCGTTGTGTACTTGCAAACAAGAACTTGTGACTGGGGACAACCGGTCAGCTTCATAATGTGGCAGGTGAAATGAAGAACGCGGCAGAGGCAGCAGGGTAGCCTAGTGGTTACAGCGTTGGACTAGTTACCGGAAGGTTGCGAGTTCAAACCCCCGAGCTGACATGGTACAAATCTGTCGTTCTGCCCCTGAACAGGCAGTTCACCCACTGTTCCTAGGCCGTCATTGAAAATAAGAATTTGTTCTTAACTGACTTGCCTAGTTAAATAAAAAAGCAGATTGCTTTTTAAAAAAAATATTTATTTATTTATTATTATCTCCTAACGTTTTGCACAAGTTGACTGCAGGTATTTACTTAATAAAAACGTAGCTGCAAATATTAAGATTTATTAAACTTTAAAGAAATAGTTTCAACAGTATTGAAAAACCATCCCGTGGCTAATTCCAAATACCTCGGTATACGGTATATAGGGTGTACCACCCAAGCCTATACACGGTGTAACGCCAAAGCCTAATGTACTCTGCGTTTTATTCTCTCCCTGCTTTGTGCTTTCCAGGTTCGAGATCTGTTTGTCATGGCCCGTAAGAATGCCCCTTGTATCCTCTTCATTGACGAGATCGACGCAGTAGGGCGCAAGCGAGGCAGAGGGAACTTTGGTGGCCAGAGCGAGCAGGAAAACACCCTCAATCAGCTGCTGGTCGAGATGGATGGTGTGTATCGCTCAGGGTCAAATTAACGAAGGCTTGAGGCAAAAAAAAATGTATAGTTCATCAAATCCAGCCAATATTTTGCAATGACTGGGACAATGAATGCCCCAGTCAAAATACGTAGTCCACTCATTTTGTGAGGTCTGTCTCTACACAGGCCACCACAGTAGGGATGGACACAGTTTTTCGAATATCCGAACATACTTTAGTATTCAATTACTTGGGAGAGTATTCATTTTTTCTGAAAGAGAAAATAGGAAGTGAAGTTGGGAGATTTTATTCAATGCAAGAATGGAATTAAAATTACAGAATGAAGTTGGCTACAATGATCAACCAACATGTAGGCTGTTGTTTCATATGAATGGAGTTGTAGACATTGGACAGGGAGCGCAGTTAAATGGCCTCGAGCTGGCTACCTGAGCTGGCTGGCTAACTTGGCTGGCTGGCTGGCTAGCTAACTTGGCTGGCTGGCTACTGATTGAAATTATAATTTAGATGAGTGTTTCTTAATCCTGGTCCGGTAGACCCAAAGGGGTCCACATTGTTTGTAGTTTTTGCCCTAGCACTTACACACCCGATTCCACTAAAGGTTTGATAGTTGATTCAGTGTTTCCCCTGGTATTGGGCGTGGCCAATTGCACGTTCTCCAACCAATGTTTTTATCAGCCACCCTCTTGGCCACAGAGACATTCTGCGGTTTAATGCTGATTTCCTGCAATTCAACACATCTTTTCATGGGGCTGGGAGAATGTAATGGCATTTTTAAAGCTACTTTCCTGTTCGTATGTGTGACTCAAACATTATAACGAAATAACTGGGGGCCCCCTTGCCAAATTTTTGATTCACTCTCAAAGTATTTTTGTTAGTTCTCTAAGATCTTGTAAAAAATAAATATATAGGTTTATCCTACATACTTTTATGTACATCTACAGATTGGTGTCTGTTTGGAAGCACACCACTGGTGGGAAAATGCACATTTTCTTAATGATTTTTAGAATATTCTGTCACCAGTTGGATGGGAACCTAGCTACTGACAAGAGCTAGGCCCGCTATTGCTAAATGAATATAGGGGAAACACTGATAATGGAATCAGGTGTGTGTTGCTAGGGTTAAAAACTAAAATATGCACCCCTTTGGGGTCGACCAGGATTAAGAAACACTGATATAAACAGAATCCATATGACACTGTCACCTACCATTTTTCTCTCTTTCCAGGGTTTAACACGGCAACCAATGTAGTAGTGCTAGCAGGTACTAATAGACCTGACATCCTGGACCCTGCATTGATGAGGCCCGGACGCTTTGACAGACAGATTTACATTGGTACGAGCCCATATTTTTATTTTATCATATGCCCCCGTACTGCTTGGGTTTCGTCCTGTTCTGGTTTAATGTAGTTGTTGAATATGGTAAAATAAAAGAAAATATGAATCCACTGTAATAAAGGAAAACCATAGTACAACTTTAATTATCTGTTAATGAACCACCATGTAATAGTGAAGCTATTACCACAACATGTCACATATCATAACCTATCTAGGAGCCTGAAATTTGTTTAGTTTTTAGTAGTAATTGGTCAACTTTTAGTTGATGCTAAAAGGAATGACTGACCAAGATAGGAAACTGTGGAAAAGCTTTTAAACATTTTCCTTGTCATTGTTTTTCGCAGGTCATCCTGACATTAAAGGCAGATCGTCCATATTTAAAGTGCACTTGAGGCCTTTGAAAATGGATGCAGAGATGGACAAAGAAGCTCTCGCTAGGAAAATGGCTGCCCTCACCCCAGGCTTCTCAGGTAGGTTTTTGAGGCACACTGGGGATGCCATCCTAGACAATGGTGTCAGAACTGCCATCATTGGTTTTATTGGCCTAGTTACAATGATCAAACTGTTAACATATTGTTGACAAACCATATTCATTATGTCATATACTGCATACCAGGGTTTAAGTTAGCTGGTAAAAACCAGCTTTTGCCCACTAAAAAAAATATTTAAAGCTACAATATGCCACTTTTTGGGCGACCTGATCAAATCCACATAGACATTTGAATTGTAGATCTGTCATTCTCATTAAAATCAAGTCTAAGAAGTGGTAGATAAGTTCTATGTGCACTATTACTGTGCTTAAGTTTTTTTTTTTTTTTCTCTCGGATTTGTGCACAAGCTGAAAATATAATATTTTTGGTTATGGGAAATATTTTTCACAGGGGTACAATGATTCTCTACACTGTAGTTGCTTTTATTATTGTTTTAAAACTTAAACTGAAGTTAGGTGAACTATTAGAATTTTAGCAACCAGGAAATGGCGAGGCGATTTCTGCACGGTACATCTTTTAAAAGCCGATAAATGAAATTTTAGCAGGTGAAATTTTGCATATCATTATTTTATTTTTTATCTTTATTTAACCAGGCAAGTCAGTTAAGAACAAATTCTTATTTTCAATGACAGCCTAGGAACAGTGGGTTAACTGCCTGTTCAGGGGCAGAACGACAGCTCGGGGATTTGAACTTGCAACCTTTCGGTTACTAGTCCCAAACGCTCTAACCACTAGGCTACCCTGCCGCCCCAATCATGCATCCCTATTCCTCGCTTGAGCACTTTCCTCTCACTACTCGCTGACTTAGGTGCATGCTGCTGAGAGAGCAAGATTGGAGTCTTGGGCTTCTGTTGATGTAAGATGATGTGATGCCTTTTTCATTGAAGTAAAATGAAAATTAGAGTATGCCTACAGTGAAAAGCATACAAGGGGAGTTTCCTTTAAGATAAGTTTTTAATACTGATGGGAAGAATGTTGGCACGGCCAAATTGCAGGCTACCGTGCAACTCGCTATTCAGGTAGGATGCAATTTAACTTATTTTTTTCGCATTTATAATTTTGTATTACTATTACTGTATATCATTGTTATTATTGTAGACCTATTTATTAATTAAAACCAGTCTTTAAATATGCACAATGTGTTTTGTTTCATTCTGTTGAGACATTTTCCTTGGATAAATTAAGTTTAGTCTGTTTTTTTCCTTTATTTTGTGCTCTGTATTTAGTTTAAGATTAAAGGTTGTAAAGTAGGCCTGTTGTAAAATGAATATTAGCATATTACTGTCATTTGTTGGGTACGGTAGGCACTAGCCTTTCTTAGTAATTGCTGCAGTACAGCCTGTTCTATAATTTTGTGAAGGTTTATTAAACCAGTTCGTAAATGTTTTGTTTCAATCTGAGCCATTTTCTTTGGACAAATTTAAGTTCCAACTGTAATGTTCGCCGCAATATAACATCCTACTCGTATTTTTCCTTATACACAATGGCTTGACTCGCCCTAATAGAGTTTAGAAACGTTTGTGAAGGTGTGGCTATGAGCCTGTTATACTGCAGTCCTATGATATGAAGGCATTGCACACCGTCTCACCAATTCAACCCCGACAGTTGGAACTTGAGGTGAGGAAGAATGTTTTAGTTTACACCAAATCTTAAAATATAATGCTTATCTTCATTAAAAAATATTTAAAAAATAGATTCTGATTTTGAACATTTGCGATGTAGCCTCCTGTATATGTGTATAACAGGCGCGGTAGTCTGAGAAGGATAATGAAATGTATGTTGCTGTCGTAGCATGCCGCAGACATATCTCTCTCTCTCTCTGGTGCTAGGCCTGAGCTTCTCTTCCTTTTTATATTTATTTGTTAAATATGAATATCCTACAGTCTGTATATGCAATGCCCTGCTGCATTTAGCGTTCAAATATCCCACAGCTGAACCGTGAGGTGGACAACTGTTATTTTAGGAAAGTAAAAAAACAATAACACAATAAATAGGCTGTACATTTTGTAATGCTGCACATTGAAACACAAGGAATAGTGTTTTTTTGATAATGGCTGTTTAAAAAAAAATATATATATATATATATATATATTTAATTTATTTCACCTTTATTTAACCTGGTAGGCAAGTTGAGAACAAGTTCTCATTTACAATTGCGACCTGGCCAAGATAAAGCAAAGCAGTTCGACAGATACAACGACACAGTTACACATGGAGTAAAACAAACATACAGTCAATAATACAGTATAAACAATTCTATATACGATGTGAGCAAATGAGGTGAGATAAGGGAGGTAAAGGCAAAAAAGGCCATGGTGGCAAAGTAAATACAGGCTGTTTTTAAGGACAGGTAATGATCTGTTTATTGTTTTGCGCTGGCTGCGTGGGTGGACGCCCTAGATCGTGCATTACAGATCCAATGCTTATGGATGGCCAGTAAAGTGCTCAAATGTCAGTTCAATTTTAAAATTCCTGGTCACTTGTCTGGTGAAAACCCTGCTGCTTACATACATACTGTACTGTATAATGTTGCATTTTCCCTGTACATTTTCATATTGATATTTGTATACAAAAATAAAATACGAATTTGTGAGGTCTTTCTTACAATGCTCATATAGATATATTTTCTGCCTTTCAATTTTTAATATGCTGATGAGGCTTAACTATAAAAATAAAAAAAATCAATTTTAATTCTGTTTTGTTAGGTGCTGATATTGCCAATGTGTGCAATGAAGCCGCGCTGATTGCTGCTCGCCACCTCGCGGACTCGATCAACCAGAAGCACTTTGAGCAGGCCATCGAACGTGTGATTGGAGGTGAGCACAAGCGCACACATATACAAATGGAACACATCCTGATTTTGCTACATACCGTATTAAGCCACTGAATCTCAGTGCTAGAGGTGTCACTACAGACCCTGGTTCGATCCCAGGCTGTATCACAACCGGCCGTGATCGGGAGTCCCGTAGGGAAGCGCACAGTTGGCCCAGCTTCGTCCGGGGTTAGGCCGTCATTGTAAATAAGAATATGTTCTTAATTAACTGACTTACATTTTTTTTATTTTTTACTAGGCATTATCATTTTATACTTTTACCCCTTTTTTGTGGTATCCAATTGGTAGTAACAGTCTTGTCTCATCGCTGCATCTCCCATACGGACTCGGGAGAGGTGAAGGTCAAGAGCCGTGCGTGTTTCCGAAGCACAACCCAGCCAAGCCGCACTGCTTCTTGACACAATGCCCACTTAACCCGGAAGCCAGCCGCACCAATGTGTCAGAGGAAACACCGTACAACTAGACTGTGTCAGCGTGCGCCAGGCCCACCACAGGAGTCGCTAGAGCGCGATGGGACAAGAACATCCCTGCCGGCCAAACCCTCCCCTAACTACGCAGGGCCAATTGTGTGCCGCCCTGTGGGTCTCCCGGTTGCGGCCGGCTGCAACATAGCCTGGACTCGAACCAGGATCTCTTGTGGCACAGCCTTAGACCACTGCGTCACTCGGGAGGCCTGACTTGCGTAGTTAATTCAAATTAAACTGTGTAACATGTATTGGCTACTTACAAGCTGTGTTGTCATGACCAGCAAACCATAGATGCAAGGTGCTCTAATTTGACTTCTCTGTCAATTGTAATGTGATTTATTAAACTTCACCTGAAATGTATTCAACTGAAAGTATAATGTATTCTAATCTATATGATCTAATTGAACTAGTGTGGCTTGATACATCGACAGGACTTTTTCCACAGCAACAAAGATCAAACATCATTTGATTACTCACTCCTTCTGTTCTACCTCCTTCAGTCAACCTTTTCCATATGAATTTGGTACCTTCTTTGTCATGCAGATTGTTTCGATGGTCACACAGGTATGTCAACTACGTTCTGTTGTTGAATGTACAGGTCTGGAGAAGAAGACTCAGGTCCTGCAACCTGAGGAGAAAAAGACTGTAGCTTACCACGAGGCAGGGCACGCTGTGGCAGGCTGGTACCTGGAGCACGCTGACCCTCTGCTCAAGGTAGATTCTAGTCACTACCAACATTCTACCTGCCCATCTATACTGGTAGATTCTAGTCACTACCAACATTCTACCTGCCCATCTATACTGGTAGATCCTAGTCACTACCAATATTCTACCTGCCTCTCTATACTGGTAGATCCTAGTCACTACCAATATTCTACCTGCCTCTCTATACTGGTAGATCCTAGTCACTACCAATATTCTACCTGCCTCTCTATACTGGTAGATCCTAGTCACTACCAACATTCTACCTGCCCATCTATACTGGTAGATCCTAGTCACTACCAATATTCTACCTGCCAATCTATACTGGTAGATCCTAGTCACTACCAACATTCTACCTGCCTCTATACTGGTAGATCCTAGTCACTACCAATATTCTACCTGCCTCTATGCTGGTAGATCCTAGTCACTACCAACATTCTACCTGCCTCTATGCTGGTAGATCCTAGTCACTACCAACATTCTACCTGCCTCTCTATACTGGTAGATCCTAGTCACTACCAACATTCTACCTGCCTCTCTATACTGGTAGATCCTAGTCACTACCAATATTCTACCTGCCTCTATGCTGGTAGATCCTAGTCACTACCAACATTCTACCTGCCTCTATGCTGGTAGATCCTAGTCACTACCAATATTCTACCTGCCTCTATGCTGGTAGATCCTAGTCCCTACCAATATTCTACCTGCCTCTCTATACTGGTAGATCCTAGTCACTACCAATAATCTACCTGCCTCTCTATACTGGTAGATCCTAGTCACTACCAATATTCTACCTGCCTCTATGCTGGTAGATCCTAGTCACTACCAATATTCTACCTGCCAATCTATACTGGTAGATCCTAGTCACTACCAACATTCTACCTGCCTCTATGCTGGTAGATCCTAGTCACTACCAATAATCTACCTGCCTCTCTATACTGGTAGATCCTAGTCACTACCAATATTCTACCTGCCTCTATGCTGGTAGATCCTAGTCACTACCAATATTCTACCTGCCAATCTATACTGGTAGATCCTAGTCACTACCAACATTCTACCTGCCTCTATGCTGGTAGATCCTAGTCACTACCAATATTTTACCTGCCTCTCTACTGGTAGATCCTAGTCACTACCAACATTCAAATCAAATCGAATTTTATTTGTCATATACACATGGTTAGCAGATGTTAATGCGAGTGTAGCGAAATGCTTGTGCTTCTAGTTCCGACAATGCAGTGATAACTAACAAGTAATCTAACTAACAATTCCAAAACTACTGTCTTATACACAGTGTAAGGGGATAAAGAATATGTACATAAGGATATATGAATGAGTGATGGTACAGAGCAGCATACAGTAGATGGTATCGAGTACAGTATATACATATGAGATGAGTATGTAGACAAAGTAAACAAAGTGGCATAGTTAAAGTGGCTAGTTATACATGTATTACATAAGGATGCAGTCGATGATGTAGAGTACAGTATATACGTATGCATATGAGATGAATAATGTAGGGTAAGTAGCATTATATAAGGTAGTATTGTTTAAAGTGGCTAGTGATATATTTACATCATTTCCCATTATTAAAGTGGCTGGAGTTGGGTCAGTGTCAATGACAGTGTGTTGGCAGCAGCCACTCAATGTTAGTGGTGGCTGTTTAACAGTCTGATGGCCTTGAGATAGAAGCTGTTTTTCAGTCTCTCGGTCCCAGCTTTGATGCACCTGTACTGACCTCGCCTTCTGGATGATAGCGGGGTGAACAGGCAGTGGATCGGGTGGTTGATGTCCTTGATGATCTTTATGGCCTTCCTGTAACATCGGGTGGTGTAGGTGTCCTGGAGGGCAGGTAGTTTGCCCCCGGTGATGCGTTGTGCAGTCCTCACTACCCTCTGGAGAGCCTTACGGTTGAGGGCGGAGCAGTTGCCGTACCAGGCGGTGATACAGCCCGCCAGGATGCTCTCGATTGTGCATCTGTAGAAGTTTGTGAGTGCTTTTGGTGACAAGCCAAATTTCTTCAGCCTCCTGAGGTTGAAGAGGCGCTGCTGCGCCTTCTTCACGACGCTGTCAGTGTGAGTGGACCAATTCAGTTTGTCTGTGATGTGTATGCCGAGGAACTTAACTTGCTACCCTCTCCACTACTGTTCCATCGATGTGGATAGGGGGGTGTTCCCTCTGCTGTTTCCTGAAGTCCACAATCATCTCCTTAGTTTTGTTGAGTGTGAGGTTATTTTCCTGACACCACACTCCGAGGGCCCTCACCTCCTCCCTGTAGGCCGTCTCGTCGTTGTTGGTAATCAAGCCTACCACTGTTGTGTCGTCCGCAAACTTGATGATTGAGTTGGAGGCGTGCGTGGCCACGCAGTCGTGGGTGAACAGGGAGTACAGGAGAGGGCTCAGAACGCACCCTTGTGGGGCCCCCGTGTTGAGGATCAGCGGGGAGGAGATGTTGTTGCCTACCCTCACCACCTGGGGGCGGCCCGTCAGGAAGTCCAGTACCCAGTTGCACAGGGTACTGTGCAACATTCTACTAACATTCTACCTGCCTCTATGCTGGTAGATCCTAGTCACTACCAATATTCTACCTGCCCATCTATACTGGTAGATCCTAGTCACTACCAATATTCTACCTGCCCATCTATAATGGTAGATCCTAGTCACTACCAATATTCTACCTGCCTCTATACTGGTAGATCCTAGTCACTACCAACATTCTACCTGCCTCTATGCTGGTAGATCCTAGTCACTACCAACATTCTACCTGCCTCTATACTGGTAGATCCTAGTCACTACCAACATTCTACCTGCCCATCTATACTGGTAGATTCTAGTCACTACCAACATTCTACCTGCCTCTCTATACTGGTAGATCCTAGTCACTACCAATATTCTACCTGCCCATCTATACTGGTAGATCCTAGTCACTACCAATATTCTACCTGCCCATCTATACTGGTAGATCCTAGTCACTACCAACATTCTACCTGCCCATCTATACTGGTAGATCCTAGTCACTACCAATATTCTACCTGCCTCTCTATACTGGTAGATCCTAGTCACTACCAATATTCTACCTGCCTCTCTATACTGGTAGATCCTAGTCACTACCAATATTCTACCTGCCTCTCTATACTGGTAGATCCTAGTCACTACCAATATTCTACCTGCCTCTCTATACTGGTAGATCCTAGTCACTACCAATATTCTACCTGCCTCTCTATATTGGTAGATCCTAGTCACTACCAATATTCTACCTGCCCATCTATTTAAAAAAAAAAAAACTTTTATTTAACTAGGCAAGTCAGTTAAGAACAAATTCTTATTTTCAATGATGGCCTGGGAACAGTGGGTTAACTGCCTGTTCAGGGGCAGAACGACAGATTTGTCAGCTCGGGGGTTTGTCAGCTCGGGGGTTTGAACTTGCAACCTTCCGGTTACTAGTCCAACACTCTTAACCACTACATACGGGTCATTGTATTGACCCAGTCGTTAATGCTAATCATTCTATTCATGCGATGTTACTATACTAAACAAATCATTATCATGTACCTAGCTAGCAGAGATTCAATGAGGATGAGCAACAAGAACTTGAATAAATAATGATTTAATAAATATAAAATAGGCTGCACTGTGCTGGTCAATGAATTAATGGAGTTGAATTTTTCATTTTACGTTCTTTCTTGGGCTACTGGCATGGGAGATATTGCATTTGTAAAATGATACATTGTTGCACAGGTTGTAGGTAGATCTACATACAACCGCCAACTGTTGCAAACCAAATGGTGGTATGGACAAATAATGTGTAGATAGATGAATTCCCTGCCTGGGCTGCGAGACAGTGGAATTATGACATTTAATACCATAGTCATGGTATTTTGCAAGAGATGTTGTCCAACCAATCGACATCCAGGATCCAAACACTAATAATGTACGCTACACCGGCTGGCTTTGCTGAGTTGGATGGTTTTTACCATGCAATCCTTAGAAAATGTGTTATGTTAATACTGACGGCTTTGTAAAACCGTCAGTCTGACTAGCTCTAGAGAATATATGCATACTTTGCAATATATTAAAGGGATAGTTCACTTTAAAAAAAAAATAAGCCTGTATCAGCCAGATTTAATACTGGGTGACCAATAACTGCCAGGCTCAACTTACCACTGACATTTTGTCCTCTCTCCAGGTATCTATCATCCCCAGAGGCAAAGGGTTAGGCTATGCCCAGTACCTACCAAAAGAGCAGTACCTATACACCAAGGAGCAGCTGCTGGACAGGATGTGCATGACGCTGGGTGGCCGCGTGTCTGAGGAGATCTTCTTCGGTCGCATCACCACGGGGGCCCAGGACGACCTCCGGAAGGTCACCCAGAGTGCATACGCCCAGGTCTGTCCGTCCCCCTTCGTCCCCACCACCACATCTATTAGCATTTCTATTGGTGTTTTTCTTTGTGTTTCACAGGTCTAGTACACAATGGGTTTATGATTGGGTAAGACGGTTGTACTAATCTCGTTAAGGTGTGTGTGTCACATTCCAGTTATTTTTGTTGATGTTGTTGAAGTAGAGTGGACTATCATATGACATTTTGCATTTTATTGAGACAGTAATGAGAGAGATGCATTCAAGTGGGAGAGTCTGTGAGAGATGAGGACGGACCTCAAGTTTCCGGTGGGGAGAAGCATACACTGAGTGTACAAAATATTAGGAACACCTGGTCTTTCCATGATATAGACTGACCAGGTGAAAAGCTGGGATCTCTTATTGACGTCACTTGTTAAATCCACTTCAATCAGTGTAGATGAAGAGGAGGAGACGGGTTAAAGAAGGATTATATGTGTATGTGTGCCATTCAGAGGGTGACTGGGCAAGACAACATATATAAGTGCCTTTGAATTAGGACATTCCAATAAAGTGTTACTCTGTTTCTACACCATAATTTTTTACAGATCGTGCAGTTTGGCATGAATGACAAGGTGGGACAGGTGTCCTTCGACTTGCCCCGGCAGGGCGAGATGACCCTTGAGAAGCCCTACAGCGAGGCCACGGCGCGCCTCATCGACACGGAGGTACGCAATCTCATCCGAGAGGCGTACGAGCGTACCCACACCCTACTGGCTGAGAAGAAAGGCGATGTGGAGAAGGTACGTGTGGTGGTAGAACATAAAAACACTCATAGGCTTACACTGTCTCACACAGACACACAAGTAAAACTTAAGCCAAATGTAATAATAAATGTATCTTCAATGGTTGCCTGGTCAGGTGGCGCAGCGTCTGCTGGAGAAGGAGGTGCTGGACAAGAAGGACATGGTGGAGCTCCTGGGGCTGCGGCCGTTCGCTGAGAAGTCCACCTACGAGGAGTTTGTGGAGGGCACGGGGGGCATGGATGAGGACACATCCCTGCCTGAGGGCCTCAAGGACTGGAACAAGGAGCGAGACAAGGAGGAAAGCACAGAGGAACAGGTGGCCCGACAGATCTCCGGAGGGATGCCCTTCTAAACGGGGACTGCTTAGCCTCACCGATGGTCGTTTTTAGTATGAGGCTGTACTGAGATTAGAACAGGTTGGTGGAAGGATGTCAGTAAAACCCCAGCTAAACGTTACCTGACTGAACCATGCCCAGGATCCCTCTGATTGGTCAGTTGCATCCTTTGCAATGGCCTGGGGGTGTATTCAGCGAGATGAAACATTCTGAATGTTGCAGATAAATATGTTATACAGGAGTTAAAGTTCTGTCATGGTTAGAGTAAACAAAATATATCAAATTTTGTTTGTGGGGGGGGGGGGGTTATTATTTTGGGTCAAGAAGACACTAGGCCACACATCTAAAACTAAAAACGATGTAGAAAATATAATAGACCAATTTATTTTATTTTATATAACTTACCTGTTTCTGGCCTTCAAAATTGATTTTGACAAACAAATCGGTCATAATAAAAATAAATCGGAGCCAAAAAGTTTTGCCGCCAAATTTTGTGTGTGTGATTTAACCTGTCATTAATAAAGCTATGTATTCCCTATTCAACATGGAGGAATAAGCATATCTGTTCACCACCAGAATATTTGAGCTGTTGGAAATCCCACTCATCGCTCACAGAGCGGGGTCATCGCTCACAGAGCGGGGTCATCGCTCTGGCTATCATTATCCTTTCTCCCGCTCCACACCAAAAACAAACTGGCGCTCCAAATTCGCTGCATTTGTTTAGTTTAAAACGATATTTTAAGTTATACCCCATCTACTTTTGTGACTATGTACCATTTTTGTTTTGAAGTAGGCTTCAAGAAGCTTCAACATTTCAACAACATGTCAAAGGCTACTGAACAAGGACCGACCTGATGATATGCAACCACTGTGTTAAAAAAGTGTTTCTCTCATATCTTGATGGTCAGGTAGGCTACTGAACAAGGACCGAACCTGATGATATGCAACCACTGTGTTAAAAAAAATGTGTTTCTCTCATATCTTGATGGTCAGGTAGGCTACCGCAGTTGTAACTGGCTCTGTAGTGCTCACATTTTACAGTTGATGGACAACTTTTAACACTTAAATGGATATCTAAACGTCTCTGTTGCTGCTACGCGAGCTCATTCGTTGTCTTGCCATCAATTACACAGGCTGTGAACTATTTCTTAGTCGACTCAATATATCAACATCTCCGAGGATTAGTAGGGGAGGGAGGCTAAATAAATACACAAGAATAGGCCTAATTTAAAAAAACAGTGGTGAAGGACATTTTAAATGTTGCCCAGAGCTCGTGGCTGAGCGGTACCGGAGCAAAATTGGGGAGAGGGAGAGAGGAGGCCCCGACCATTTAAAATATATATATTTGTTTTAGATCCACTGCTCGCTCCAGCCAAATTATGCACGTTCTCCTCCTTCCTCCACTCTGCTCACATCCTCTGTTTTACAAAGTACTTTTCTGTCTAGCTGTTCTGTACCTCCACCCAGCCTGAATACGCCCCAGAGAGACTGACTACAGTGCTCTTTTCCAGGGATTGGATGAGAGCACTGCCCTTGATCTTCATGCCTTAAGGCCCCCTTGAGTATAAGGCATGATGAGTGGGTCTTTAGAAGAGTGGGAGGGGGAGACTTAAGGTTTTGTATACTTCACAACCCAGCCAGTGTTTAACTATGGATTACTTCAATGACCAAAAAACAAACAAATGTAGAATCCGTCTGGCTTTGTAAAGAACGTTCAGACGTGTGGCTTGGGGTTGTTTCCTGGTTTGGAAAAGAGGATTGTACATGAGATGTCAAAGCCAAGGTTGCTGTATAGATTTTGAGTAGATGACAAAATGACTGAAATACTCCAGTAGTAACATAACATGAAATGTAGAAGGACAAATTATGTTCAGGAAATAAAGAAATGATGCTTGCAACCCACCCCCCATTAATCTTTACTTCTGTGGAGTCAAACTCAAACTGATTGAAATATGTGAAGATTCATGTCTATTCACTTTAATCCATCCAAACTGACCAGGGCGATGGGTGACTGATTTTAAAAACATGCAACTGAAACAAAGGTTAGAACAGGAAAATGAAAAAGTAAACTCACTGAATAAAGACGACACTGCAGAAAGATACCACATACACACACGGCATACTGTACACACTGGGGGGAGGGGGGAAACAAACAGTTATGCATCACTGAGACCTGCCAACCTCCACGCATTTTGTGTACCATGCATTCAATCTGAGGTAGAAGTACGCTGGTTTGAAAATTAACCCTAACATATGCTTCTAGTTGGTTGGCACAATTTTTTTATATATATATATATTTTTTTTTTTTGAATGTTAGCAAATGAAATACAGAAATATCTAATTACGTAAGTATTCACACCCCTGAGTCAATACATGTTAGAATCCCCTTTGGCAGCGATTACATCGTCGTTGAGACCACCTCCATTTAATTTAGGATCAAACGATGTTGGGTACATTGTTTGATATAATTTAAGACTCTTAAGTTTCAGGAAGTGGCCATTTAGTAGTGAACTTCTTGAGGGGGAAGTTGACTGCCCCTTCCTGGACCCCCTCTCCACCCAACCTTAGGCCTACAGCAGCACCACATTGTCAGAAAATCCTAGGGAGAGCATGATTGTACATTTGAAACATATTTCTAGTTAGCTACCGAAGAGCAGCTAATTACCAAGTACTCAAAAAAAGTCTGTTGCATACCATTACTACTGAGGCAGTCTTCTGCAAAACAATCACGGGGGTGTCGCATGTGCGCTGTTGTGGGGTCTACAAGGCCGCCGGGGGTGCTACCACTGCGCTGGAGTGGTACTCCTACAAATGAAGTTTGGCAGGTCTGCATCACATCATTACGTACCTCAGTGGTGCTTGTAATCATCAAATGCAAAAAAAAAAAATAATATTCAGAGCTTTAAAAGTAATACAAATATTGGTGAACACTTCTCCAGCAATGTTCATGAACGCCAAAAGCTATCCATATTTATGCCACCACAGTGCAATGCTATAAGTCGCTCTGGATAAGAGCGTCTGCTAAATGACTTAAATGTAAATGTACATAGTCGTGTCTGTCGTTGTTCTGTTTTTGTTGTCATTGATGTGTGCCGTTGGACATACGGAATATTATCAATGATCAGCCAAGACAGCCTTGTTATTGTCGCTCAAACTCTCACTGTAGGGTTATCTAATGTGTACATTTGGTATTTTGCTCTATTGTTTAAAAAAAAAATAAGTTTGATGCAGTGTGAACATGGCAATTTATATACTGATCAAAAATATAAATGCAACATGTAAAGTGTTGGTCCCATGATTCATGAGCTGAAATAAAAGATCCCAGAAAAGTTCTTTACGCACATCTTATTTCTCTCAAATGTTGTTTACGTCCCCCTGTTATAGTGAGCATTTCTCCTTTTGTCAAGATAATCCATCCACCTGACAGGTGTAGCATATCAAGGAGCTGATTAAATAGCATGATCATTACACAGGTGCAACCTTGTTTTGGAGACAAAAGGTCACTCTAAAATGTGCAGTTTTGTTACACAACACAATGCCACAGATGACTCAAGTTTTGAGGGAGTGTGCAATTGGCATGTTGACTGCAGGAATGTCAACCAGAGCTGTTGCCAGATAATTGTTATATTAATTTTTCTCTTCCATAAGCCACCAACATTGTTTTAGAGAATTTGGCAGTATGTCTAATCGGCTGCACAACCGCAGACCACGTGTAACTATGACAGCCCAGGACCTCCACATCCGGCATCTTCACCTGAGGTATCATCTGAGACCAGCCACCACCGACAGCTGATGAAACTGTAGGTTTGAACAACCTTTGAATTTCTACACAAACTGTCTGAGGGACGCTCATCAGTGTGCGTCTTCACCAGGGTTGTTTTGACCTGACTTCAGGGTCGCGCTGCATGAGGCAAATGGTGGTCACATCTGATACTGACTGGTTTTCTGATCCACTCCCCTACTTTTTTTAAAAGGTATCTGTATTCCCAGTCGTGAAATCCCGATTTATATTTTTGTTCAGTGTATTTAATCGCAACAATTTCAAAGATTTTACCGAGTTACAGTTCATATAAGGAAATCAATTAAAAAAGGTAGGGGCGTGGATCAGAAAACCAGTCAGTATATTGTGTGACCACCATTTGCCTCATGCAGGTCAACACATCTCCTTCGCATAGAGTTGATTGTGGCGTGTGGAATGTTGTCCCACTCGTCTTCAATTGCTGTCCGAAGTTGCAGGATATTGGCAGGAACTGGAACACGCTGTCGTTACACGTCAATCCAGAGCATCCCGAACATGCTCAATGGGTGACATGTCTGAGTGTGCAGGCCATGGAAGAACCGTGCCATTTTATCAAGTTCAAATGAAATGGAAACCCTATAGAAATGTTGAGTGCAAATGATTATATCACTTTGTTTTTAAAATTATCATATAAAAATGGATATACATTGAACAATTACCCTTTTAACGTTTCCGGTTTAGATCATAAAAAGCACATCATGGAACACAACTTCATCCAAAACACAATCAAGATTGCTTTCAGTATATTTAAAACGCAACAATTTCAAAGAGTTTACAGAGTTACAGTTCATGTAAGGAAATCAGTTAATTGAAATAAATTCATTAGGCCCTAAAGTGAAAGCTATCTTGATTGCGTTTTGGATGAAGTTGTATCCATGATATGCTTTTATGATCTAAACAGGACTGACCACATTAAAAAGGGTAAATGTTCATTCATTTAAGATTAACTTAATTTTGACCCAAACATCAATTTTAAGAACTTGCCCTTTTAAAAACAAAGTGAAAACCCTATAAAAATGAGTGCAAATTATTTATTTAATTTGAACTTGATTTTACATTTTAACTAAGTTTTGGAATTAGCTTTCTCTGTGGTGGAATACAGTGAAGGACAGCCATGATATAATTGCATCTCAAAGTGAGATGATGGCTCCAGCCCCTTTATTTCAGGAGGTCATGATTGGACAAATGATTTAAGACAAAGCAAAGAATCTACTCATATTCAATCAGAACAAAAAACTAATGGAGATGAGGGCTATACGGAATTCTCAACCAGATACAATTCTAATGTCATGCATTTCACGAACAAGGCTGCAAATTAGACAAAATGGACCCATAGCGCCCACTGATCTAAAGTCAATGGTGTCAGGATATATTATCTTGGAAGAAACGCCAAATAACAACAGTCTGAAGATTGCGAACCATTTCTTTTTTTTAAACGAGTTTTAAAAAAAAGAGCATACCATAAAAATAAACAATTTTACACTGCATCAAAAAAAAAATAGAAAAGTTTGAATAGAGTCTCAAAGTCAACTATATTTCCCCCAAAAATGAACATAAAAAAAGATTCACTAAAAACTATTACTTTTAAACAGTCAAGGAAAATCACATTCAAAGCTGTTTTTTTGCATGGAGGAAAGGCATGATTCTTCATATTAACCATTTAAACATGCATCTGGAATGTCAGTGGTGCACATACTGTGTGCTGTGCTATCACTTAAAGGATAATAACACATACTGTGTGCTGTGCTATCACTTAAAGGCTAATAACACATCGTGTTTATGACAGGCTACTCCTGTTATCTATTCTAACATTTCCCTGATTGTTTATAGTAGCCGTTTACATTCAAATGGACAGTTGATCATTTACGTCATCCATTCCTGTTGGTGAGTCACAGTGAATTTCCAGGTCTCTACAATCTGTGAGAGGCGTATCTCGTCTGGGAAGGAGGCCTCCACGTCAGGCAGGACTTCTACTCCTTTGCGGTCCATGTATCCATCCAACGTCTCTTTGACACTAACAAGGTAGAATGAGAGAGAGAGAGAGGAAAAGTCTTGTGATTTCAGACCTCAGACTATTTTTAAAAATATATATATTTCACCTTTATTTAACCAGGTAAGCTAGTTGGGAACAAGTTCTCATTTACAACTGCGACCTGGCCAAGATAAAGCAAAGCAGTGCGACAGAAACAACAACAGAGTTACACATGGAGTACAAAAACATAGTCAATAACACAACAGAAAAAAATTATATATATAGTGTGCAAATGGCGTGAGGAGGTAAGGCAATAAATAGGCCATAGTAACAGAGTAATTACAATTTAGCAGATGAAGGTGTGTAAGTAGTGATACTGGTGTGCAAAAGAGCAGCAAAGTAAATAAAACAGTATGGGGATGAGGTAGGTAGATTGGGTGGGCTTTTTACAGATGGACTATGTACAGCTGCAGCGATCGGTTAGCTGCTCAGATAGCTGATGTTTAAAGTTAGTGAGGGAAATGTAAGTCTCCAGCATCAGTGATTTTTGCAATTCGTTCCAGTCACTGGCAGCAGAGAACTGGAAGGAAAGGCGGCCAAAGGGGGTGTTGGCATTGTGGATGACCAGTGAGATTTACTTGCTGGAGCACGTGCTACGGGTGGGTGTTGTTATCGTGACCAGTGAGCTGAGATAAGGCGGAGCTTTACCTAGCATAGCCTTATAGATGACCTGGAGCCAGTGGGTCTGGCAACAAATATGTAGTGAGGGCCAGCCGACGAGAGCATACAGGTCGCAGTGGTGGGTAGTATATGGGGCTTTGATAACAAAACAGATGGCACTGTGATAGACTACATCCAGTTTGCTAAGTAGAGTATTGGAACAGTTTTTACCCCCCCCCCCAATGCCTCTTTTACGCTGCTGCTCCTCTATGTTAATTTTATATGCACTGTCACTTTAACTTTACATTCATGGGGGCGGCAGGGTAGCCTAGAGGTTAGAGCGTTGGGCTAGCAGCCAAAAGGTTGCAAGTTCAAATCCCCGAGCTGACAAGGTACAAAACTGTTGTTCTGCCCCTGAACAGGCAGGTAACCCACTGTTTCTAGGCCGTCATTGAAAATAAGAATTTGTTCGTAACTGACTTGCCTAGTTAAATAAAGGTAAAAACATTTTTTTTTTACATACTACCTCAATTGGCCTGACCAACCAGTGCTCCCGCATATTGGCTAACCGGGCTATCTGCATTGTGGCCCGCCAACCCCTCTTTTTACGCATCTGATACACTCTGTTTATCATATATGCATAGTTACTTTAACCATTCCCACATGTACATACTATCTCAATAAGCCTGACTAACCGGTGTCTGTATATAGCCTTGCTACTCTTATTTCTCAAATGTCTTTTTACTGTTGTTTTATTTCTTTACTTACCTACACACACACCTTTTTTTCTCCGCACTCTTGGTTAGAGCCTGTAAGGTTCCATTTCACTGTAAGGTTCCATTTCACTGGAACCTGTTGTATTCGGCGCATGTGACAAATAAACTTTGATTTGATTGATTGGAAGCAATTTTGTAGATGACATCGCCAAAGTCGAGGATCGGTAGGATAGTCAGTTTTACTAGGGTAAGTTTGGCGGCGTGAGTGAAGGAGGCTTTGTTGCGAAATAGAAAGCCGATTCTAGATTTGATTTTGGATTGGAGATGTTTGATATGAGTCTGGAATGAGAGTTTCCAGTCTAGCCAGACACCTAGATATTTGTAGTTGTCCACGTTATTCTAGGTCAGAACTGTCCAGAGTAGTGATGCTCGTTGGGCGGGCGGGTGCGGGCAGCGAATGGTTGAAAAGCACTATATTGTTTAGGGCTTAGGCCCATTAACTAGACTAATGCATACATGCACAAAATAATGATACTTTTCCCCTTTTTTAGAAAATGAGTGAAAGTTCATTTTTGGAAGTTTTAACTTATTTTCAACTTTCCCAGGGTGCTGTAGCTTCCTTCAAAATAAAAAAATAAATTTAGCTGGTGTCTTTGTGCTAACAGATGCAAGCTGTTTCTGCTACCATAGAAATGTGAAATAAGACTGAACAGAAATGGCGTCTCCTTTTAAGTCAATGATGCCATAATGGGTGGACTGGCAGCCATTTTGAGTGTACCCATGCCAGGAAGTAAAAGCAGTAAGTGTACCCTTCAATCAGTTCTGTGATTTATCGAGTCAACTCAACTGACAATAACTGGTCGTTTGGATCCTGGATGCTGAGTGGACGAGCAGCTTCAAGCCGTGCTGTATTGGCCGTCACAGACACACCTATGCCTGCTAACAGTTCCATCTGAAAATGATCACTGCGCCTCCATACAAATATCTTGTTGTTCGTGTTGCTGTCCCAATCATGTCCTGTATTTATCAACTTCCTGTCTAGCATTTAGTTTGGTACAACGGGAGTTAACCTCTAGAAGTCTAAGCAGTTGGGGCGGTCATACCATGGATCATTTAGTGGTTTGATTTGGAGTTTTAGGACCCATTTAGGTATATAAAAAAACATTTTAATACATTTTTAAAATCAAATATAGAATTTTGCCTTTACTACTAGGGTCCATAGAAATGCATTGAATAACACATTCATAAATGTAAAAAAAGACAGTCTAGAAAGGAATAAGGTTTTGAAGTGTCTGTCCTATATCTAGGATATATAAGAAAGCTCAGGAATTCAAAAAAAAACATTTTAGGACACATATTTAACTCCTTATTTTTGTTGGCACAAAACTACTTCCATTTGTTTGTATGGGTTACCTTGAGACGAGTCCTGTGACACTTATGGGGGTCGTAGAGCTAAATGGAAAACAACATCGTGTTCATGAGAATCTCCCCTTTTCAATGAGTGGTCATAACCATTCAGAGCGTACAGACGTTTTCGCGAGAAAAACGATTTTCGGGATGTCTCATGGTCTGACAAACACAGCCGTTGCTCAGCCACCTTCCACTAAAGATGTGGAAGGCCGACATCGGAGGATACAGTAGATTGAGACACAGCCCATGCAAATCAGGTATCTCAAGCTTAAACTGAGGAATTTTTTGATGGGGATTTTTTTATTATGTTACTTAGATTGAAGCACCAGTGCGTCAATAGACTCCCTTAAGGATTAATATAAACCTCGCTGTCTACCTGTCCAACCTCGGAAACAATGTTTCACATTTGATTTTCGATCTCTGTAGTACCATACATAGCTAGCAAGCAAGTGACAAGAACGTTGTCCAGACTGCATAGCAACCATTTTGTTTAGAATGGACGACCAGTCCTTTTGTATACCAACTACGCAAAAATAATTAACGACTGGGTCGCGTCTGTAGCAACATGGCTAAAATAACTAACAACCAGATTTTTCTCCGGACTTTATCTTCTGGTGAAAGAATGAAATTGTGTATGAATGAAATGTATGTATGAAAATATGTAATTCATTGTTATTTGAATATGATGGTCACAGTTTTATAAGAGCTATCGTGCCGTGGCTGAGATCTTTGTGGGCTATACTCGGTCTTGTCTCAGGATGGTAAGTTGGTGGTTGAAGATATCCCTCTAATGGTGTGGGGGCTGTGCTTTGGCAAAGTGGGTGGGGTTATATCCTGCCTGTTTGGCCCTGTCCGGGGTATCGTTGGATGGGGCCACAGTGTCTCCCGATCCCTCCTGTCTCAGCCTTCAGTATTTATGCTGCAGTAGTTTGTGTCAGGGGCTAGGGTCAGTCTGTTATATCTGGAGTATTTCTCCTGTCTTATCCGGTGTCCTGTCCCCAGTCCACCTGGCCGTGCTGCTGCTCCAGTTTCAACTGTTCTGCCTGCGGCTATGGAACCCTGACCTGTTCACCTGACGTGCTACCTGTCACAGACCTGCTGATTTCAACTCTCTAGAGACAGCAGGAGCGGTAAAGATACTCTGAATGATCGGCTATGAAAAGCCAACGGACATTTACTCCTGAGGTGCAGACCTGTTGCACCCTCGACAACCACTGTGATTATTATTATTTGACCCTGCTGGTCATCTATGAACATTTGAACATCTTGGCCATGTTATGTTATAATCTCCACCCGGCACAGCCAGAAGAGGACTGGCCACCCCTCAGAGCCTGGTTCCTCTCTAGGTTTCTTCCTAGGTTCTGGCCTTTCTAGGGAGTTTTTCCTAGCCACCGTGCTTCTATACCTGCATTGCTTGCCGTTTGGGGTTTTAGGCTGGGTTTCTGTGCAACACTTTGATATATCAGCTAATGTAAGAAGGTCTTTATAAATAAATTGTATTTATCGCGCGCCGGGTCGAACGCCGCCATTTACCCGTGACTGTATTCATGATACAGCACTGCCACTTGTTCCTTATTGCTTAATGTGCATGAGCCACATCCGTTAGCATCATTTGATAGAACATTCCAAAATACCAAAATGATTGCATCACAATACCAGGCAGCCATTGCAAGTGTACCCATGAGTTTACCAATCCATTGCCAGGGTTAAAGCTTCCAAGCCCGTTCTGTTCATTCTTATTTCTATGATTGCTACATACTCCCAAAAAATGTTAGCGACAAAAAAGTGAACTATCCCTTTAAAAAGAGAGTGAATATCGTTGCATGGTTTGGAACCTATGATTTGACCCAGAGTTCCTCCATGGTTGCCATTTGACCTCACCTCCAGTGTGGTTTGTAGGTGTCTGAGACATGTGGTTTCCCCAGATTCAGCAGGAGGAACTCGTGCATCTCCAGCAGCCAGGTGTCAACGTGACCCTTGGAGATGAATCCCTGGAGCAGCCTCTTCTGTTCCTCCTCCAGGGGCTGCTGGTACTCTGTAGACACCCCAGAGAAAGGGTCCTTGAAGAGGAGAGGGGGGGGGGAGAACTCTCTCAGCTGTGCAAATACTAATTTTACAATGTAATAATTTTGGGTTTAAAACATTGAACCCTCTCTCAGAACAGCTCACACAATTGACACAGTCAGGTTGTTTTAGGGATGATTGTGTCATGTTTTGTGGATGATTGTGTCATGTTTTAGTGATGATTGTGTCATGTTCTGTGGATGATTGTGTCATGTTCTGTGGATGATTGTGTCATGTTCTGTGGATGATTGTGTCATGTTCTGTATCTCGTTGGTTGGTCTGAACGTGTCTTACCCTCTTCAGACTCTTCAGCATGTTCTCTGATTTGAGGGATGACAGGAGCTGCCACAGAGCCACACAGTGCTTCAGACTGCACCTGCCCAGAGCCTACAGAAACGGCACCGCGTAGAACACACATTACGAACATTGAAAACAATTCACCACTTGCATTTAAGGTAGAATTGGCGATGCACAAAATAAAAAAAAAACAGCAATATCTGGTTGATTTCTAAACAACTAAGAGCATGCACAGATACTCTCTGTGTGACTGTGTGAGCGAGAGAGAAGTATTGCATCACATTCATCTCAATGTCTGCAGTGCTGTTTGTGACAACATCCTGTTGCCTAGTCTCAGTTTAAGTTGATATTGACCAACCAAGTCATGTGTTTCATGTAATATTATAAATGGTGTGGCTGTGTCACCTTTAAGATGCGAGGGTCCATCTGCTCGCCCATCTTCAGCATGTCCTCCAGGTAGCGGTCCAGGGGCATCTGGGAAACTCCCCCAGTCATGGACAGGAAGCCCAGAGCCAGCTCCACAGCCTTCAGGGCTTCACACACCTCACTGTACGACTGCAGATCCCTGGACAGGGCTGTGAGGGTCAGGGAAGGCAGATGCTCCTAAAAGAAACAACAACATTTCAAATATTTGTTTTTGTAAAGTGAAGTGAATAATCACATGCCATATTAAGAGTAGAAACGAAAACAAGTTTGATGATGAAGAACGACTTGCCTGAGACACGTTTCCTTTCACCATTTTGAAAATGATGTCATAATCTCTCTCGTGTCTGGTGACCAGAGTGGGGATTCCCTGAAAGTCAACACATTGGTTCAGTCAGTGAGTGCCATATTACCTTCAACTATAGTCCAATATTCCACTCAGATCTGTGAACACTGAAGGGGTAGGAACTATGGAACGTGACCAGGGACTGAAATGGAACCAGGCCCTGAACTTACAGTCACGTGACCAGGGACTGAAATGGAACCAGGCCCTGAACTTACAGTCAGTGTGATGAGAGGCTTGCCCTGCAGGAAGCGGGTGAGAACCTGCTGCTGGATCTTGGGCAGGTCGTACTCAGACAGGGTCTCCTTGCCACGCTCCAGGCTGTACTGGCAGTTGGACAACACCAGGGGCAGCAGGTCCTTCTCCAGTTCATAGCGGATCACATGCAGCTCTGTCAGCTCTGACAGGCTCACCTTGTAGCTGTTGATGCAGAAAGTCACCCCCTATTCAGTCAACGGGCTTTAACCTATTTATTTTATACTGTGCATTGCTTTATTCATTGCTTCCCATGTTTTGATCATTTGTCCACAATCCCCAATTCTTCAATATTGAGCACTTTTCAGAAGAGCAAAAAAACTGTGGTGATGCAAATAGTCATTTGAACAAATGAACAAAATCCTAACATATCGTTTTGAGTAAAAAATCTAATTGAAATCAAATGTATTTATAAAGCCCTTTTTACATCAGCAGATGCAGTGCTTATACAGAAACCCAGCCTAAAACCCAAAACAGCAAGCAATGCAGATGTAGAAGCACGGTGGCTAGGGAAAAAACTCCCTAGAAAGGCGAGAAGCTAGGAAGAAACCTAGAGAGGAACCAGGCTCTGAGGGGTGGCCAGTCCTCTTCTGGCTGTGGCCGGTGGAGATTATAACAGTAGATGGCCATTTAAAAATGTCTCTTTAAGTAAGCTTTCGGTGGAACACTCATTCTTCATTAGTGTACCTGGTGTCTTCCGCAGTGTGGCGGTCCACAGAGTGCAGCAGCTCATTGTGAAGGGCCACCAGGTAGCTTAGCAGAGCCGTGGAACACAAGCCTGGACCCTGACGCCGCGGCAGGAGGTACTGGAGGTCACTGTCCAGGTCCAAATCATCCTTCCAGAAGTCCTCTGGGATCTTTATCTCATCTACACACACACACACACACACACACACACAATGACAACATTCATGATTCACAGACAGGGGCTGTCAAAAAGACACACTAAACAATAGATTCTTGTTTTTGACGATTCATTCTGGTCATAAGGGCAACCTGCCATGTTTTATAGAGGACAGGGTAACTCACTGGTGGCTACAGATACTCTGAGCAGGTTCCACGTGTTCAGAAATATCTGGACTTGCTTCTCATACCACACTCTCATTGGCCCTGTTAGAAGATAAACATTTATTGAGAACAAACAAAAAAAATCACAAAATTCTGTTTTTAAGGAAATCTATATGAAATTGGGTAAATGGTCAATAACTCGGCTGGTTGCATAGTACCAAGGATGCATTGTTATGATACAGTTACCTGGCTGTCGTTGGATGAACTCTCTGATGGAGACATCCATCAGGTCTGATGAGTTCTGGAACTTTTTCACCAGACTCTTCTGTAGGGCCAGGATATCTGGAAGGAACTTGACCAGTCGGAACTCCGCCTCCTGTTCAATCACCAAATGAATAACGCAGCCGATCGTGTGATTTAAAAATGTCCCAGAATCACAAAGAAACCATTAAAATATGCTGTTGACATTTTACCACATACAATATATCAAGAAAGAGCACATATTTAATAATAATACATACTTACAGAGCGTTTACGAAAAACCCCAAAAGACAATTCATGACGGTTTACCTTCTGTAGGAACCTCCAGAGTAATGGCAGCTTGTCCTTTCCGTCATTCTGTTCTACGATGTGGGTGAGACTGAGTAGGGACACCCTCTCTCTGCAGCTCCAAACCCCTGAACAGTGGACCTGGGAGCCCTGAGACAGGGAGGACAACGGACACTCGTCCCCAAATGTCACCCTCATGACGAAGTTAGAGGAGACACGGGAGTCGTCTCTGATGGTGGCGTTCACCTCCCTCAGCTGCTGGTCAAGGTTCTGTGATGACACACACAAATGGTTGTCATGGTTCTTGTCAAAGCTGGAATAGAATATATTTCAATCACGCTGTACAGTACTAGCCAACTGAAAATATAATCCAAAAGGATTCACCTTCAACTGAGGAGTGATGATGTCAGTAGCAACAGTTGTCTCCCAGGTATTTCTGGCCTCTTTAGTTGAGAGTTGGGGATCAATGGCAGCCGGCACTAAAAACAAAGACACGACTGACTAGTCAATGATGGGGCTACTGGTGCGCTATACAGTCTCCAAGCATTTTTAGCTTTCATAATTGTAAACAGCAGAGTTCAGCAGGTACTTGCACTTAAGCCATAAAAAGGAACAAAATATATACTAAAATATAAAAATAAAGCTATATTTTTTTACTTTACAATGGCACTTTGTATTCTTTCCAGCATGGAATTAAATGATGTACATTTTTACATCTCGGCCTTCTTGTTTTTTTCCCCCCATTTTATAGCTTGAGTGTGAGTACCTGCCAAACTCAAACAATTCCCTTTGAAATGAACGTCCTTACATTGATTGGTCGGTGATGGTTCCAGAATGGATCTGACTATCAGGTGGACGGTGGTGACAGTGTCATCATTTCCTTTCCCCAGGGCTTTGGTCAGCTGATCCATGTCTTTCAGCAGGTGACAAATCAGAAATTGGCAGGCGTCCTGGACTGGAGGCTGGATGATCTGCTGGATGGACTAGAAAGAGAAAAAAAACAGGGAGATTAATTGCAGGAAAGAATTACAAGAGGGTGAAAGTGCAAGGTATAGAGAAGGATAGGGCTCCTGTTTCAGTGTCTCTTCCTATTAAATGTTTTAAAAAGGTAGGCCGTTGAACTTGACGCTGTATGTAAAATTTTTACATTCTTTTTATTTTCATTAAAAACAAAACTAGGAGCATACGTTTCAGCCTTATAGTTAAAAAGTTCTACCCGCCGACATCAAAAGTTAAAATCACTGTTTTTGAATTTTTTTTTTTTTTCTCCAAACACTATGAGATTTGCGGTGACGTGGGGAGCAAGAAAGCACCCTGCCTCTGGATAGACACTTGTTGCAGGTTTTGAAAATCACTTAAAAAAATTAAACTTTTAATTCTACCCTGTGATGTCACAGAGAAGTATTCTTTTAGGACCTCTTTATCTTTTGAACCGCAGATCATAGAAATTGTGCTATTTTCACATATTGTAAAACGTTGGTTAGGTGCTGGAGATAACGAATGAGGTTTAAACGTGGCATAAATATCCTTTACTACTGATTAAATATATTTATCTTCTCAACCTCGTTGGGTTATTCCTTTTCGTGGTTTTAAAGTGCGACAACCTTTTGAGCTCTATAGATATTTTTTCTCCTACGCAGCCACCTTTCATTCTAGCCTGAGTGCAAACCTTCATACTGACTGAGAATATTATTGTGAAATACTGCCTTCTATAAACTACTTTGGATTTCATTTGCAATAGAACATTTGAAATGAGTAAAAAATATAAACTAACAAGCTGACTGATGCTACATTTATACAGGTCTTATTGTGAGCTATATAATTGAGTAAACAATGGTACACAATTTCAATTTACTTAAGGTAGGTTGTCCAATCAAAAACGCATATTTTGACCAATGGGTAAAATAATATGTTAATTGTGTGGATCGGTGCTGTTCAAGATGAGGAGGACGATCATTTGTTTTTATGACCATGGCCTTATTTCTATTACAGCATATTGGATGACTGTCATTCATATTCCATTCACCAAGCTCAATGTTACATCGATAGGTTTAGGTTACATGATACTCGATTTTCCCTATACCCATCATGAGGTTGCTACAACCTAGCCTATGAATAACATTTTACAACATAGGTGCACAGATCGAGAGAAACAATTTGAGTAATGAAGGTGACAGTCAGTGACACATTCAATACCACCTTGCACTCTTGCCTTTATCTAGCTAATCTAGAGTAATCATTAGTCCAACAAATTTAGGTATGTTTATCCCAATTTCGTTCCTTATGCTTCCGTTTAAGAAATGTTTTTCAACAGAATCGGTTGAATGAATACACCCCTGATCACACGCAAACACAGTTCACTTTCATAGCAGCCACATACAAACAGTATAATTCCTCCCCTCACCTTTTCCCTTCGCTTGTGGACTTCAGTGCACAACACATCAGCTGTCTGGGACCTTTACAATCCAACTGCTAAACACAGCCTACATCGTTGTCACCATATTAGCTAATGTCATAGTCAACATAGCTACTAGAACTAAAGCGTTAGTAACACAGCCTACATCGTTGTCACCATATTAGCTAATGTCATAGTCAACATAGCTACTAGAACTAAAGCGTTAGTAACACAGCCTACATTGTTGTCACCATATTAGCTAATGTCATAGTCAACATAGCTACTAGAACTAAAGCGTTAGTAAACCCGCTACAATCTTGCTGTACAGTGTCACGTCAGCAAGCAGTTTAGCAGTTACACCGGCGGGCTCTGGTGGCAATACATATATATATATATATATATATATATATAAAACCAAAAGCTTACCTTGACTTGGAAAAGTTTGAGCCGGGTGTTAGAGTAGGCTAAACTAGCTAGCTAAGTAATTGGAAGAAAAAAAAAACTACGAAATCTCTCTCCCCTTCATTTTTGAAGAAATGAATTAGTTTAAAACTGTTCAACTATTGTCTTTATCGCTCTTTGAGTCAACTACTCACCACATTGTATGCACTGCAGTGCTAGCTAGCTGTAGCTTATGCTTTCAGTACTCATTTACATTTACATTTAAGTCATTTAGCAGTACTCGATTAATTTTCTGATCCTTTGATTGGTTGGACAGTTCATGCTGCAAGAGCTCTGATAGGTTGGAGGATGTCCTCCGGAAGTTGCCATAATTACCGTCTAAATCTATGGAATGGGGTGAGAACCGTACCTGTTCTCCGGCTGAACCATGGTGCTACCCTCCAGAGTGCTGTTGAGACTACTGTAGACCTTCATTGCAAAACAGTGTGTTTTAATAAATGACTTGGAGACATAAAAATGTTTAGTATGGTTTTATCTAAAGGATAACTTTTTTTACTGTTTCACTATTTTATGGAATTCACTAAAGATGGTCCACCCTTTCATGCTCTGGTATAGATATTCCTCTAAGAAAGCCAGTGGTCCAAGCCTCATGTCTCGATCACAATCTGTTAAGAAGTTAAGAGTTTTTACCCTCGTTGGATGATCAGAACTAGGGGGACTAAATCAAATGGGTCCAGAGAGGAAAAAAAGTGGTCAGAAATATTGGACATTGTGGGGTGGCAGGGTAGCCTAGTGGTTAGAGCGTTGGGACTAGTAACCTGAAGGTTGCAAGTTCAAACCCCCGAGCTGACAAGGTACAAATCTGTCGTTCTGCCCCTGAACAGGCAGTTAACCCACTGTTCCTAGGCTGTCATTGAAAATAAGAATTTGTTCTTAACTGACTTGCCTAGTTAAATAGAGGTTAAAAAAAAATTGTATTGTGTCAGCTAAGCTGGATTCTGTGCAAGAATTAAGGCTACCTGACAGGTAAACAGGTAAAAAAAAAAATGAGACGTAAGATAGATATTGATTTTGAGACTAAATTATTTCATGTTCTTTTTCAAATATTTCTCACAAAAACTAGCGTATCTCTGAAATGTCAACTGAGCACTGAGCTCACCAAGCTTTTTATTTTCAAAGACTTTTACATTTAATTCAGCTCGTCATGCAAATGTTGCTTTTAGCAAACCGCAGAAACAACTTTGAAGGCTAATACTCCAAATATATAAAATCCTCAAAAGTTGTTACTAGAAACCTGCACCGCTATGTCAATAGAGCTCGATGCTTATAAATTAGATGTATAATGTTATGAAATCCGACTTTAATGTTGATATGTTCAAGAAAGAACCCACTGAACAATTAATAACATGAATTATCATATTTCTATTGGTAAAATGTATTTTATATTACAAGGAAGTGGAATTTCATCACCAAAGCAATCACTCTTGGCAGTGTGGGTGGACTCCCTACTTAATTAAGGTACTGTTCTTTCACACACTGGACCCATAAAGCTAGAAAGAGTTGGCAGCTTTTGGCAGACAAGATGGCCTACCTGTGGCTGCTCTGAGGCCCCTCTCAGCATGGCCAGGTGGGTGAGTAGTCTGACCAGGATGAAGGGGGTGAGGGACATGTTTTTGGTGTCCAGGGTGTCTGGGTTGTCCCTCCTCTGAGGGTCTCCCAGGATGTGGCCAGTCCTTGTGAGATCTCCCCTAAGAGGACACGTTCAGTTTTTGCTCGTGACATGAGCCATGTATCAAACGTATCAGAAAACACTCTAAGAAAAAAAGGGTTCCAAAAGGGTTCTCGTCTTCATTAGGAACCCTTTTTGGTTCCAGGTTGGACCCTTTGGGGTGGAAAGAGTTGTACACGGAACCAAAAGGGTTCTACCTGGAACCAAAAAGGGTTATTCGAAGAGTTATCCTATGGGGATAGATGAAGAACCATTTTTCTAAGAGTGTGGGAGTGCTGATCTAGGATCAGGTCCCTCCTGTCTTTTGTTTAGTATAATTTTGAAGTGATTGAACTGATCTTAGATCAGCACTCCTACTCTGATGCTTTGGCAGTAATATCAATGTCGGGCCCTTAGAGAGCTGACTTACTGCTGTAGCTTCATCTTCTGGAAACCAGTCAAGGGAACATGGTTCTCCCCTCCAATCTCCGCCTCACACTCTAGACATTTTGCCTTATGGGTGGGTTGACCACACTGCAATAGAGTGGGTAAATCAGTTGGCTGTTTGCTTAGCTAACGAACATAAAATATTAAACTAATGCAATTTTACATGAAGATCTTTGCTTACCTTATCGACAACACAGGGGTGACCATTCGGACAAGCTGTTGAGATTTTAGTCAAAACTGAGCTTATACACAAATGTTATTGTTTTTGACCCAAAATTATTATTAGCTGAAAATAACAATCAATTTCCAACGGTAGATATCCACAACACAGTTACTGTCTATACGCTTCCTGTAGCACGATGTTAACAAATACAATTTCACAGAGGTGTACCTCCGATGATTAACTCAAAGTTCAAGTTACAGTACAAGCGTTTATCAGGTTAGGATTCAAAATGTCTGTACTTACAGTACCAGGAGAGTCCATAATCCACTTTATTCTGTGTTATAAGCCTTTGAGCGACAGCCAGCATGTCCTCAGGCATTGTGGGTAGAAAGGCACTCTGTTGGGGTAGACATAAGCAGATAAAAGACAACTCCCACAGTCAACAAGGAGAAAGTCAATGTAAGATATTGACAGGTGCTGATGAAAATCATACCAGCATATTGTTGGGAGACAGGCCAAGTTGCTGTAGAGGTGTGAGCAGCCCTTCTGTCCCAGTGAGCAGCACAGCAGACATGTGGACAGCCAGCTCTATAAGGGTGTGCTCCACACTGGACCGGTCTGCCAGGACACTCAGTCCTCCCATCCTGTTGTGAACCAATTCTTTGGCAAAGTCCCTCACTTCCCTGCGATGTAGGTACCTTGATCCCTCGATGAAGTCCTCAAGTGCTTTGCATTGCTGGAGGAGTAAAACAAAGTCAGACATTATGGATAAGTGTAATTGGGATTTTCTGAAGTCTACAAATATAAATAGAATTCAAAGTATAATTATTGTAACTTCAAAATCGGAATAGTTTGCCAACTCTATCGTTAGTTGTGGGCTAACAGTTTTCCCTCTGATGTTGAGTTGAAGGAGGTGGTCCAATATGTATGTATACCTTAGGGGCGGATAGAGGCCTGTGTTTCTACCTTAGGGGTGGGGTGGAGGCCTGTGTTTCTACCTTAGGGGTGGGGTGGAGGCCTGTGTTTCTACCTTAGGGGTGGGGTGGAGGCCTGTGTTTCTACCTTAGGGGTGGGGTGGAGGCCTGTGTTTCTACCTTAGGGGTGGGGTGGAGGCCTGTGTTTCTACCTTAGGGGTGGGGTGGAGGCCTGTGTTTCTACCTTATGGGTGGGGTGGGGGCCTGTGTTTCTACCTTAGGGGTGGGGTGGGGGCCTGTGTTCCTACCTTAGGGCGGATAGAGGCCTGTGTTTCTACCTTAGGGGCGGGGTGGAGGCCTGTGTTTCTACCTTAGGGGCGGGGTGGAGGCCTGTGTTTCTACCTTAGGGGTGGGGTGGAGGCCTGTGTTCTACCTTAGGGGGTGGGGTGGGCGGATAGGGGTGGGGTGGAGGCCTGTGTTTCTACCTTAGGGGCGGGGTGGAGGCCTGTGTTTCTACCTTAGGGGTGGGGTGGAGGCCTGTGTTTCTACCTTAGGGGTGGGGTGGGGTGTTTCTACCTTAGGGGTGGGGTGGAGGCCTGTGTTTCTACCTTAGGGGTGGGGTGGGGGTGTTTCTACCTTAGGGTGGGGTGGAGGCCTGTGTTTCTACCTTAGGGGTGGGGTGGAGGCCTGTGTTTCTACCTTAGGGGTGGGGTGGAGGCCTGTGTTTCTACCTTAGGGGTGGGGTGGAGGCCTGTGTTTCTACCTTAGGGGTGGGGTGGAGGCCTGTGTTTCTACCTTAGGGGTGGGGTGGAGGCCTGTGTTTCTACCTTAGGGGTGGGGTGGAGGCCTGTGTTTCTACCTTAGGGGTGGGGTGGAGGCCTGTGTTTCTACCTTAGGGGTGGGGTGGAGGGTGTTTCTACCTTAGGGGTTCTGTGGAGGCCTGTGTTTCTACCTTAGGGGTGGGGTGGAGGCCTGTGTTCCTACCTTAGGGGTGGGGGCCTGTGTTTCTACCTTAGGGGCGGGGTGGAGGCCTGTGTTTCTACCTTAGGGGCGGATAGAGGCCTGTGTTCCTACCTTAGGGGTGGGGTGGAGGCCTGTGTTCCTACCTTAGGGGCGGGTAGAGGCCTGTGTTCCTACCTTAGGGGCGGGGTGGAGGCCTGTGTTTCTACCTTAGAGGCGGGGTGGAGGCCTGTGTTTCTACCTTAGGGGCGGGGTAGAGGCCTGTGTTCTACCTTAGGGGTGGGGTGGAGGCCTGTGTTTCTACCTTAGGGGTGGGGTAGAGGCCTGTGTTTCTACCTTAGGGGCGGGTAGAGGCCTGTGTTCCTACCTTAGGGGCGGGTAGAGGCCTGTGTTCCTACCTTAGGGGTGGGTAGAGGCCTGTGTTCCTACCTTAGGGGTGGGTAGAGGCCTGTGTTCCTACCTTAGGGGTGGGTAGAGGCCTGTGTTTCTACCTTAGGGGTGGGGTGGAGGCCTGTGTTCCTACCTTAGGGGCGGGTAGAGGCCTGTGTTCCTACCTTAGGGGCGGGGTGGAGGCCTGTGTTCCTACCTTAGGGGGGGGTAGAGGCCTGTGTTCCTACCTTAGGGGTGGGGTGGAGGCCTGTGTTTCTACCTTAGGGGTGGGGTGGAGGCCTGTGTTCCTACCTTAGGGGTGGGTAGAGGCCTGTGTTCCTACCTTAGGGGTGGGGTGGAGGCCTGTGTTTCTACCTTAGGGGTGGGGTGGAGGCCTGTGTTCCTACCTTAGGGGTGGGTAGAGGCCTGTGTTCCTACCTTAGGGGCGGGTAGAGGCCTGTGTTCCTACCTTAGGGGTGGGGTAGAGGCCTGTGTTCCTACCTTAGGGGTGGGGTAGAGGCCTGTGTTCCTACCTTAGGGGTGGGGTAGAGGCCTGTGTTTCTACCTTAGGGGTGGGGTGGAGGCCTGTGTTCCTACCTTAGGGGTGGGGTGGAGGCCTGTGTTCCTACCTTAGGGGTGGGGTAGAGGCCTGTGTTCCTACCTTAGGGGTGGGGTAGAGGCCTGTGTTCCTACCTTAGGGGTGGGGTAGAGGCCTGTGTTCCTACCTTAGGGGTGGGGTAGAGGCCTGTGTTCCTACCTTAGGGGTGGGGTGGAGGCCTGTGTTGGCTGCTTGGTACAGACTGGTGACTTCTCTGAAAAGAGCCAGCAGGATATACAAGGTCCGCCTCCTTGCAGGTGCAGTACATCTCTACAACAAAACAACACACAAAGCTGAGGACAAATTCACCAAACATCCATAAAATCTTAGGTTAGAAATAGTTTTAATAAAACGAATACACACACACACACACATGAATAAAACTAAATACACACACACACACATTACATACAGTGGTATTAAGTTTAGTGGAGTTAAACTAATACCTGACAGGTATCCTCAATCTCCTGCACACTGTCCTCTAGTACTGCTTTGGCAACAGCCTCGCGAATAACCTGGTAGTCGTCTCCATAGACGAGATACTGGTCCATCTGGCCAACATCTTCATTCTGCATGCAAGACGATGGAAGAGACCCTGATATCTATAACATCGTCCTTCACAGTACTAGCTAGGAAATACACATCGTTGTATCTAACCCACTCAGGTCCCACTTTAGAAACATGTTTGTAAACACTAGAGGACAGAAAACAGGATCAATGGGGGATTTTATATGGTTGTATGAAACATTTAATGAAACCCTGTGATGTACCTGTTGCTGCACCTCTTCAGGAAAAAGCCACCTGTACGTCTCTGTATCCCTCAGCATTCTCTGGACATACTCTACACCCTGCTGGCTGCTGATGTTGCGGATCAGGTAAACCCTGTACCAGTCGTTCTTACTCTCCTTACACAGGCTCCTAACAGCACACAGGAACTCCTCGACCGCATCCTGACGATTTTCACATTCCCCTGCACACAATGTGAGGAACCGAGGACAGATCTTGGATCAGTCAGTCAAAGTGATTGCAAGTATTCCTTATAAAACATTCCGTATAAAAAAAACATATCTAATTCATTCACACCAACAAGCACAATTTGTAAAGCAACAAGGATCAGAATTCGTGACGCCATATTGACTGAGTGTTTTTACCAGACTGTGTGCTATGGAGCAAGTGTGCAGCCGTGTCCAGGCATAGACGGACCCTCGCGATCTGTTGCAGGTACTCTATTGTGACAGTCTCAGCCGACGCAGTGACAGAGTCCAGGAAGTGACTCAAGAACTCAGCCTCTTTCTGCAGGTAGGCCTGCTGGTCTGCAGGCTTCTGGCATTCATGTGGCTTTCTGTCGAACATGGAGTCCTGCAGAAAAAAAAAACGTTTTAAACATCTATTCTATTTATTTAACCTTTATTTATCCAGAAAGTTCCTTTGAGGTTAGAAGACCTCTTTTACAAATAGAATAGTGATAGCACTCCCATTGATATAGGGTGAAATCCTGTCAGATCCTACCTCAAGGCAGTTGATGTAGAGCGCATAAAGTTCATTTTTATCCTCAGCCTCTAGAATGTTGCTCTCTTCTATCAATGTCAAATACTGCTGCAGATATTCTTTGACTTCATCAAAGCTAAAAACACACAAAAGCAAAAAAATGTTCATTTTCAGTCAAATGTTTGATAACATCGGAAACCAACTGACTTCCGTTGCTGGTTACAGCAGCATTGCAGTGATACACTACATGATGAAAAGTATGTGGACACCTGCTCGTCAAACATCTCATTCCAAAATCATGGGCATTAATATGGAGTTGGTCCCCCCTTTGCTGCTATAACAGCCTCCACTTTTCTGGGAAGGCCATTGTTGCTCCTAGACGTTTGCACTACACAATGATAGCACTTACAGTTGACCGGGGCAGCTCCAGCAAGGCAAACATTTTACAAACTCACTTGTTGGAAAGGTGGTATCCTATGACGGTGCCACGTTGAAAGTCACTGAGCTCTTCAGTAAGGCCATTCTACTGCCAATGTTTGTCTATGGAGATCGCATTGCTGTGTGCTCGATTTTATACACCTGTCAGCAACGGGTGTGGCTGAAATAGCCGAATCCACTCATTTGAAGGGGTGTCCACATACTTTTGCGTAAATATATAGTGTTTAAACAACACTTTCTTTTCTGGTTCACTCACGTGTACTTGAGCAGAAGCTTGAGTATCACTGATCGCACCACAGGATTCTTGTCCATAGACTCATCAAATGGTGAGAAATCTTTGGTGTGTATCTGACTTTGTGCTGGAACAAATATAATAAAAATCAGAACAAAGATTAAAAACATTTTACTGAGCCACAATCTTCCCTCCGGTCTGTTTAAATGCTTAAAATGTCAAAAAGAAGGAACAAACGGAATCTAAACTCTATATTTTTGACTAGTGTGTTTGCGTGTTATTTGCATGTGTGTGTTGAGGGTACCTCTGATGAGTGGGATAGGTTCTGTCTCGACCATGAGGAAGGACAACAGGTGCAGGATGACACCTTTTGATGGGGGGATGTTGTCCTTGAAGCACACAGTAGTGACCAGGTCTATGAAAAACGCATTGCAACTCTGCCTGAACTGGGCGTTTAGGGTGATGCAAGCTCTGCAAAACCACAATAGACAGATTTCAACAGATAAGACGGTTACAGGGAAAGACATGTCCTTTATCATTGGCTATCCAGTTTTTTTGTTGTTTTTTTTTAAAGGGTAAAACACACCCACCTTATGTCCTCTGACACTTTGACCTGGAAGTCATCTGGGAGTTCGTGTTTGCACATGGGGCAGTACATTTGGCCTGTGCTGAGACATCCTCTGACACAGGTCAGACAGAAGATGTGGTGACAGGGTAGATCCACCGGGTCTTGTGGTTCCCCCATGCACACACGGCACTGGAAACCAAACCTAAGGGAAAGAAAATAGCTGGCGTCATTAAACAGCAAATTCTGTATAAAGCTTATCAGCCACAGCGAATAATGTAGACATATAATATGAATAGCTTTTTACACTAAATAAATTATATCAAATAGACTTACTTGCAAATCAGATCACTTGCTTTTTGCTTGCAAGTCTTCAGTATTGTAATGATGGCCGCAAATGGTTCCTCCGATTTTACGTCTGAGTTTTTTACCAGAATCTGCCACACGAGATAATTAGCAGTCACATATTAGTTAAAATGACATCCAACCAATTGAGTTGATTTCAATTTTTTTTATTTTTTTTATGTAAATTACACAGTTGTCGCCCATTACTCCCATTGGTTTTTAGCTAGTGGTGACAAAAGTTAGCTGAAGTTCCAGGGTTAGGAACAGTTTAAACATTCACTTGTAAAATACTGAATTTATCCTTTAAGCACAACGTTCAATGTAATGAGAAAATTGCAATACGTTAAAACAGTTCAAGAGCTCAGGTTCACATATACATAGTTTAAGTGCTAAACCTGAAATATGGGATGGAAATAAATATATAAGTATAAACAAAGCACCAAATGTAAATCGGTGGCATGTTGACTTAAATAACAAAAAATCTATTATGTGAACTCACTTTGCCTAAGGTATGAGTGTGATCAAGGACCAGAGACTTGAGCGCCCTCTCCTCAGACTCAAAGCCTAGCAGCATGTGTTCCACAAACAGGAAGACGATGCAGATACGGTTCCAATGATTACTAGAAACACAAAACAAACAAGGACAAATCTTTACTTATTCTGGAAGTATTAGCCATATCTGGGAGAAAGTTAATTCAGACAAACAATTACTTACTTACACATACATACATACATACATACATACATACATACATACATACATACATACATACATACATACATACATACATACATACATACATACATACATATTTGTTTGACTATTTTCTACATTGTATCAAAACACAAAAACACAGACATCAAAACTATGAAACAATACATATGGAATCATGTAGTAACCAAAAAAAGTGAAAATTCAAAATATATTTTATATTTGAGATTCTTCAAAGTAGCCACCTTTTGCCTTGATGACAGCTTTGCACACACTTGGCATTCTTTCAACCAGCTTCATGAGGTAGTCACCTGGAATGCATTTCATTTAACATGTGTGCCTTATTAAAAGTTAATTTCTGTAATTTCTTTCTTTCTTAATGCGTTTGAGCCAACCAGTTGTGTTGTGACAAGGTAGGGGTGGTATACAGAAGTTAGCCCTATTTGGTAAAAGACCAAGTCCATATTATGGCAAGAACAGCTCAAATAAGCAAAGAGAAGCGAGAGTCCAGCATTACTTTAAGACATTAAGGTTTCTTCAAGTGCAGTCGCAAAAACCATCAAGCGCTATGATGAAACTGGCTCTCATGAAGACCGCCACAGGAAAGGAAGACCCAGAGTTACCTCATTACAGAGGATACATTCATTATAGTTAACCACACTTCAGATTGCAGCCCAAATAAATGCTTCAGAGTTCAAGAGACACGTCTCAACATCAACTGTTCAGAGGATACAGCGTGAATCAGGCCTTTATGGTTGAATTGCTGCAAAGAAACCACTACTAGAAGACACCAACAAGATGAAGAGACTTCCTTGGACCAAGAAACACGAGCAATGTTCATTAGACAGGTGGAAATCTGTCCTTGTCTTTGTTTGACGCAGAGTAGGTGAACAGATGATCTCCGGGTGTGTGGTTCCCACCGTGAAGCATGGAGGAGGAGGTGTGGGGGTGCATTGCTGGTAACACTGTCAGTGATTTATTTAGAATTCAAGGCACACTTAACCAGCATGGCTACCACAGCATTCTGCAGAAATATGCCATCCCATCTGGTTTGTGCTTAGTGGGACTATCATTTTTTTTTCAACATGACAATGAACCAACACACCTCCAGGCTGTGTAAGGGTTATTTGACCAAGAAGGAGAGTGATGGAGTACTTTATCAAATGACTTGGCCTCCACAATCACCCGACCTCAACCCAATTGAGATGGTTTGGGATGAGTTGGACCGCAGAGTGAAGGAAAAGCAGCCAACAAGTGCTCAGCAAATATGGGAACTCCTTCAAGATTTTTGGAAAAGCATTCCAGGTGAAGCTGGTTGAGAGAATGCCAAGCGTGTGCAAAGCTGTCATCAAGGCAAAGGGTGGCTACTTTGAAGAATCTAAAATATATTTTGATTTGTTTAACACTCATTTGGTTACTACATGATTCCATATGTGTTATTTCATAGTTTTTATTCTACAATGTAGAAAACAGTCAAAAGAAAACCCATCAATGAGTAGGTGTCCACATTTTTGACTGATACTGTATATTTTTTATTATTGCTTTTTGAATATCATGGATATGCTTGCTTTACTACTTCATTCCAACATGTGTGGATGGACTAGCACCTTGAATTCAGAACTTTATACGGTGAAGGTCTTCACCTCTTTCGCAATGCATATTGACTTTCTTATAAACAAAATAAAGTCAAATGGCCTTCTGTAGTCTTTCAAAGAGACATTTCCCTCACCAGATGTAGTCAAACAGTTCCCGGCTCCTCTCTCCATACCGCTTCAGGCTTCTCTGGGAGCAGACCAGCTCCATAGACCCCTTCAGTCTTTTCACCTGCTTCAGCCAGTCCTGGCACTGGGCATCAGAGTCCAATGCAGGGGGTTCCAGGAGCTCAACACAGGCAACTGCTGCATAGACATCCAGAACCTGTGGGGGCAGGGTAGCCTAGTGGTTAGAGCGATGGAAGTTCAAATCCCCGAGCTGACAAGGGTAGTTCTGCCCCTGAACAGGCAGTTACACTGTTCCTAGGCCGTCATTGAAAATAATAATTTGTTCTTAACTGACTTGCCTAGTTAAATAAAAGGTACAAAAAATATTTAAAAAAATAAAAACCTGGCAGAGGAGTGGTATAGTTACTGACATGTTTACTATGACATTTCTATCAGTATGTTGGCAGTACAGTATATACTGTGACATTTCTATCAGTATGTTGGCAGTACAGTGAAGATGGGAAGCACTAGACATATTGGTAGACAGAAGGTGGACCACGGTGCTCTTCATATAATTAATTAAAATGGCTTTATTTGTATGGCATGTTCAATAAAAACAAGGTTTTAAAAATCTGACGCGTTTCGGCTGCAAGGCCTTCGTCAGTGAGTACTCCCTTTTTTGACAGTACATACTGTAGATAACCTCCTACTATCATAAATTCATATATACTGTAGATAACCTACTACTATCATAAATTCATATATACTGTATGTTCAACTAGTATCATAAATTCATATATACTGTATGTTCAACTAGTATCATAAATTCATATATACTGTATGTTCAACTACTATCATATATTCATATATACTCTATACAAACATTTGGAACATAAAAAACCTGATTTCTCAAAACTAAATGTGGCAGTGTGTGGAAAATATATGCACTTACCATCTCTGGGCTGTGCTTCACTAGTGTGATTCTTACCATCTCTGGGCTGTGCTTCACTAGTGTGATTCTTACCATCTCTGGGCTGTCCTTCACTAGTGTGATTCTTACCATCTCTGGGCTGTCCTTCACTAGTGTGATTCTTACCATCTCTGGGCTGTCCTTCACTAGTGTGATTCTTACCATCTCTGGGCTGTCCTTCACTAGTGTGATTCTTACCATCTCTGGGCTGTCCTTCACTAGTGTGATTCTTACCATCTCTGGGCTGTCCTTCACTAGTGTGATTCTTACCATCTCTGGGCTGTCCTTCACTAGTGTGATTCTTACCATCTCTGGGCTGATCTTTACTAGTGTGATTCTTACCATCTCTGGGCTGTCCTTCACTAGTGTGATTCTTACCATCTCTGGGCTGTCCTTCACTAGTGTGATTCTTACCATCTCTGGGCTGTCCTTCACTAGTGTGATTCTTACCATCTCTGGGCTGATCTTTACTAGTGTGATTCTTACCATCTCTGGGCTGTCCTTCACTAGTGTGATTCTTACCATCTCTGGGCTGATCTTTACTAGTGTGATTCTTTCCATCTCTGGGCTGTCCTTCACTAGCGTGATTCTTACCATCTCTGGGCTGATCTTTACTAGTGTGATTCTTACCATCTCTGGGCTGTCCTTCACTAGTGTGATTCTTACCATCTCTGGGCTGATCTCTACTAGTGTGATTCTTTCCATCTCTGGGCTGTCCTTCACTAGTGTGATTCTTACCATCTCTGGGCTGTCCTTCACTAGTTTGATTCTTACACTGGGCTGTCCTTCACTAGTGTAATTCTTACCATCTCTGGGCTGTCCTTCACTAGCGTGATTCTTACCATCTCTGGGCTGTCCTTCACTAGTTGATTCGTACCATCTCTGGGCTGTACCTCACTAGTTGATTCTTACCATCTCTGGGCTGTCCTTCACTAGTTGATTCTTACCATCTCTGGGCTGTCCTTCACTAGTTTGATTCTTACCATCTCTGGGCTGTCCTTCACTAGTGTGATTCTTACCATCTCTGGGCTGTCCTTCACTAGTGTGATTCTTACCATCTCTGGGCTGTCCTTCACTAGTGTGATTCTTACCATCTCTGGGCTGTCCTTCACTAGTGTGATTCTTTCCATCTCTGGGCTGTTCTTCACTAGTGTGATTCTTACCATCTCTGGGCTGTCCTTCACTAGTGTGATTCTTACCATCTCTGGGCTGTCCTTCACTAGTGTGATTCTTACCATCTCTGGGATGTCCTTCACTAGTGTGATTCTTACCATCTCTGGGATGTCCTTCACTAGTGTGATTCTTACCATCTCTGGGCTGTCCTTCACTAGTGTGATTCTTACCATCTCTGGGCTGTCCTTCACTAGTGTGATTCTTACCATCTCTGGGCTGTCCTTCACTAGTGTGATTCTTACCATCTCTGGGCTGTCCTTCACTAGTGTGATTCTTACCATCTCTGGGCTGTCCTTCATAAGTGGGATTCTCTGCAGGTGAGGAACCACCTGTGGTTGCAACGACATCATCCTGGTGAGGTTGTGCAGACGGGTACGGTACATGTTGTAGGCAGTGTGGACCAGGGGCAGGGAGGGAATCTCTTCACTTGGAGCTTTTCGTCTCCTCTGGAGCTCATTCACACAGCAGCTCAGGGCTTCACACAGATGCTGGGAAAATCCATATATTCATTAGGATCACCTAATTGATGGGTAGCCATATTATTATCATATTTGACAGTAAATAGAAAGGACCTTTCTATAAATGGAACCTATTGATTTACTATTTGTATGTGTTGAAAACACGATGATGTTGCAAAGGCATACCTTTAACTCCGCCTCCGAAGCCACTTTCATCGTCATGGCAATGAAGTCCTGCAGGTACCTTTGGAAATATTCCCTCTGCAGTTTCTCACCCAATGTAGCCAGATACTGACCAAGGGGGATTTTCTCAAAGAACACCTCGACACGTCCTCCCAAGAAAAAAACATTTGTAAAAGATTGAGTTTATACAACTAAATACTGTAAGTAGTGCACATGAGAGATAAGAAATACACCTTTAAGAATAATGTATTACATTTGCATAAGCTATACAATTGTTATCTAAATGTATCGTTCAATTTTTTTTAACGTCTGAATTAAGGCATTCAATTATTTACCTCTGGTCTGCTGAGTTTGAATCAATAGTTCGTCCAGGATATCTCTGATCCTCCAGCTAAAGGGCATTGTGCAGCACATGGTCCTCTCAGCTGTGACATGGCTCTGCACCAGGATGGTCTTAGACTCAGAACTGTGGGAAATGGGGAGTTTGTGAGCAGTGACATCTACCTGTTCCACTGAGACACAACACAGGCTACACAAAACCTTACACTGTCATACAAGGACTCCAGGCAGTCCAGTCGGTTTCTTAATCCGGTCTGTGTATCATCACACATAAATCACTCACTTGAGATCAACGTTAGGAATATCAAGCATCTCGTTACTGCCGAATATCTTCAGCCACAGGTTTCGGACTTCCTCCCCACTGTTTCTGTCCAGCAGGAGGTCAAGATTACGGTCCCGGTCGATGACTGAGACCAACTGGGCCAAGAGGGGTGTGACCACTGCTTGGATTCTCTTCCATAGAGTTTGTCTGTGGAACAAATACAGTATGAACTGACTATACTTCTGAACAATGACAAGACAAAATAACCATTTGAAAATGAATGAAATTATCGACTTTCCATATGCAGAGTAGTGCAGTATCATTGATGAACATACGTGAAGGTTCCCCCCTCCTGAAGAGCATCGATGTTTGATGCCTCCATTAACACCCAGAACTTGGGGGAAGGGATATTTCGCTCACGGTTCTCCAGTAGAGAGTGAAGGCGGCTTCTCAGGTTTGTCAGGAACGTAGCTTTAGGGCACAATACAGAGATCAAGCATATAAATTCATGTAAAAGCCAGTTACTTTTAGTTACAGTATTTGTTTGCTGTTAAAGATCTGAGATAATTGTTCCTCTCAGACGTTCTATATTTGGATTTTGGGCCCATTTATAATGAAAAGTACTATAGTAAATTATGGTATAAATACTATAGTATTCACTGTAGTGTTTTTGCAGATTTGACTGTAGTATACCGCAGTATTTTCAGCTAACTATAGTATAAATTACTGTAGTAAAAGAAAAACTGTTGTAAATACTATAGTAATGAATGTAGCATTTTTGTGGATTGTAGTATACTGTAGTTTTACTATCTTTGACATAGAGGTGCAGGCTTTCTCCTTGAGGAAACCTACTGGAAGATTACATTTTCCATAACCTGTAGGTAAGTAGGACTGGGGTCTGAACGGATAGTTCAGAGTTTCTGCTCTTTTGTATAACCTGTAAGGAACACGAAATATGGTCTATACTTGGCATGCAGGTTTCCAACTTATGGGTGGCACAAATTGGCATATGGGGAGGGGAATGGGCAGGGTAATATGCAAATTAAATACAGTAGTATTTACTATACATTTTTAAAAAAGTGTTGTGTTTTTGCAGACATGAACTGTACTATTTATTTACTACAGTGTTTGTGTGAAAAATACTGTAGTATTTACTATAGATTTCTACAACAGTATACTACAACATTCGAGAGTTAGTACTACACATGATCGAGGGATACTACAGTGTGCAGTACAGTTATTCTACATTATACTACAGCATTGTTGAATACTTGTTCCTGATTGGCTAGAAGGGCATTCTAGAACGGACAGTTGTAAAATATCCATCCGGACACCTACACATGCAGACCGTACTTGCTCCAAAGTTACAGAAAGCTAAACCAACCACCACACAAACCAAAATAGGATACATTATAAACACAGGTCCAACAAGGAAAAACTCAGCTAGTTAGCTACTTTTTTTGGAGCATCTGATGACCTAACATGATGAGTGATGAACATTTATTTATCTCGTCCCTACTCTTGCGTAATGCAAGTGGTGCTATGCTGTCAAATCCTCCCATGTTTCTAGTTTAGTGGCACTATGCTGTCAAATACTCCCACGTTTCTAGTTTAGTGGTGCTATGCTGTCAAATCCTCCCATGTTTCTAGTTTAGTGGTGCTGTGCTGTCAAATCCTCCCTCATGTTTCTAGTTTAGTGGTGCTATGCTGTCAAATCCTCCCATGTTTCTAGTTTAGTGGTGCTATGCTGTCAAATCCTCCCATGTTTCTAGTTTAGTGGTGCTATGCTGTCAAATCCTCCCATGTTTCTAGTTTAGTGGTGCTATGCTGTCAAATCCTCCCATGTTTCTAGTTTAGTTTAGTGATGCTATGCTGTCAAATCCTCCCATGTTTCTAGTTTAGTTTAGTGGTGCTATGCTGTCAAATCCTCCCATGTTTCTAGTTTAGTGGTGCTATGCTGTCAAATCCTCTCATGTTTCTAGTTTAGTGGTGCTATGCTGTCAAATCCTCTCATGTTTCTAGTTTAGTGGTGCTATGCTGTCAAATCCTCTCATGTTTCTAGTTTAGTGGTGCTATGCTGTCAAATCCTCCCATGTTTCTAGTTTAGTGGTGCTATGCTGTCAAATCCTCCCATGTTTCTAGTTTAGTGGTGCTATGCTGTCAAATCCTCCCATGTTTCTAGTTTAGTGGTGCTATGCTGTCAAATCCTCCCATGTTTCTAGTTTAGTGGTGCTATGCTGTCAAATCCTCCCATGTTTCTAGTTTAGTGGTGCTATGCTGTCAAATCCTCCCATGTTTCTAGTTTAGTTTAGTGGTGCTATGCTGTCAAATCCTCCCATGTTTCTAGTTTAGTGGTGCTATGCTGTCAAATCCTCTCATGTTTCTAGTTTAGTGGTGCTATGCTGTCAAATCCTCCCATGTTTCTAGTTTAGTGGTGCTATGCTGTCAAATCCTCCCATGTTTCTAGTTTAGTGGTGCTATGCTGTCAAATCCTCTCATGTTTCTAGTTTAGTGGTGCTATGCTGTCAAATCCTCTCATATGTTTCTAGTTTAGTGGTGCTATGCTGTCAAATCCTCTCATGTTTCTAGTTTAGTGGTGCTATGCTGTCAAATCCTCTCATGTTTCTAGTTTAGTGGTGCTATGCTGTCAAATCCTCTCATGTTTCTAGGTTAGTTTAATGGTGCTATGTTGTCAAATCCTCCCATATGTTTCTAGTTTAGTTTAGTGGTGCTATGCTGTCAAATCCTCCCATGTTTCTAGTTTAGTGGCACTATGCTGTCAAATCCTCTCATGTTTCTAGTTTAGTGGTGCTATGCTGTCAAATCCTCTCATGTTTCTAGTTTAGTGGTGCTATGCTGTCAAATCCTCTCATGTTTCTAGGTTAGTTTAATGGTGCTATGTTGTCAAATCCTCCCATATGTTTCTAGTTTAGTTTAGTGGTGCTATGCTGTCAAATCCTCCCATGTTTCTAGTTTAGTGGTGCTATGCTGTCAAATCCTCCCTCATGTTTCTAGTTTAGTGGTGCTATGCTGTCAAATCCTCTCATATGTTTCTAGTTTAGTTTAGTGGTGCTATGCTGTCAAATCCTCCCATGTTTCTAGTTTAGTGGTGCTATGCTGTCAAATCCTCCCATGTTTCTAGTTTAGTGGTGCTATGCTGTCAAATCCTCATGTTTCTAGTTTAGTTTAGTGGTGCTATGCTGTCAAATCCTCTCATGTTTCTAGTTTAGTTTAGTGGTGCTATGCTGTCAAATCCTCCCATGTTTCTAGTTTAGTGGTGCTATGCTGTCAAATCCTCCCATGTTTCTAGTTTAGTGGTGCTATGCTGTCAAATCCTCTCATGTTTCTAGTTTAGTGGTGCTGTGCTGTCAAATCCTCTCATGTTTTTAGTTTAGTGGTGCTGTGCTGTCAAATCCTCTCATGTTTCTAGTTTAGTGGTGCTTTGCTGTCAAATCCTCCCACATGTTTCTAGTTTAGTTTAGTGGTGCTATGCTGTCAAATCCTCCCACATGTTTCTAGTTTAGTTAAGTGGTGCTATGCTGTCAAATCCTCCCACATGTTTCTAGTTTAGTTTAGTGGTGCTATGCTGTCAAATCCTCCCATGTTTCTAGTTTAGTGGTGCTATGCTGTCAAATCCTCTCATGTTTCTAGTTTAGTGGCACTATGCTGTCAAATCCTCCCACATGTTTCTAGTTTAGTTTAGTGGTGCTATGCTGTCAAATCCTCCCACATTTTTCTAGTTTAGTTTAGTGGTGCTATGCTGTCAAATCCTCCCATGTTTCTAGTTTAGTGGTGCTATGCTGTCAAATCCTCCCACGTTTCTAGTTTAGTGGTGCTATGCTGTCAAATCCTCCCATGTTTCTAGTTTAGTGGTGCTATGCTGTCAAATCCTCCCATGTTTCTAGTTTAGTGGTGCTATGCTGTCAAATCCTCCCATGTTTCTAGTTTAGTGGTGCTATGCTGTCAAATCCTCCCATGTTTCTAGTTTAGTGGTGCTATGCTGTCAAATCCTCCCATGTTTCTAGTTTAGTTTAGTGGTGCTATGCTGTCAAATCCTCTAGTTTGACCAGCTGTTTTCAGATATTTATATTTTTTTATTTACAGGTTCAACAAATGATTTTGCTAGGTTCTGGCCTAGTGTTTGATATGTAATGCAATCTCCTTGTAAAGAACAGTGTCAAGTGTCCAGACAAGAAGGCAAACATTCCAGGCAAAATCAGATCGTTATGGATGTATCCAAATGAATGTCAACAGAAAACAGCTTAAACAAACGCAAACGCAGCTACTTCGCTGTTATTCTGGCTGCAGAGTTCGTAACTGTGTTAGCCGTAGCTATTTGGCTAGTTAGCAAAAAAATGATTAGAACGTTGCCAGTGAAAATATAGAAGAAACGCACATAGAACCATCAATATCAAACTAATCGAACAAACGACTGGGTCGCGTCGCTAAGCAACCAAAAGATGAGAAAGTACTCATTTGTTTTTATAAACATTTAAATATAAACTTTTTTTTGTTCTACCATTAAATGTGTGCTTTAATATTATTTTCTTAGGCAACTGTGGTATTAGCGGGATAAACGCTTCCCTTATGTGCATTACATTGGAAAAACTTGTAAGTCGCTCTGGATAAGAGCGTCTGCTAAATGACTTAAATGTAATGTAAATGTAAATGTGCATTACATTGGAAAAACTAACTCCGCAAGAGGACTCGGCTCTGCCTTGTTTCGCTGCCTCGTCCATTATTTCCAAGGTAATGTACAGAACTTTGGCGTTTATCCCTTACACATAATACAACATTCTATAGTAAGAACTACACGATCGAGGGATACTACAGTGTGTAGTGTACTGTTAGCAAGTACTGTAATATTTTATAGTGAACTGTAGTATTTTGTTTTCAAGTGAGAAGGTTCTAGGTCTTGTCTTTAACCACTGCAACTACAGTAACACACTGGAAATATTGTGGTTCCGTGACCTTTCATGTCCTCGTTATCACTGAAATTACGGTAAAACACTGGAAATATTGTTGGTTAGTAACCTTTCAGGTCCTTGTTATCACTGAAACTACAGTAACACACTGGAAATATTGAGGGTCAGTAACCTTTCAGGTCCTCGCTATCGTCCAGAAGTGTCAGCAGGATCTCAACCCTCCTGGTGCTGAGAGCTCCACTGTCCTCCTGATCTCTGAGCATGCTCACTGCACTCTGCACACAGCTTCGCATCAGATCTGTGGCATCAAACTCAGCCTAAAAACAACAACATGCTCACATGAATAACACACCCTGACCTTGTTAGGTTTACAGAAACCAGAAGCACATGCATATTATAATTAAGAACTGCAACACAAACTTGTATACAAAGTGTAGTATCCAATACTTACAGAGTGCTCTACCCCATGTGCCCCGATGTATGTGTCATCTGTTTGCATTGCTGGAACAAGAAAGAAAACTATGAAAAAACTAATTATCTAGGATTATTTACAGTCAATTCCCAACTATGACATTTGTGCTACTGTGCATAATAACAGTTGGTAAAGCATGGCACTTGCAATGAAAGGGTCATGGGTTCTCTTCCCACTGGGGCTGCCCATATTTAAGTAATTTGGGATATTTATAATTTATAATACAAGTAAAATGTACCCTCGGACGGCTCTTCAATTTTCTCAAAAAGTTGGCTGATGGGTAGCTTTCTCAAGGACTGGACGTCTGATACAAACTCCTTGGATTTTCTAAGGTCGTCAATGTGAACTGATTTCCAGGGTCCTTTGAGAAGAAAAAGAGGATGGAAATTGCATACCGGTAAATATTAAAGAGAAACCGGCATACTGCTCTTGCTAGTATCGCTGTTCTTTATTAAACTTTACGCATCGGCCTCCAGGCCTTTGTCAAAGCTTGATAAAGAACAGTGACGCTAGCAAGAGCTGTATGCAGCTCTATTTTTTCTTTCACGTTATTCAATTGTTATCATGCACCTACAAAAAAGAAAGATCGCTCACATGTGAAAGTGCCTTTTTTTTGCATTTTGAATTCCCCTAAATATTGAAAGCATTTCAGAACAGATCATTTCTTTGGTGGGATGCTAGATCATACTATTAAATAAAGCCTGTTGTATAGCTTTTAACACAAACTCACCTCCATGAAATCCAACATAGGAGGTTCCACCTTTAATTCGGGGCAGTTTGGTAACAAAGTAAACAAACACCCTTCCATGGTCACCTTCCTTTGATTTGTTTATTTCATTTATGGATGAATATCTGGAGGAGATTCAAAGATCAAACATTTAAATGGAAAAAAAAATACAACAAGTGTCACCTAATACTTCAGTTTAGTTCTCTCCAGTAGTTGTGATGACAAATCTAAATGACAATCACTCACTTGGCAGATGCCAGAATGTTCATGCTCTGGGAGTCCTCATCATAGTCTGTTTGGATGATGAGGACTTTGTCGGCAGATGTGGAGTCAAGAAATTGCCTAGAGAGAACACAGTTATGTTCCTAATCCTGTACCATTCTTATGAATGATCTACAAGGTTACACACACACAACTGATACAATTACGGTTGCAAAATTCTGGTAACTTTCCCAGAATTCACAGGTTTTCCAGAAATCCTGATTGGAATACGCCTGGAATCAGAATGGAATAAAGCAGGAAATCCAGGAATCTTCCAACCTGGAATTCTGGAAAACATTTTTGGAAAGTAATTGGAATTATGCAACCCTATATACTGAGCTTCTCTTCAAACTTTTAAGCAGACCTGATTTCTTTGAGGAAGGAATGCTCTGTGTCAAACTGTTGCAGCGAGAGAAGCTTGACGTTGCCAAGCTCTGTGATGTTCTGCAGCTGATGGATATCTGCTGCTGTCAATAGCCGGGAAAATGTTGTGACCTTCAAAAAGGAGCAAAAAACGATTTATGAGCAATATAAGATGCATTCTATTCAAAAGGTATATTCTTAAAAAAATATGATTCAAGTGACTTACCTCTGTAAAGTGGTAATGCAACCATTCCTCCTCCTCTTGTGTGTGAGAGGCAATGAAGTCTGCCAGGGATTGATGATTCTGCTCCTCAAAATAGATTTGAGTCAGTGACTCGGTCTCATCAGCAGATAATTTAGTCCCGTCAAGTCGAATGACAGAATCTGGAGTTGCACAGTTCAGCATGATAAGCTTGGCTTCATCCAGGACTCTCCTCTGAGTGTCAGATTCGTCAGACTCAGTTTTCATTTTCTCAGTCACTTGCAGGACCACAGAGGAGCATGTGTCTGAGTGATAGCCAATGAAGACATCATGTGGCTTGTAGCGGTCTGTCTTGGACTGCTGACTTTTCAACGAGACAAAGCGTTTGACCCATTCCTTTAGTTGTTCGACAATCTCCGTCTGGTCCTTCTTGAGAACAGTGTTGATGTCCAGGTAGTGCTTTTCCAGACGGTTTATCAGGGGAATTGGGAACTGCTTGTAGACCACCTCTTTCTCTTCAATGACAATTAACCGGAAGTCTTTGTGAACTCTGCACTTCACACGATGGGTTCCCAATCCAAGATCGACATACTTCTGGCCCCCAAGTGAAACATAGTACTGGTTGAGAGCGTCGTAGAGACTTTCGTACAGATTCTGAAGATTCAGAAGCACAACAGTCTGGCCAGTTTCCATGCAGATCTTCACTCGGTTGATATTCCTGCAGATCTGAGTGTACTCTTGATCCTTTGGGAAGCTGGAACCAAAGATGATCTCTGGATGGTTGTGGTCTGAGAAAAATGTCTGCTGGAGAATCTGGAGGGCTGCATAGTTTTTGGTGAGGACAAGGAGATATCGGCACTCCTCATCTTGGTAAATGGAAACAATGTTTTGTTTCACCAGATCAATAGTGCTGATGCCATCCAAATCAGGTTGAATGAATTGGCCGGGCAGCTCTTTGGTGAATATACGCACTGCGTCCACATCATCCCTTCCACTGAAGTTCCTTAGGACTGCTTCAATGATTTTACCTGTACTGGGGCTCTGCTTAGAGGCCTTGGTGATGGCGAACATCATCTTCACCAGACTATAGTAATCTCGTAGACCGAAAAACCCTTTGCCTTTCTTGCAAGTCGTCATATATGCATGGGAGAAAGGTGTGAAGAGGTGCTTAACCTTCTCCAGAATCATCTTGTCAGATGAGCATATGCCTTTCGCACTCTCAAGTAGCTCATTTTGGTCTGGGTCACCACGGGACACAAAGAGGCCTCTGTTCATCTTGGCAGGGTCCAAGGCCCAATTGGAGATGCCAATGAATCCAACTCTCTTATGAGGCAGTGGCTCGTCATCAATGCAGCCTTCCTCCAGTAAGGGGTGCAGTGTTTTCAGAGGCATTTTTGGGGAGTCCTCTGCCAATCCGATCTCATCTAGCACAACAACAGAGATGTACTCCCCCAAATTCTTGCTCTCTTGGAAGCGGGCACATTGTCTGAATGTGTTGATGATTCCCTCTGGCGTTGAATGAGGGCTGCACTGGAAGGACACCAGGTGAACCTGTTTCAGCCTTTTGTACAGTTCAGAATGTGCAGCTTGGCCCTGCATGGCATCTGCAACCAGAGTTTTAGACAGAGATTTGGAGCTCCCAGGCTTGCCAACCAAAAACAGGGGGATTCGTAACTCGATACAGATCACCATCATGAAGACATTCTCTTTCAAAGCCTTGTTTCTTGCTATTGTCTCTCCCATTGGGACACCGCTTAGGAGAAGGTCCTGCATGACTGAGATTTCCTGCTTCATCTGCTTTGGGGTGACTTGGGGAAGGAATTTGCAGATTGTGGTCTGGTATTCACCTTTTTTTTCTAGACAGGCTTGATAACATACACCAACAGCCATCAACAGTGACCAAACAACTGGATCACTGGCAGGTGAGTGTAGTTGGTCACTCCTGCTCCTTTCCTCCTGGGGTTGTTTCTGGAGGAATGCTTTTAACTCATTCTGAAACAGTGAGTGGTTGTTGTAGAACCACACAAACACTTGCATGCAGCGCTCCACATCCCTGAGACTGACAAAGCTGCATTCGTCTTTCCTCTCTCTCATAAATCCCTGCGATGACGATAGCACATCAGTGATCATCCTGATGGATTCTCTGTTGATTGAATTTGTTTCCACAACTCTCTGTACAATCTGCTGGATGTACATTTTCTCTGTGTGATCACCGAGTTGCCCAAAGTCCCACACCAGAGGGATCATGCTCGGGGGCAACACTTGGACCCTATACACCAGCTGACGAAGAGGGATTGACCCAAGTCTTTCTTCAGTCTCTTCAGCTCGGACCCTGTACCCTAAACCAGCTGCCTCCAGCCTCTTGATCATGTCATCTGTGTGTTTCCTGTAAGGATTGCACGCAGCAATGATTTGCAGGCCAGTTTGGGAGCTGAGTTGTTGTCCTTGCACAGTGTTGTCACATAGGATCTCCTTAATGCTGCTTATTGCTTCAGTGGTATTAGCTTCATCGAAGAAAAGAACAGAATCAAAATCGTGTTTCTTTTTATTGGCAACAGCAATCTTCTCTGCCTCCCGCACCTTGTTGTAGATCATGTCAGATGTAGTTCCACCGTGAACTTTGACGAGTTTCATGTTCTCCGTGGGCGCCCCACTCCTTCTCAACTCGCATAGGAACTTGATGAGCCGTGTCTTCCCACAGCCAGTCTCCCCCATTATGATGACTGGAATGCCACACCTGAACCTCATGTGAATAGCCATCATCTTAAGTATGTTGTCGGTGGTGAGCTCATACGTTTCATCAGGGTCTGTTGGCCACTTGTTCCCCAGCACACTACATAGACGCTCAATCTTATCCGCTCGAGAAAGTTGGTCAAAGTCGATGTTAAAGGGAACTCTTTGATGTCGGAGGCCATTGTACAGGTTTTTGGTCATAATGTTTCTCTTGATTACCACATTTGTTGACGGATTGATGGCGTCAACCCCATTTTGCTCGTTCAGCCGTAGGTGAAATCCAATGAAGGTCATGGACACATGGTCATCATTGAAGAAGATGTATGGATGCGGTTCTGATTCCCATCTCTTCCTGATGAGGAACGGGGCTAGATCTCTTTCGTCAAGTCCAGTGTCCATCGGCTGCCTCCCATGGCTCTGGTCAGCGATGCAGAGAGACGGAGTGGCAAAGTCCTTGGCCATCAAGATCATGAAGTCAACCACAAAGTTTCTGAATCCCCTAAGAGTGTCTCCAACAAACTCAACGTTGCAGAAATCCGATGTCTCACAGTCTAGCAACTGAAGATTGAGAAATCCAGCAAAGTTCTTCAACTCTGCCCAGGATGGATCCATTATACCACAGTAGATGAAGAGCATTTGAAGACACTCTGCATGAGTTCCTTCAACTCTTTGGTAGTTGAAGCTGTCGAGATTTTCACCCCTATGGAACCGTGTTAGATACTGGTATGGTCTTTGAAAGGTCTCGCTCCTGAAACAGTGGTCATCCATGAGTGGGTCCTCAGTGTCCAGTACTGGATCGTCTCCAATTCTCGCTTCCAACCCCATAACCTCTTTTGGTGGACGGCAGAAGACCTTAGGAAAGACCTCAAAGAGAGGAAAGTGTCCCTTTGGATCCTAAACAGACAAACGCATGTCATATTAAGTATTTTGACTAACACTACCTCCATGACTAAAATGGGTTGTCTAACAGAAAAAAGTATTTAAAGATATATTTATTAAATACTGTTGTATTTTGTTCATTAGTCCACTGTTGATATGATCCCAAAAAAAGTGTGCATGTCAACAAGATAAAAGCATTTTCTGGACAAAGCAAAAAGTGTGATGATGAAAAATGCATCATATGAAGCTAAACGCAATGCGAACCGTAAATCACTGTAGCCTAGTAAACAAAGTCAAATCTTGGGTTGCTGACTCCACCCCACGGTTTCAAGGTAAAGAAAAGGGCATGTTTTTTCATGTGAAAAGGTCTATATCCCCTTTAATAATAAAATATATATATATATATATATATGTGTGTGTGTGTGTGTGTGTGTGTGTGTGTGTGTGTGTGTGTGTGTGTGTGTGTGTGTGTGTGTGTGTATGTGTGTGTGTGTGTGTGTGTGTGTGTGTGTGTGTGTGTGTGTGTGTGTGTGTGTGTGTGTGTATATATATATATAGTTATCCTAGTAAGGAATGTAGTAAAGAAACCTTTTCCTGCTCATAGTTGGTTAAAATTACATGATGCACACTAGATGATGTCATCAGTGTTTTCAGATAATGACATCGGAGAACACTGATCTTCCTCTTATCTTTTTAACACGCTAACACGCTAATTGAACACGCTAGCAGCTAGCCACCGGTCTGCGTTTGGTAGGGCTATTTAACAGCATACTTCAAACTGTTTCACGTGACATGACCAAAATTTAAAAAGATTGACACTTACAGATCTTGAAGCATGTCTGAGCGGTTCATTGGTGGATTGTAGTGTCTCAATCACATACAAGTGCTTGTTGCTGCATTTCCACATCAGTCCGTCGGAATCCGTCAGGTAACGCAGGAAGAACAGTTTGAATAGAAATTCATGCAGGCCTTTCTGTACCTGGAGCACATCAAAAGCACGCATGTAAAATCTCCCGTCACAGAAAAACATAAACTATTTTCAATATCTTATTAATACTAGGAATATTTACCGAGGATGTGACATCAAAATGAAAGACTTTGTGTTCCTTGCTCTCTGGCGTTTCAAACAAGGACTGAAGAATGATATGCTCATCGACCTTGGGCTCAATTAAGCGAATGCATTTACGGAATGTGGTTCCCATTGTCACAGTCCCCTCCAGTTTTTCATACAACCTCTGTATGTACAGAGATTTTCCTACAAATAAATAACACATTTGATTCAGCTCTACAAAGTCCTAGGTGAAATGTATGGGCTTTGAATAATTTCTACTTAAATAACTCATATGTGTTGAGAGTATAAACTATTAGTATTTCTGAAACTCAAGACTTGCAACTGAAATTAAAAACGCACGTAAAAAATAAAAAAAAAACATTCATAATATTAAATATAGCTTACATTGGAAGGTTACATTTGAAACCTCATGTTTGGCTCTGTGGGACTATACGAAGTGAAACACATTCCGTATGGTGTGACTTACCAACTCCAGCCCTCTGGGAAGACACAATCCCAACAAAGTGTCGACCTTTGAACACAGATGCCGCACTGGTCTGGTGTGAGGGGACAGTGTAATGCCTGGACAGGTATCTCTGAATCCTCTCAAGAGACTCCTGTGGCACCATGTTCCGTTTGAACTGATTGAAGGCAGTGGGGATGTAGGTGTGCTCCCTTTCTGCGCTGCAGATGATCACCAGCCTGTAGTTGCTCCTGGAACATGAACTCAGTTTCTGAAATAACTTCTCCACTGCGTAGCTCACCTCATAGCTCAGCTGGTCTGCGAAGAGCAGGGTATAGATCTTCTCACCCAAGTAGCCTGGTGTGAGACATCGCCGGAAGAAAAGCTCCACTTGCTCATAGGACGTGGCAGGGGTACACAGGAGGACTTCATCATAGGTAGGCAGCTGCTCATAGTCACTGGTCATATACAAGCAGATGCTTGAAGTCAAGATTTCATCTTGTGGGCAGATTATGAGATTAGGTTGACAATTGAAGAGGCCTTTTGGGAGCTTTCTCCGGACTGTATTCTCACTTGGTTCTAAAAGCATGGGTTCTTCATCATCTTCTTCCTGGTTCTCTTTGTTGGCCAACATCTCTAGCAATCTACCAAAGCTTCTGGTGTCTAAGGAGTCCTGGAGAATGCTCCTCATATCTTTCATGTAAGCATCCCAGACCAGATCCAGTTTTCGTAAACCAACAGCCTGATCCAGAAGGCTCTGCAGAACATCAATGGCACATTTGTCCTCATCAGCAAAAGAAGAATCAAAGTCTCCCAAGTCATTATGAAGGTCAATGAATGTCTGAAATCTGGGGTCTTCATCTTGCTCAGTTTCTGTCACGTTGTTCTGAAAAGTCATCCATGTCTCCCACACATCTGACACGGAGCAGTCAGGTTTGATGAAAGAGAGCATCATCAACACCTTTTCATCCAACTTAGTGTTCAAATTCTTCTCTGTCAAAACATTACAAAGGTAGACTATCTGCTCTGCGGTGTAATAGTTGAGGTAATAGTGCTGAGATCTCTGTTTGTTCATGAATCTGTTCCAGTCGTCCAAACACACCTCCATCTTCCTGCACAGGTCTGTAAGATGGTCCATTGCATTGCCCTCCACCATTATGTTTTGTAGAATGTTGCCAAGGTTGAATTCCATTACGATACCAGTATCACTTTGAGTATTACAGTGAATCTTGGCCTCCCAACACCTAAAAAGTGGATTCCCAGCAGCATAAAGATCTACAAAGGCTACAGCTAGCCTCTGGACACTGTCAAAAACCTGAGAAGATAAAGCAAGTTATTGTTTAAAACTTCAGTTTCTGTACATAAAATAATATATTACAAATAAAATATATGATCTCAGGTAAGTTCATTTAAAGATCCTGTGATAGCATGATATTTTCAGTCATTATTATTTCAGGTGTGGTGATGATCCTCAAGGTCCCCAATCACATTACCTCAGTAAAGTGATCCACCTCAATCTGGCTTGGTTCCCCCTTTCCAGACATCAGCATTAGCTTGTTCTGCAGATCTCTCAGGTCTTCTAAGGAGTAGTTGCGCATCTGATCTTCCTCCTGGTGCTCTGGGATCTGCAGCTTCAGAGCAGTGTCTAAACACAGCTATTGAAGAAAACAACCATGGGCAAGATCCAATATAAGAAGCATCAATCTACTTATGCGGGTATTCAGGAAAGAGCTTACAGATACTTGTTAAACAATAGCGGAATGAAATTGAAAACCTTGTACGAGTACAAACATAGACAGCAGTGCTGAGCGATTAGTGCCTTCTGAGGTCGGTAATCGCTCAACACTACTAGACAGTAACTCCTTAATAACGAAGATAAATCTTCCAACATACAAATAAACAAATCTTTCAATTGTTAATAAACACAGTAACCTTCCTAATTTGATTGAACATACCTTCTTCTGGTTTTGTGCACTGATAATGTAGATGCCTCTTGTGTTGATGGATGTGGCCAATGATAGAGAAGAGAGTTCCACAGAACCATGGCTGTCCTTCACCGTTTTCAGCCACTCCAAATGACGTGCAGTGTCCCGCTGCAATCAGGGAGGAAACAATTGTGAATATGGTTTTCAAGCATTATTCCTGTAGCTCAGTCTGTAGAGCATGGCTCTTGCAATAACAGGATTTGTGGGTTCGATTCCCGTGGTCCACCCGTAAGTAAAAAAAAATGAATGGACGCACGACTGAGTCGCTTTGGATAAAAGCTATCTGCTAAATATATTACATTACATATTATATCATGTCCGGTAAATGGTGCTCTGCAAAAAAAAACACAATTCTGAAAATGTGGTGCTGAAGAGCCATTATTTACAATGTTGAAATACAGGCCTCAGTCCTTCAGGTTTGACAAGCTTTTCCCCAGAATGTTAAATATATCATAACATCTAACCAGCTTATTTGGTATGTTGCTGTCATTTCCAAGCGCCTTCCACAGTTTTGTCAAAGCCTCCTTGAAGACATGAAAGTCGGCATCTGGTGGAAGCCCATAGAGCATGGAGGAATAACCAAGAACAGCATCGTGGAAACAGGCTACACGGTCCACATCCAAGTCGTTCTCTCCGGCGGAGATGGAGGCCAGGTCAACAAACACTTTCAGCTCGTTGATATCTGCAACAGCAAAGAAAAACTGTTTTAAGTTCGTTATGGGAACCGAACCCTGACTAGTTGGCTACTACTGGTGCTGCTCTTTTTCTGCCTTGCCTTCTGGTATGACCTCACCTTCAAGAGCTTCTTTCACCCATTTGACAAAGTTTATCCTCAGTCCGAGCTCTCGAAGACACCGTCTGCGAGGTTCTGTGATGTCCTCAAGATCCTTCTTGATCTCCAGCAAATTGTCATCAATGCGATTCAGACTCTCTTCCTTGAAGTCCTCAGTGTTCTGGAAACATCATAATAATTTATATGAATAGACTATAGCAATGCTACACTCTTAGAAAACATGCTTCCAAAATGGTTCTTCACTGTCCCCATAGGAGAACCATTTTTGGGTTCCAGGTAGAACCCTTTTGGGGTTCCAGTTAGAACCTTCTGTGGAAAGGGTTCTACATTAAACCCAAAAGGGTTCTGTAAAGGGTTATCATATGGGAAAAGCCGAATAACCTTTTAAGGTTCTAGATAGCACCTTTTTTTTCTAAGAGTGTAGAAATGCTTAATATATTGAACCAAGATCACTTTTTGTGATTTTTGTAATTGTAATTTTTGTAATTGTAATTGTAATTTTTCCAACTCACCATATCTAGCAGTGTCTGTAGTATTTTGAAGTCCCCTTGAGGACAGATAGTCTCTCTGACATCCATAATGACCTTGGCCGATTCCAATGCTAGATGAAGGTCATGGTATTGTTGGATTTGCTGGACTCTGCTCTTGATCCATCTTCCATCATCAGCTGAGTTGATCCTGCACATTATCTTCAGATCGTTTTCCATGTCTTTGTACTTGTCTTTGTAGGCTTCAAAGATACTATCCACCTCCTCCAATGATATCGTACCAGATCTCAAACTCTCATAGATGCTCCTGTAATTATCGTTGCAACTCTGGAATATTTCGCTGTGGATCAGATCGAGAGTGTACACTTCTGTCTCCCTCTCAGGCTTTGGTTCTGTCTCATCTGTGTCAAGTTGGTTTTGTGAAAGCTCTTTGGCTTGTTTCTCCCAACACATAGTGAAAATGTAGCTGTCCCTGATAGCACTTAGGCTAGATGCCATCTGCCTGGTGTCATCACACAGGTTGAAGTATGTGACCACCCCAGTTACATTAGAGGAGTCATGGTCAAGTCTGTGAACTTCCATGAAATCATCCAGCGTCATCTGATCTATGTTCTCGTGGATTTTGCGCTGCAGCTCTCTCACATCAACTGTGGATTAATATGGCATTTATTGAGAACCTTAACCGTGAGTGTTATGTCAAGTCATAAGGGCTACAATTTCCTCAAGCAAAGAAATGCACGCAATGAACAAAATAACTATAACAATCCAAAAATTCATGGTGAGTTGTGCATTCTATAACTGAATCACACAGTTTTCTTAAACTGTGGTTAAATATAATCGTCTCCTTCTCAGGGAAATAATTAGCACATATCGGTCACTGGCGTAGCACACAGCCCCCACAAGGCAGGGGGGGGCCACGAGCTTTGGGGGGCCCCGGAGGTCCCCCAGATAGCATATGAACACGTCATAAGATTAAAAATATATATATAATATATATATATATATATTACAAGAAATAAGCTTTTAAATTTGCATAATTTTCTCAGCCTCATGGCAAAATGTGTAGATTGGCAGGAAATTAGCTCAAGGATTCTTGAAAGTAGGGTCAATCCTTATTTTTATTGTTGAAAAAAAAATACTTTGTTGCATTATTTGAGCTTTACATGTTGGGGAAATTATATATTATTATAAGTTATACAAGGGAAAATATTTATTTTGGGGAATTTTCAAAATACTTTCAATATTATTTGTTACATTTCCATGTCAGCTCTATACCTGGAAATGCCCTGATCCGAAGCAAAGGATCCCAATTTCAAACTCTCTAAAAACAGTGTTTGAAATAAAATAAAAAACAGCTGCAGGGGGGCCCAGAGTGAAAAAGTTTGGGAACCCCTGGTGTAAAGAATCATTATACCAACTAAACCGCTTTGAGATATCTTCTCCATAACCAAAAATATTATATTTTCATCTGTTTGAAGCTGGTGTACAAAACCAGAAGTAAAACACGCAAAAACTAAAGTTAAGAATGGGAAGCATAGAAATAGCGTACATAGAACAGATCCACCGCTTCTAAAAAGTTGCTGCACGGTCAATCCGACATCTGTGTTGACCGTGCAGCATTTACGGTTATGTCCTCTGTATAAAGTCAGGGCATTCATACTTCTTGCGCTTTGCTGAGCAGCGCAGAGCGGTTGTGAAAGAATCCCTCCGTATTGTTACAACATTTTAGAGGCGCACCGCGATGCAATGTGGCCTCTGCGTGCCTCCGGAGGCTTTTTTAAATAGATTTTTACTGTGAATGAAAAAGAAAAATGTAATATTTGTCAACTCCATGAAACATTAACTCAGTCAGATTTTGGTCTAACTTCAACTCGGTGCTGAAAAATCTGATAGAATGGTTATGTTTTCATTGGGTATTTAAAGATCTGATAGAATGGTTATGTTTTCATTGGGTATTTAAAGATCTGATAGAATGGTTATGTTTTCATTGGGTATTTAAAGATCTGATAGAATGGTTGTGTTTTCATTGGGTATTTAAAGATCTGATAGAATGGTTGTGTTTTCATTGGGTATTTAAAGATCTGATAGAATGGTTGTGTTTTCATTGGGTATTTAAAGATCTGATAGAATGGTTATGTTTTCATTGGGTATTTAAAGATCTGATAGAATGGTTATGTTTTCATTGGGTATTTAAAGATCTGATAGAATGGTTTTTCCATATTTTACAAATATTTGTATTGAACTTTTGTTTTTAGAGGCAAGAATATGTAGGTTTAGAGCATCTGTTGTCAACTCCCCTAAAGATAGATTTCTCTGTCAATATTCTGAAAAATAAACCATTGTAATCACTGTTCTGCAACATATGCGGAAACAATTGAAGTATTTGCTGTGCTAGACGTAAGGGGAAATGTTTGCTTTATGTTCTAATTTTTTTTTTAAACATGACAAAATGCTAACAAAATGAGCCCTGGAGCATTATATAGTGCTATAAAACAAAACAAAAATACGTTTGGAGATTTGTATAAAAAAAATATTATAATCTAATGTTAGAATTAAACAATCAAGGCCGTTAAACGCTTGCTGGACAATAATTGTAAAAATGTAATGCCTGACAGTTGACATAAATCCAGTTGCATTTTATGAAAAACAATATACAGTATATAAATTGGTTGTTCCTTTACATGGTGTATTAGTTGATACTTTGGTCTAGCAAATATATTTTTCAAATGTTGTTCATATTAAGACAAATATTTGTGGAAAAAATTTGAGTTTTACTTGTTTTTCAAGAATCCCTGAGCTCTAAAACAGCAACATTGTCTCTCAGCCTTTTGGCAAAATTTGTAAAATAGCATAAGATTAATTTTTCTCTGGTGGATATTCCTGCAGTCAGCATGCCAATTGCATGCTCCCTCAAAACTTGAGACATCTGTGGCATTATGTTGTGTGACAAAACTGCACATTTTAGAGTGGCCTTTTATTGTCCCCAGCACAAGGTGCACCTGTGTAATGATCATGCTGTTTAATCAGCTTCTTAATATGCTACACCTGTCAGGTGGATGGATTATTTTGGCAAAGGAGAAATGCTCACTAACAGGGATGTAAACAAATTAGTCCACAACATTTGAGAGAAAGCTTTTTGTGCGTATGGAACATTTCTGGGATCTTTTATTTCAGCTCATGACACATGGGACCAACACTTTACATGTTGCATGCTCAGACCTTGTGATATGCCACTGTTGTTTTGCATGAGGAAATTGTTGCAAATACTTAAACAAATATCATAAGCTCTTAAGAAATATATAGAGTTGAAAACATTGAACTCACTTCTGAGATGTTCCTGGAGTTTGTCGCAAAACATGAGAAGGCCTTCAACCATCTTCTTGTCATTGACGATAGCCTCCAATTCCTCCTCTCTCCATCTCAGTAATCGTTTCATGGCGTCCCCGTCCTGACAACGACCGTCATCACACAGGTCATCTGTTTTTGGAAAAATACTGACGTCAACACACAGCCTACAGTTTGAGATGTTCTTTTTCCATCTGGAGTGAAACAATATTAACTATGTATATATATTTGTTTTATTGTTGACTATTTCTCAGAACAATCACCTATCTTCAGCAACTGAGTGAATTCTGCTTTTCTTTCAAGGATTTGATTGAGAGTCTGGATCTGTATTTTCCCGTTGATGAATTTCTTTGCGACAGAACAGAACGCAGAGCTTGCCACTCCCATCCGCTCTTTAGCTTCATCAGTCAACCGGTTAATCAACACTCCATTTGCACCTGAAAGTAGACAAAAGTGTCAATTGTGGGTAGAAAGAAAATGGGGGGGGGGGTAATATGATCTTACTCAAACACAAGGCTCTGAATGCAATAAAGGCAGGTATGCGTTCTTTTCTTTCTTGTATATGTTGCAATGCAATGCAATGCATGTATACTATATGCACCTTGTACTTTGAAGATGCTTATGGCCATAGGCCAGCTGAGAAGGTGCTTCATCACCAACTCCTCGCCCTCGACGTACTGTCCATCGCCATTTTTGGGCCAGGACTTCAGGACTATCACAGACATCAGCTTCTCAAACTTGCTGAAGTCATGTTTCTTCAACAGCTCACGAAGATTAGATTTGTCCTGATAATGAAAAGTGGTAAGACACAATCCAACATCGAAACTATTCCAACTTTTTAAAATAGGATGAAGCATTTACTGTCATACATACGCACTTCAAATACATTTTATCATTCGAGGTACATACAGTATCAAAAAAAAATGTAATCTTGCCTGGCAAATGGCGGTGACTGCCTCCAAGGCACATTTCTCCAGAGAGTTACACAAATAGGGACTTGTCTTGCCCACTTCCTCGATCTTGTCACAGTAGATTTGAATCTGATGCATGGGCTTCTCCTGAAGGACACACACGATCAACAGTTTTTACTTTCACATTAGTACAAATGGCTATATTTTGTTAAAGGGGCAATCGAAAACTACAGGGCAGTCACCCCGCCACGTGTTTTGGTAAACAGCTACGGTGTGGGGCTGGAGAAATATAACCACTTTTAATTTCATAGACAGGTCTATCAATGAGATCAAAATCATAGTTTTAACTATGTTTGAATTACATTGTCTACAAGCTTATATTTGAACTAAGCGTATGATTAAAAGGGAAAGGTCAGTCGTACAAGTGAATGCATTCAACTGAAATCTGTCTTCCGCATTTAACCCAACACCTCTGAATCAGAGAGAATGCGGGGGGGGCTGCCATAATTGACATCCACAGCAACCGAGGAACAGTGGGTTAACTGCCTTGCTCAGTGGCAGAATGTCAGCTCGGCGATTCGATCTATCAACCTTTCAGTTACTGGCCCAACACTCTAACCTCTAGGCTACCTGCCACCCATTAATTCCTTGAAAAAGTATGTACCAATCCCGGATTTAAATATGTTTAAAAATGTATATAAAGCATAATCAATACCTTTTTTAGTTTTCCTTCAAAATCATTCAAGAAAGTACTTCTCCATCGTTCAGTGAGTTCTTCATTCCCAAACGTGACTGAGATCAACTTTTTCCAGACCTAGAGAAAATAACCTTAATGATTAATCTCTCTGATTGTCAAACAATCAAAACAACACATCAAAATGCTATGCAATGTTAAATCATTTTGACTGATTCTTCTGACGAGGATTTAAAACTGCACAGATTATTGCTCGGACTTTAACTTCAAGCCATACATTCCTACCTTAATCTCATTCTTTGAGGTAAAATAGGACCCATGGTTAACCGATTTGCTTGGGAATGCTTTTCGCCGCCAGTCCCTCATTGTTTGAAGTGTCTCCTCCAGAACTTCGTTTTCCTTACTTTTCACAGACTGGGAACCAAGCCATTGATCATATTGAGATTATTATTATTAATAATATTATACTATAATGATCATATTATAATTATGAAGAATAACACTCGTATTTTTATCTGATTCCTCATTTAAAATGTATTTGCATTTCCACCACTTTTACTAAGAAGTGTGCTGAAATAAAGCAATACAAAAATATTTGTATATGAACAAGTTGAGAATTACTGAAATATCCATTATGTCATTTGAATTAGTCTATCAGAACTATTACGTTGCATGGAATTGAACAGCAAAAGACATTCACAACCGCCATGTGTAAATATTGCATCACCCATCTCATATGTATATTCTGTATTCTATACTATGTCACTGTATCTTAGTCCAATGCTGCTCTGATTATTGTATATATATATTCTTAATCCATTCCTTACTTAGATTTACGTGTATTTTCAGGTATACGTTGTGAAACTGTTAAGATATTACTGCACCGTCGGGAGCTATTAGCACAAGCATTTAGCTACACCCGCAATAACATCTGCTAAACACGTGTATGTGACCAATACAATTTGATTTGATATTCAGAAAGCAAAATACTTTCCATTCACATAGGGCGTACCTGTGGTTGGGAGTTTCCGGAAGTTTCTGCAATCAGACTGACCAGATGCAGGCAGTCCAGTGGAAGCTCACAGCAGTCTGAATCAGCAGTAGCTTTACAGATTGTCCCCAGAACACTCACAGCTGTTTTCAAGCAACATTCTCCATATCTGTTATCACTGATAACAACAACAACAACAACAACAACAACAACAAATAGCTTGTGAGGGTCAAGGAACACTACAGGATGTTCTGTAACTGCATGAAGCTCAAATGATTTATAATACAATATTTTAAAGGAATGTCACTTTTAATTGTTGGATATTTTCTCTAGATATAATATAAAATAAATATAAATATATAAAATTAAATATAATTTCTTTACCTGAAGTGTTGTCCAGTAATTTCAATAAGATATGACAAAATCGCTTTCACTGGTTGCTAGAAAAATGACATATCGTTGTTTAGTACAGTATGTCGCCACTATTGTACACTATTGGACATTGTACTACCTTGATATGATTACATGCTGCAATTCTCAATCAAAGCAGACTATGAACTCACAAAGTTATGGACTGCATCCAGAATTCAATCTCAGTCCATAACATCATAATTTTTGCCTCACTGTTGCAAGAAATAACATTTCAACCAAGGACACATACCCCATAGGTGTAGTAAGACGTTACAGACTTGAGACTGAACTGGAGTTGCTGAAGAGTGTCCAAGACACCCACATGGATGGCCGATATAAAGCTCATCAAGTCTTCCAACTGTAGCAGGCACATCCAGGAGGGCACAAGGAGATGATCCACCTCCACCAGGTGTTTGTGTTCTGTCATGACCTTCATCAGGCCCCTGGATTCACAGTCAAGAGTCTCATTAAGATATTAAACATGACCTTCATCAGGCCCCTGGATTCACAGTCAAGAGTCTCATTAAGATATTAAACATGACCTTCATCAGGCCCCTGGATTCACAGTCAAGAGTCTCATTAAGATATTAAACATGACCTTCATCAGGCCCCTGGATTCACAGTCAAGAGTCTCATTAAGATATTAAACATGACCTTCATCAGGCCCCTGGATTCACAGTCAAGAGTCTCATTAAGATATTAAACATGACCTTCATCAGGCCCCTGGATTCACAGTCAAGAGTCTCATTAAGATATTAAACATGACCTTCATCAGGCCCCTGGATTCACAGTCAAGAGTCTCATTAAGATATTAAACATGACCTTCATCAGGCCCCTGGATTCACAGTCAAGAGTCTCATTAAGATATTAAACATGACCTTCATCAGGCCCCTGGATTCACGGTCAAGAGTCTCATTAAGATATTAAACATGACCTTCATCAGGCCCCTGGATTCACGGTCAAGAGTCTCATTAAGATATTAAACATGACCTTCATCAGGCCCCTGGATTCACGGTCAAGAGTCTCATTAAGATATTAAACATGACCTTCATCAGGCCCCTGGATTCACGGTCAAGAGTCTCATTAAGATATTAAACATGACCTTCATCAGGCCCCTGGATTCACAGTCAAGAGTCTCATTAAGATAATAAACATGACCAATAAAATATTCTACAGTGGGAAGGAAATGGTTTTCTGATACAAGTTTGAAATGCAGCTTATCAAAAAAACTGTTGTAGTTTTAAGTTTAATTTAAACTCCAGCTTTGGAACCAATCTCAGTCGACATTTCACAGATTCATACCTTGTGTCTCTGTAGGAGTCTTTTATTTTGATCCCTTTAAGCCCTGCCCAGGTGGTAAACGGTGGGTCCATGGTGGGTGGAACGGGCTCAAAGGGCTTGCTGTCCCCTCGAAGCAGATGCAGGAGAGGGATGACCAAGATCCAGCTCACAACACGCCCCTCTCTTGCAACGTTGCATAGCGACTTAACTTCCTCTGCAACACTAGATGTATACAAATAACCACATATTAGCTTGACATTCATAATAACCTCTGGATTTCAAGGTTAACTGACTAAAAGACAATGAACATATACCTAATATGCTTGGGTAGGCCTTGGGTGAAGTCTGTCCAGTAAGCAAGGAAATCATCTCTTGGCTTTTTGGCAGGCAGAGCAGCTGACAAAGATGAGAGAGTTGACTTCCGTTGTTCTCTTTTAATCGGTACTTGTTGTACACAATCAGGATAATAATTCCTGCTTTCAGTGGGTCTGAGAGGAAAACCTCATGCTTTTCCCTGCCCTTTTGGGACTGAGGATCTAGGTTCTCCTCCATGAAGTCTTCCATGAGTTTTCTCACCTGAGGGAATAAGTGGAAATAGAAATCCCTCAACATATTACTTCGCAGTTGAAACATAATTACTTTCTATGGCCTCACATTTTTTTTTTGTAAGACAGACTTACATGTTACAACGGGAAAACAATTTTGTGTTTGTGTGTGCGTACGCATGTTTCACAACTATAGATTTAAAGTCCTGGGAGGTTTCATTAATTCAATTACATCTACAATGCCTATAGAAAGTCTACTAGCCCCCCTTCCGGTTACTAGTCCAACGCTCTATGCTCTACACTGAACAAAAATGTAAAGTGTTGGTCCCATTTTCATGAGCTGAAATAAATGATCCCGGAAATATTCCATATGCTCAAAAATCTTGTTTATCAACCCCCCTAAAAAAATGGCACAAATTTGTTTACATCTCTGTTAGTGAGCATTTCTCCTTTGCCAAGATTATCCATCCACCTGACAGGTGTGGCATATCAAGAAGCTGATTAAACATCATGACCATTACACAGGTGCACCTTGTGCTGGGGACAATAAAAGGCCACTATAAAATGTGCAGTTGTCACAACACAATGTCACAGAACAACGCCACAGATGTCTTAAGTTTTGGGAGCATACAATTGGCATGCTGACTCCAGGAATGTCCACCAGAGTGGAGTTCATGTTGATGTTGCACGAACAAATAATTTCTGCACAAACTGCCAGAAACGGTCTCAGGGAAGCTCATCTGCATACTCTTCGTCCTCACCAGGGTCTTGACGTAACTGCAGTTTGGTGTCATAACCGACTTCAGTGGACAAATGCTGCCCTTCAATGGCCACGCTGGAGAAGTGTGATCTTCACAGATGAATCCCGATTTCAACGGTTTGCTGTTGTGAACAGAGTGACCCCTGGTGGCGGTGGGGTTATGTTAAGGGCAGGCATAAGCAACGGGCAACGAACACAATTGCATTTTATCGATGGCCATTTCGATGCAGAGATACCGCCATCGCCTTATGTTTCAGCATGATAATGCACGGCCCCATGTCGCAAGGATCTACCCAATTTCTGGAAGCTGAAAATGTCCCCGTTCTTCCATGGCCTGCGTACTCACCAGACATGTCGATCCAGAGCATCGGAAAAATGCTCAAAGAGTGACATGTACAACAGCGTGCTCCAGTTCCCGCCAATATCCAGCAACTTTGCACAGCCATTGAAGGGGAGTGGGACAACATTCCACAGGCCACAATCAACAGCCTGATCAACTCTATGCGAAGGAGATGTCACGCTGCACGAGGCAGATAGGGCTCACACCAGATACTGTGTAGTTAAATTAATATGTAAATTGTTATTTTCACTTTGACATTATCAAGTGTTTTGTGTAGATCAATAAAAAAATACAATTCAATCTATTTCAATCCCACTTTGTAACGCAACAAAATGTGAAAAAAGTTCAGGGAGTATAGACTTTCTATAAGCACTATACATGCAATGCAGCATTCTATCGATGTCCAATTTAAATATACCTGTTCTTCTCCAAACAATAATTGCCATGGTGTCTTTCCACCGTCATAGACACAGGGATAGCTGTATGTGGAGTAGAACTGCTGGAGCTGAGAAAAAAAGTTTCTCACATTCACTTTACTCCAGGTTCTCAGAAGATCAAATATGCCTTCCAACATCACCTTTCCAGCCAGCTGTCTTCCCTTTACTAAGTTGCTATTGATGTTATCCCACCACTGAAACATGTTTGTAACACGTGACAAAACGTCTTGTTTTGGTTCTGGATATATGACATCATCATACTGGTGCCATTCCCTTAAGAGAAAGAATATCACAGTTTCGTTAAAATACACTCCAACTTATTTTATTTGGACGCTAGCTAAAAAGTTTAATTTGGCTCTATATTCCAGCATTTTGGATATGAGGCCAAATGTTTTATATATGAGGCGACAGTACAGAATGTCACCTTTATTTATTTACCAGTACCAGTCAAAAGATTGGACACACCTACTAATTCCAGGGTTTTTCTTTATTTTTTACTATTTCCTACATTGTAGAATAATAGTGAAGACATCAAAACTATGAAATAACACATACATATATATATATATATATATATATATATATATATATATATATATCATATCATGTTGTAACCAAAAAAGTAAACAAATCAAAATATATTTTAGATTCTTCAAAATAGCCACACTTTGCCTTGATGACAGCTTTGCACAACCACCTTCATGAGGAATACTTTTCCAACAGTCTTGAAGGAGTTCCCACATATGCTGAGCACTTGTTGGCTGCTTTCCTTCACTCTGCTGTTGAACTCACCCCAAATCATCTCAACTGGGTTGAGGTTGGGTGATTGTGGAGGCCAGGTCATTTGATGCAGCACTCCATCACTCTCCTTCTTGGTCAAATAGCCCTTACACAGCTCGTGGTGTGTTGGTCATTGTCCTGTTGAAAAACAAATAATAGTCCCACTAAGCACAATCCAGATGGGATGGTGTAATCGCTGCAGAATGCTGTGGTAGCCATGCTGGTTAAAAGTGTGCCTTGAATTGTAAATAAATCACACAGTGTCACCAACAAAGCACTCCACTCCACACTTCCTACCCATGCTTCACGGGTGGGAACTACACGTGTTGGAAACAAAAATCTCACATTTGGACTCATCAGACCAAAGGACAGATTTCCACCGATCTAATGTCCATTGCTCGTGTTTCTTGGCCCAAGAAAGTATCTTCCTATTGGTGTCCTCTAGTAGTGGTTTCATTGTAGCAAATCGACCATAAACGTCTGATTCAAGGAGCCTCCACTGAACAGTTGATGTTGAGGTGTGTCTGTTACTTGAACTCTGTGAAGCATTTATTTGGGCTGCAATCTGAGGTGCAGTTCCTGTGGCAGGCCTCATGAGAGCGACTGCACATTAATTTTCCGGATTGACTGACATTCATGTCATAAAAAAGTGATGGAGGGTCGTTTCTCTTTGATCCCGAGTGGCGCAGCGTTCTAAGGCACTGCATCTCAGTGCTAGAGGCGTCACTAACGACCCTGGTTCAATTCCAGGCTGTATCACAACCGGTCGTGATTGGGAGTCCCATAGGGCGGCGTACAATTGGCCCAGCGTCGTCCGGGTTAGGCCATCATTGTAAATAACAATTTGTTCTTAACTGACTTGCCTAGTTAAATAAAGGTTAAATTAAAAAACTATTGAGCTGTTCTTGCCATAATATGGACTTGGTATTTTACCAAATAGGGCTAACTTCTGTATACCACCCCTACCTTGTCACAACACAACTGATTGGCTCAAACGCATTAAGGAAGAAATAAATTCCACAAATGAACTTTTAACGAGGCACAACTGTTAATTGAAATGCATTCCAGGTGACTACCTCATGAAGCTGGTTGAGAGAATGCCAAGAGTGTGCAAAGCTGTCATCAAGGCAAAGTGTGGCTACTTTGAACACTTTTTTGGTTACTACATGATCCCATAGGTGTTATTTCATAGTTTTGATGTCTTCACTATTATTCTACAATGTAGAAAATAACAAATTACATGCAATTCTACTCATTTTGTCACTAAATCAATTCGACCATGATAGATGGCCGCTAAACTAACTTAGCAAGACATTTGTTTTTGCTGACATTGGCTAATTGACTGACTATCAGTGACTGCCATAAGAGAAAAACTGCTGATACACAACCACATTTCAAAATTGCACCTTGTGTATTCTACTATTTTCACTTGCATCAGTAAATTGAGACCCCGACTGAATTCCCCCCAAATAAGTTTAGGATATATATATCCAAGGGACTTCAAAAGGGGCCGCAGGCCGGCAGTTGCCCACCCCTGGTCTAACCTTATCTCAACAAAAATGTGTTGGAATTACAAGTGCAGTATTTGGAATTAGACACTCAACTGTACCTTCATGTGTCAAAAGATCTTGATTGATGGACAGGCACCTGTTGACAATATACCTGGAGTTTGTCTGGTAGATGTGCTCATATGTACCGTGATCATAGTGCTTCCCATTCCACTTACTATAAACAAAATATTTATAGGGTATGGAGCGAATCTTACTCCTGTCGGGAATCACCATTCGTCCTGCAACAAGGACTATATCTTTCCCCAAATCTCTGTGGAAACAACAGAAAATATGTGACTAAATATCATGTTGATATAAGTTGAATGAAGATAATGTACAACTAGTCTAAACATCCATCTTGAAATTGTTATCAGTTAAAAAGGTTATAATTTTTATCAATGACAGTGAGGTATTTCAGTAATGTATTCAGGCTATACTAATATCCTTCTACACACAATTACATTATTTGAATTAAAGACCATACCGGGTGACAAACATTTCTGGGCCATCTATGTCCCAAGATCCAAAAAGACTTCCAGATCTTAAGAATATCCGGTCAGTTGAGTTCAGTTTGAAGTCTTTGGAAATGACAGCATGGAAATAGATGGTGAGGTCATCACTCCTAGGGACCTGTTGTGTTCTTGGTGGCCTTTTTGGAAGAAAAGTAACAAGAGAAAATGTTTCATTTTATTTCCAATATATAACTGACTCAAAATTATTTCAATTTACATTATATACTTTTTCTGCTGTTAAATGTTATGATATTCTTGCACCAAAAAAAAATACTGGTCCAGGATAGTTACACTAGTCCCTCCCCTGTGACAGGAAACATACATTCAAACATAAGACAGACCTGATTCACTATACTGAACTTACAGCTGAGGTGGCAGTGGCTGATGTTGGAAGCAGTATTCATTACGTTGGTTCGGAGGCAGATCTTTCCCTGCAACTGTGGCGTCAATAGTCGATGTCTTGGAGGTATCACCACCACCTGTATTACTCAGCATCTCTGGTTCCTTGTTTGGCTTGGAAGCCATTTGTCTTGATTCTTGAGGCTTGTCATTAGCCTAATTAAGCACAAAAATGTTAATACAAAAACAGTTCATTCCACATGCTGAATAATAACAGAATATAAATATATGTATTACCTCTGCCTTGTGGGATCCAAAAACAAAGTTCTGTGAGTTTGCTTCATTTTTCCTGCTCAGATCTCCCGTCTCCTGAGAGGTCCCCACCAGAGCGTCTTTATATGACAACTGCCCTACTGATTGATTTGGACCTGAGGCAGGTTCTGTTCTGTTCTGTTCTTTTCTCTTAGATGTCTTCTCAGGCACCTCCTGTGTTACTGAGGGAGCTGGACTAGTAGATTGTGTTTGACTAGTGTTTGGCTCATCTGTTGGGTCAGAACCCCTCTGATCACCAAGGGATACTTGGGATTGGTCAACACACTTCTTTGAGTTTGCTTCATTTGTTATATTCTCGTCGGTCTGGTTACTAGAGGTCTTCAGTTCATTTAGAACTCTAACCTCTGTGTTACCTTTACCATCAAGGCTTTTTGATGGCTCCGTTGACCCGTGTGACGTCCCCTTCAGGTCTTCCTTATCCAAGAGTTTACTGGCTGGTTGAGTTGGGTCTGAGGCACGTCCTCCTGTGTTCTGATCAGCTGTCTCGGGTGTGGATGAGGCCTGTGTGACTGATGTAGGACTAGGTTGGTTTGGCTCATTCACTGGTGCGTCTACGTTTGCCTTCGATGGACCCTTGACCTGGTCTTCTGGCAGTGTCTGGTGTGGGGATGGGTTTGGAGATGCTATAGGCATGGTTGGAGGGCCAGTAGGTGTGGCGGTGTTGACAGGAGGGCCAGTAGGTGTGGCGGTGTTGACAGGAGGGCCAGTAGGTGTGGCGGTGTTGACAGGAGGGCCAGTAGGTGTGGCGGTGTTGACAGGAGGGCCAGTAGGTGTGGCGGTGTTGACAGGAGGGCCAGTAGGTGTGGCGGTGTTGACAGGAGGGCCAGTAGGTGTGGCGGTGTTGACAGGAGGGCCAGTAGGTGTGGCGGTGTTGACAGGAGGGTCAGTAGGTGTGGCGGTGTTGACAGGAGGGCCAGTAGGTGTGGCGGTGTTGACAGGAGGGCCAGTAGGTGTGGCGGTGTTGACAGGAGGGTCAGTAGGTGTGGCGGTGTTGACAGGAGGGCCAGTAGGTGTGGCGGTGTTGACAGGAGGGCCAGTAGGTGTGGCGGTGTTGACAGGAGGGTCAGTAGGTGTGGCGGTGTTGACAGGAGGGTCAGTAGGTGTGGCGGTGTTGACAGGAGGGCCAGTAGGTGTGGCGGTGTTGACAGGAGGGTCATCCACCGCTGAAGTAGAGCTCTCACTGCCAGACAACTCATCTTTCTCTTGACGTGTGTCAGTGCTCAGCTCAATAGCGCTGGAAGAGCCTCCACTCTATGAACAATGTATACAAAAATGAAGCCTTTTAACACATAAATAATTAAGGATCAGCATTTCTGATTCATAAGCCCTGCCCATTAAAGCGTTCCCATTCCATGCTAATTTCACTGGGTTCCCTTGACTTAAAAACCCACGTCTGGTCACATCCTAACGGCACAAATTGAAAGTGTGACTGGTTCTGTTTAAACAAATATATATTTGTAAATCTCTTATCGCCTCATAATAATGATACTCTGACTTAACAACAACTCTTGAGTCATTTAAAAAGAGGTTAAAAAAAAAAATATTAGAAGCCTTTTTAATAAGATGACATTATAAAAGGCGTATGAGTGCTCATAACAGGAACTGAAACATCATACCCGTCTGCTTTAAGTAAAGTGTTACCGAATTTTGAACTACCGGTATGTAAAACAATCCTGACTCTGCATATGCTCTATATTCTAGTGGAGATTTGGGACCTTTTTCTTGACATTGCCCCCTGGTTCTTCACTGGAGTGTTTCGTAGGCGCGTCGGTCTTGTTCCCTGCCCACGTCAGTGGCGCAGCCTCCGTCTGGGGCTCTGCTTCACGGACCACAGATGTTTGATGCTCTGAAGTGGTCCCACCTGACATGGAGGGTAAAGTCATTTAGATCCACATTAACTACGTGTGATAGAGACATGCAAACCATTCCGACCTTTTACTGATTTGCTTCCTTGTCCTGGACAATGCTGTATACACAGGGCCTTTCTGGGTAAGGTCACGTGATCAGAAGCAGCTCCTGCATGGGTGTGCATGCTAAAACGGGATCCTTGGGGGCATCCAATTCGGACATCACCCCATTAAAGTTGAAATGCAAAAAAGGTTAAGGTGACTTAACGGCAGCAATTGTGAGTAATTTAAAAACAAGTTTAGGGTAAGGTTAAGGGTAGGGGTTAAGGTTAGGGTTTAGGGTAGGGACATCCCAAGGATACGGGATGCATACTCCTGGCAGCAGTGGTTCTCAAACTCATGGCCGGCATTATGAGTGGGCCTTAGGGGGCCTGGCCTGCCCTATCTACCTCCTGGCCCATCCCCAAAAATGTATAATAATAATGAGATATATGTTTAGGCATAACACTGATTTATGTATGGTATAGGCCATTTAATGTTTAAATTACCTAAAAAAAAAAATTGTATTGTTAAATTAAATATGGCTCAGGTAATTATGACTGACAGGGTTTGAGATCGATGATATGCATCATGAAGTCACGTCTCTTTTTACCGCCAGTTCAAATTAGCAGCGGGGGGAGCGTTAGTTAAACACAACAGTGTGCCTCGGTGATCAGTGACCATGGCTACCTTCAAAATGGATACTAGACATTGGTTTAAAAAGAATGCATCATCTTCTGCAACGAGGGGCGCTGAAACTCCACTCGTCAAAACCACTGCTTAGTTGCTGGCGATCATGGCAATGCGGCTAGCCCTCAGAGTTCATTTTATTAGTAACATAATGTTTCTTAGGACAAATTAATAACTGATTTCTTTGTGATTGCGTATATTCAATGGATTTATTAAAATAACTGGTAAGCGCACGGTGTGATAAATACCACATTTTTGACAGCGGTTCCACACAGCCGGTGACACAAGTTATTTCTATGTTATTCCGCTAGATGATTGTATTACATTATATTAAATATTACTATAACTGTAGGGGTGTGTTGACTGTGATCAGCGCAGGAGAATGTAAGTGTGTATAGTCAGTTTAAAATGAACAAAATAAGAACTTTTGATTTGATTTGCATGGCACAGCCTAGGCTGCACAGACAAGCAACATAGTTGAACTCAAAATATTCCCAATTTTTATTTTATATTAAGTCTTGTGTTTCTTAGGACCTGCCTAAACTAAAGAATGGGTTTCTTTATGATATAGTGTGTACACACACACACACACACACACACACACACACATACATATATGGATTTATTAAAATAGACGCCCATCCACATCGCACACTCGTCAAAGGTGGTGCCGGCATACACATGGGAGGTATAAAAGGCTCATGTCGGTGTAACGTATACGCTGGGAGTCGGAAAGCGAGTGCAGATGGTGAGTTTAATAAAGGGAACAGAGAACAATATAACAAAACACGAGTAGAGTATAAACATGAAACATAAAACTGAACTAATACTGCCTGGGGAAAGAACCAAAGGGAGTGACATATATAGGAGAAGTAATCATAGAAGTGATGGAGTCCAGGTGAGTCTCATGTGGCGCAGGTGCGCGTAACGATGGTGGCAGGTGTGCGTAATAATGATTAAACTGGTGACGTCGACCGGCGGAGAGGGAGTAGAGTAGACGTGACAGTACCCCCTCTCTGACGCACGGCTCCAGCCGCAGGGCGCCGACCAGAGGAACAGTCCCGAGGACCAGGCAGGTCGCCTCGAGCCGGCAGAGGAGCGGGAGACTGTTGAGTCGGCTGAGGCGCGGGAGCCTGCTGAGGCATTCCCGGTAGCCTCGTCAATGGAAGCCTGACGAGCCAACCAAGGCCTGAGAACCTGACGAGTCGGCTGAGGCGCGGGAGCCTGCTGAGGTACGGGAAAGCCTGACGAGCCAGCTGAGGTAAGGGAAGCCTGACGAGCCAGCTGAGGTACGGAAAGTCTGACGAGCCAGCTGAGGTACGGAAAGTCTGACGAGCCAGCTGAGGTACGGAAAGTCTGACGAGCCAACCAAGGCCTGAGAACCTGACGAGTCGGCTGAGGCGCGGGAGCCTGCTGAGGTACGGGAAGCCTGACGAGCCTGCTGAGGTACGGGAAGCCTGACGAGCCTGCTGAGGTACGGGAAGCCTGACGAGCCTGCTGAGGTACGGGAAGCCTGACGAGCCTGCTGAGGTACGGGAAGCCTGACGAGCCTGCTGAGGTACGGGAAGCCTGACGAGCCTGCTGAGGTACGGGAAGCCTGACGAGCCTGCTGAGGTACGGGAAGCCTGACGAGCCTGCTGAGGTACGGGAAGCCTGACGAGCCTGCTGAGGTACGGGAAGCCTGACGAGCCTGCTGAGGTACGGGAAGCCTGACGAGCCTGCTGAGGTACGGGAAGCCTGACGAGCCTGCTGAGGTACGGGAAGCCTGACGAGCCTGCTGAGGTACGGGAAGCCTGACGAGCCTGCTGAGGTACGGGAAGCCTGACGAGCCTGCTGAGGTACGGGAAGCCTGACGAGCCTGCTGAGGTACGGGAAGCCTGACGAGCCTGCTGAGGTACGGGAAGCCTGACGAGCCTGCTGAGGTACGGGAAGCCTGACGAGCCTGCTGAGGTACGGGAAGCCTGACGAGCCTGCTGAGGTACGGGAAGCCTGACGAGCCTGCTGAGGTACGGGAAGCCTGACGAGCCTGCTGAGGTACGGGAAGCCTGACGAGCCTGCTGAGGTACGGGAAGCCTGACGAGCCTGCTGAGGTACGGGAAGCCTGACGAGCCTGCTGAGGTACGGGAAAGCCTGACGAGCCTGCTGAGGTACGGGAAAGCCTGACGAGCCTGCTGAGGTACGGGAAGCCTGACGAGCCTGCTGAGGTACGGGAAGCCTGACGAGCCTGCTGAGGTACGGGAAGCCTGACGAGCCTGCTGAGGTACGGGAAGCCTGACGAGCCAGCTGAGGTACGGGAAGTCTGACGAGCCTGCTGAGGTACGGGAAGCCTGACGAGCCAGCTGAGGTACGGGAAGCCTGACGAGCCAGCTGAGGTACGGGAAGCCTGACGAGCCAGCTGAGGCATCCCCGGTGCTGTGATAGTGGCCCTTGGACCCGACGTCACCAGAATTTTTTTTAATGAAATTCAAATAAATCCCTGTTGCTTCCATTTGTTGAGGCAGTATTCTGTAATGTATCCGCTGGGAGTTGGAAAGCAAGTGCAGGTGTTGAGTTCAATAATAAACGGAACATCGAACAATATAACAAACATGAGTAGCGTATAAACATGAAACACAAACTGAACTAATACTGGGTGTAATAATAAGTAAACTGGTGATAACGAGCGCCAGAGGGGGAGAGGAAGTAGACTCGACAGTCAGCAAGAATGTGGTAAAAACGGGCCTGTTATTTTTTTTAAACATTTTGTGAAGTAGGAAGATGTATAGAGGCAATTCTATATTGGATGCTTCCCAATCTATTTAATTACTGTCTGAATTCATCTAGCCTTGGTCTGCAAATGCGAACAAAGATGTGCATTAGCCTATTATAAAGAGATTTCAATATGAACAGCTTAGAGGAGTGTTGTTAGTAAAAGCATTCGAATTTCATTGAAATCTTACTGTATTTCGCAATTTCATGCAGTAGGCCATGCATGATAGAAATATAACGGCGCTGGAGTTAAGAGATCAATGTAGGGTTAATGAGGAAGCCTAGTGATCGTCAACAGGCCACGTCAACACGTGAAACATGGTCCTGGTTATGGATGATGTTATTACAGGTTTTAAATGCTCTATAACAATTGAAATTTGAATTCAAACCCCAACCCATTTGTATGAATTGTATTTTTTACATCTCCTTAAAAGGAGGCTGGGGCCCGACCATGGAGTTTAAATGCCTGACCAACTGATTTTCTCTGGCGCAGGACCTGCTCAAACTTGTGGGGCCAGGACCCTTTTTTTGTGATAGGAAATTAACCCCCTCTCATAATAGGAACAAAACTCAAGTGAGATAAATATTGCCTACAAGGAGTTTTACTATGACTTCTGCAGTGCTTAGCCGGATGAACCATTTCTCAGGGATTTGGGAAAGAACGTTTTAAAGCCCCGCCTCTTGGCATTAGAGGGAAAATTAGCAAGTTTTCAAGCTAATTTCCTGCAATTCTTTAGGTTTTGTCATTTGGCAGAGAAATTGTACATGCCGTCAAATCAAAGGCACTCGATATAAATTTGTTTTTGACTAAAATTAAAACGTGTCATTTTGTCACTTTCATGAGGTTGGAGTAATAACATGTTCGACTACTTAAGACCTTAAAGATTTTGAGAAAATGAACAACTAAGGAATAATGTTTCTCATCTCTCATTTACTTCTCAAACCCCAAATCAAGGCCTGGTCTGTTTGGTCTGCTTGGTCTGTTTGGTCTGTTTCACAAGCATCCCCTGGTCTGCTTGGTCTGTTTCACAAGCATCCCCTGGTCTGCTTGGTCTGTTTCACAAGCATCCCCTGGTCTGCTTGGTCTGTTTCACAAGCATCCCCTGGTCTGCTTGGTCTGTTTCACAAGCATCCCCTGGTCTGTTTGGTCTGTTTCACAAGCATCCCCTGGTCTGCTTGGTCTGTTTCACAAGCTTCCCCTGGTCTGCTTGGTCTGTTTCACAAGCTTCCCCTGGTCTGCTTGGTCTGCTTGGTCTGTTTCACAAGCTTCCCCGGAAGTCTTGCAACGTTGTGCCTTTGGGTTGTGCCTGTGAGCCTCCCAGGTCCATGTTGCCCAGGGTTAAGAACATACATTGTAACAAATAATATTACATTGTATTTTATTGCACCCTCTATATTTATTCCACGAATACCTTGGCCAAAATGTGTTTAATCATTTGTTGTTAGTAATATTTACTTCTGAAATTAAAATGTAAAAAATATTTTGTCAATTATTTCATATATATATTATTAGTCTGGCCTTTGATCCCTTGAAGTACTGACCACACTTTGAGAACCCTTTCTGTACGGAGTATGCTGTTTTAAATTCAGCATTTTAAATAGAATAACATTCTTCAAAATATAAATTGCAACACGTAATGTTTCATGAGCTGAAATAAAAAATCCCACAAATGTTTCATACGCACAAAAAATGTATTTCTCTCAAATGTTGTGCACAAATGTGTGTACATCTGTTAGTGAACATTTCTCCCTTACCAAGATAATCCGACCTGACAGGTGTGGCACCTGACAGGTGTGGCATATCAAGCTGATTAAACAGCATGATCAATACACATGTGCACCTTGTGCTGGGGACAATAAAAGGCCAATCTAATATGTGCAGTTCTCTCACACAACACAATGCCACATGATTACTAAAGGAATTTGGCAGTACGTCCAACCGGCCTCAAAACTGCAGACCACGTATTGGGTGGGCGAGCGGTTTGCTGATGTTAACGTTGCGAACACAGTGCCCCATGGTGGCAGCGGGGTTTATGGTATGGGCAGGCATAAGCTATGGACAACGAACACAATTGCATTTTATCGATGGCAATTTGAATGCAGAGATACCGTGATGAGATCCTGAGGCCCGTTGTCGTGCCATCATCCACCGCCTCATGCTTCAGCATGGTAGAGGGCACGGCCCCATGTCGCAAGAATCTGTACACAATTCCTGGAAGCTGAAAATGTCCCAGTTTTTCCACGGCCTTCAAACTCACCAGACATGTCACACATTGAGCATGTTTGGAATGCTCTGGATCGACGTGTACCACAGTTCCAGTTCTCCGCCAAAATCCAGCAACTTCACATAGCCATTGAAGCCGAGTGGGACAATATTCCACAGGCCACAAGCAACAGCCTGATCAACTCTATGCGAAGGAGATATGTTGCACTGCATTAGGAAAATGGTGGTCACACCAGATACCGACTGGTTTTCTGATCCACGCCCATACCTTTAAAAAAAAGTATGTGACCAACAGATGCATATCTGTATTCCCAGATATGTGAAATCCATAGATTAGGGACTAATGAATTTATTTCAATTGACTTATATGAACTTTAACTCAGTAAAATCTTTGAAATTGTTGCATGTTGCGTTCATATTTTTGTTCAGTATAATAAAACAACAATAATTAACCGAGCCTACCAGCCTAGTCTCATAGACTAGACGTAATATAGTAAATGTAAATCTGAGTACTCAAATTGGTATGTTACGTTACGTTTGCTATGGTTACATAAGACAGAAGTTTACTTAAGGCAAAATCTAGTAGGGTCTAGCAAACCAAAGGTTGCACGTTTGAATCTCATCATGGACAACTTTAGCATTTTAGCTAATAAGTAACTTTGGAAGTACTTTTTAACTACTTTGCAACTACTTAGCATGTTTGGTAACTCTTCCCCTAAACATAACCTGAACCCCTAACCCGAACCCCTTGCTTAGCTAACGTTAGCCACCTACCTAATGTTAGCCACTTTGCTAATTTTTGCATTAGCCACCTAGCTAATGTTAGCTACAACAAATTGGGAATTCATAACATATCATACGTTTAGCAAATGCATAAGGTATTGCAAGAATTGCAATTTGTAACATTTCATATGAAATGGATGATGGACAGCCATAAATTAATACACACCATATGAAACGTATCATTTCATTTCATACCATTTTACGTTTACTATGTTACATCTACCCTGAGTTCAGGTTGAGCCTACTAAAATGGTGCGGTTGCATAACATCTAGTTAATCTAGCCTGTTATAATGCATAGTCTAATGCTGGTCATACACTACACAACTTCTAAATTCTTAACAACTTGGACATGTTTACATTTCCCGATTTACTTGTCCCAAATCTTTCATTCCATCCATCCTCAACCCCAGCACGTGGGTGCTAAAGTGATTCCCTAGTTGATCCTGCCCCGAGTTTCTCAGTTGTCATAGGAAAAAAATGCAGACCCAAACAGTGAGCATATAAACAGCGAAATGGTTCCATTCGTTTTTACACCATTCACTTTTCCCATGTTGGATTTTGATAACACTTAAAAGGGCTCTGTTTCATGTAGGCTAACATTGGCATGACGTTTTGATAAACATGTAAATCTCTTTCGGAAACGGTGACGTTTATCAATATATCCCAAGACAGTTCACAGAATTGTAAATGTAAATAAATGTAGCCAATTTCTTCATTATTACATTTAGCAAACATTAGATGGTTAATCCAGACATTCTTACCTTTACCTCAATTTGACAGTCTCGTCCAGATCATCATGGCATTTGTAGTTCTTTATGATAGCCCCATTAGCAGCTAATTAGCATTTAATTTGTTGGGGCTAAATACAGGCAAATATATTGATAAAAGTCATCTTGTCCGTGAGAGATTTATACGGTTATCAAATAGTCACACCAGGGTATGCCTTCATGAAAAACAGCCCTCATGTTAGGTGTTTCTAAAATCCCTCTTGGGAAAAATGAATGGTGGAAAATGATTGGAGCCATTTCCCTGTTTGACCGCTAGGTTTTATGGGTATTATGACTCATACTGTGGTGCTCTATTTGGCTGCCAGAGCCAGTCTACCCCTGAAAATAACATATGGTCCTTGGACCTTAACGAGCAACTGTAGGCTCCTTAAAAGTACATCTTGGGCTAAGTGTAAGCATCCAAATATCATAGCTTTATTCCCCGCCATTCATATATTACATACTTGAAAATAGTAATACAAATAAAAAAATACAAATATATATATATATTACCTGTGGTGCAAATTTGAGCAGCTAACCTCAATCCGCATTCACTGCAAAATTTTGACGATCTTTCCACTTGGTAACCACAGCCAGGACACTTCATCTTGATGTAGCCGATCTGTTTGCAATCAAAAACACGCCATCATTACAAACCATTCATATGATTCAGCAGCCTGATCAGCATTGCTTTCACTTTCAATTAGCCAACGCCTCATCGAAAGATATGGTTAGCCCTATGAAAAACTACTTACAATGAATATTGAGGTAACTGATTTGGAATTCATTTCTATGACCTGCAAAACTGTATAAAACAGTTTCTCACTTTTCTATCGAGACAACCAGGATTTGACCAAACTAGACTACTTGTGAACAAGGATTTGTTTTTGATCATCAGTTTTACCCCCAAGATAATCAACGAATCATGTTAACACCTGCTGCGCCACAACTTTAACATCATTTCGACAAAACACAAAACAATTTAAATATTTTGCATAATAATATTGAAACATACAGAAAGATACATTCACCTTGTACATGTTAATTTGTTCGATTGTCACCCAATAAGCATCGTCTTACCGTTTTGTCGACTCTTCTTCACGCTGTCAAATCTCTGTCTGTGTCAATACTGAAAGTCTATCGAAGATATGGACATGTTGTTCTGTACATTCTGATAACTTTCGTTTTCCTGAGAAAGGGTGGAAACGTTCCTTCCCTTGTAGAAATATAGATTATCCACACGGTGCATAATTTTTTTTGACAAAGTGGAATAATAGGCTGGTATGCCTACTTATAAACATGTTTTGTCATTTAACTTTTCACGTTTGCCTAATTAGTACTTTTCAACCCGTCCGCTTCTTTTTTTCTCAAAAAATTAATAACAGTTGGGGGTTTTAATTAATGGTATTAAATACATTTTACATTACGTTGCACAGTACAAATCATTATTAATAATACGCCTTTAATGTATTACATTCACTGCTAAAATTGACCCAAATTTGATCGCCAAGTTTTCCTGCTAAAAACATTCCGCGTCTCCGCGAATAGCTGTCAAGAGGTTTTGTCAGTGATTTGGTGGTGCCAGGAATGGAACAGGTTGGGAACCACTGACTCTGCCTACTTTAAGGCAACATACAATTTTATTTGACAGATTTACTGACAGCCATCATTTGATGCATGGGTGTGGTTGGCAGGCGGTTGCATAGGAGTGATTTCAGTGCCAACAGAAATTGAATTTGAATTCCATAACCTTGAATTTGTCATGCACAAATTGACTATGTATTTCATTGAGTTCAATATTAATTTGAATATTCAAATGTTATATTTAGTTTCAATATGGTAGATATTGGAGTCATTGTCTACAAACCTTCAGGTCAAGATTACCAAAATTATATTCAACTTCTCAGATGCATTTACATTAATGGCAGTTTGGAGTGACCGACTGGGAAGTTTCACTTTAACGAACCTTCAAGTCGGAAACTAAGAAAATGTTATGGCGGTTGACAGTTTCACCACGACCTTTAGAACCATAAAGTCTGTTTTTTTACAATTACAAACGTATTGTGGATAATGTAGCTAGTTTCACCATATTGTCAATGTTAAGCAAACTAACCTGTTAGCCACCTCAAGTAGTACTGGTTGAAGTACTGCTCAGACTTCTAAAGCACTTTAACACAATCATGTTGGACTTATGGGAAAGTTATTCCACTTCTGACTAGCACGTGGAAGGCCCAATTAGTGTTCAAATTATGTATGAAGATGTATTATGTTGACAATATAGTCAACTGACAGCTCTAACAATGGGAAATACATGTCCAAAAACAAAGTTCTTTCAATCCCAATACCACAGACAGTGTTTAAGGTTCTTTAATATGTATTAAAAAGGGTGTTACAGGCGAAAAGCAACAGGACAAGGACAGTCCCACACCACATACACGCTAGAGACCATAGTTGTTTGGCATGGAACATTCGTTGCCGACATCACGGGGTTCCGATGCTGTTGACAAGGCCTTTGCAGCCTCTTCGTCGCAGACCACATCTGGAGAAAGCATCATCAGTAAGGTCATCATATTGGAAACCATCGATACACACTAAAACTTTGTTTGGCTCTTCATCCCAAATAGGGTTGTTTCTGGTCAGCTCATCACACTCATCCGGTCTCCTCTCCCCAGACACGGCGGTAGTGGTGTGGCTGAGCATAGCCTACGGCACCTGGCCTCTCCCGTTGCTTGAATCTGCTGAACATGTCTGAGAGCTGCCTTGGTGCAGGGGCAGTTCATTATCTCCAAAAACGCCTCAGGTGTGGGGTTAGTGGCTCGGGTCCCTAATGAACACACTCATTCCCTCATTCACACAAGGAGACAAACACTCAAAAGGGGTTACCCAATTCAAAGGAAAGGAAGTCACTTAAATAAGATGTAAACTAAAACACAGCAGAGGAATAAATAGATATTAAAGCACTTCTAAGTAAGTAAATAAATTCAAAATAAAACATTTGCGGGAAAAGGACTCAAAAAGAACCATTGGCACACGTGACATACATGTCCACAAGGGCTGAAGGCAGGCGAGAACATGCTAGCCAATGAAGTTGGAAGTACCACCCAGTTGACTACATTAAAATGGTGGACGCCATTTTCTTTTCTTTTTTTTTACCACTAAATTGTTACCCATAAATGATTTGATATTGACACAAAAACAGCTGCATTAGACTTTTAAAGAAAATTAAGCCCTTGTTTCACTCAATGGCATGTTTCCAATTGCAATACTGCTTCATCATAAAATGAGTGAACAGTGACAGATGACGAAGGAAACGTCCTACTAGGGGAAACAAAAAGCCACATCAGCCTTTAACGAGTATTCTAACGTCACTCCTAAGAAAACAAGTCGGGTTTTTTTCTCCCCCATTGTAAAGGCGACATGGGTATTTGTCCAGTATCATCCGATTGGGTTTATCACAGCCAAGATCCTCCGGTACCGTGTAGTGTTGGTTGGTTGATGCGCCGGGTCCAAACGTACAGCTGGTGGTGCAAGCAGTAGCATGTAAACTAGCTTGCAGTGGTGACAGCTGAGGTCGAGCCCGGGCCAGATTCAGTTGAAGCGGCATCGTTGATCGTGCTTGTTATCGCAGAGAATCTGGTGGTTCTTAAACAGACCTATAAAGGCTACTATAGTGGCTATATAAAGCGAATCCAAATGTAACTTTAGCTAGCTAGCTGCCCATGCAAAAGTTTAAAGTTGTATAAGTGTCCATACAAATTCTAATTAGCATAAATGGTCCACAGAAAATTCAAGATATAGTTCCGTTTAAAAAATATATATAATGGACATGAGCAAGAAAAAAACCCACAACACAAATCTTTCAGGCAACATCTTTTACTTCAACAAACAGGGGAAGGTTTCCAAACTAATTGAGCGGTCATCAAAATGTTTTAGTTTCAACTTACGGTAGGTATTTAAGAGGGTCATGCTCTACTTTAACCACTGTCACTGCATGCAGGCTAGTCAAGAGTTCCGGTTCGAACTCAAGAAGCAACAAAATATGGGACCAAATTACACACACACACATCAAGTACATCACACCACTTAAGTTTTAATAGAAGATGATGATCCCGAAGACATTGTGGGTCGAACCATCTTTCTAGTTACAGTAGAAAAGGGAGGAGCATACACCATTGAGAATGTTTGTTCCATGAACAGGAACAGAAAAATCCACAATATTATCCGTCCTTGCACGTGAGAGCAGTGGTCAGCAGTGGTTTAATAGGTAGGCTACAAATGTGCATGATTTAAGTGTAATATAAGGTCAAAAGGTTAAATGTACCATACAGAATCTAACTATTGGTGGACATAATAATAACAATAGTTGTAGTATGTTGAGTATTTTACAATGTATCATCATTGTTATGTTGGTTCATGTCAGCCCACTCTAATTGAGTATTGGTGCATTACAGTAATGTCAAACATTGTCTTTCATTTTCTTTGTAAAATAATACTGATTTAAGAGGGGGAATGTAGTAAGAACAGCATTGATCCATCAGACTTATGACCCAGAGTGAATTAAGTAAAATTCAAAATGATATCAAAAGCGTCAAAACGGCTATTACCATACATAGATTTAGATTTGAGTCATTTAGCAGATGCTTCCGATGCAGAGCAACCTACAGGAGCATTGACTCATACATAGAGTCTACCACCATTCTCTTGATTAATGGTTCAAACTTGTTTCCTCAATCTGGTGACATCTATGGAAAAAAAATCAAAGTAATGTACAAGAATAAGTAGGAACAGGAGTAGTACTTAGACATGTACATGAACATTTACCTATGACGTTTTAAAAAGGCATGCTTACCAGGCCTCTAGACTGGCTGGTGAACAAGGATAAGATAATACAACTCCTCTTTAACAAGGGTAGGCTAAATAATAAATTACTTTTAACTACTCACATAAATATCAATTTCACATAATTAAGAAAGTATTTACACATTGTTTTCTAAAAAAAAAAACTTTCCTTATTTTGTCAATATTAACAACAACAAAAAAATCAAGGATTTATTGTTGTCGGTATCAACCACCCAGAAATGTTTGCTTAAAAAAAAAGAAACTTAAACCTGAATGTTACAAGTTTGGATCACCCAAAAGTCTACAGTCACACCATTTTGGTCAGAAGACATGAAGGCTTTATGAATCATTCATAAACTACGATTAGGTGGCATTACACCTTGTGAAGTGTTTCAGTTACACACACACACACACACAAAACAAGTTCGTAAATCATTTATAAACCTGATGTATGTGTGCCATGTTTGTGAAGGCTTTATCAAATGATCTGGCAGGCTTTTTGACGTGCAATTCATTTAAGGTGTGATCCAACTTTAATTATACTGAACGGAAATATAAACCCAACATGTAAAGAGTGTTGGTTTCATGTTTCATGAGCTGAAATAAAAGATCCCAGACATATTCCATACACACAAAAAGCTTATTTCTCTCAAATTGTGTGCACAAATGTGATTACATCCCTGTTAGTGAGCATTTCTCCTTTGCTAAGATATTCCATCCACCTGACATGTCAAGAAGCTGATTAAACAACATAATCATTACACAGGTGCAACTTGTGCTGGGGACAATAATAGGCCACTCTAAGATGTGCAGTTTAGTCAAACAGCACAATGCCACAGATGTCTCAAGTTGAGGGAGCGTGCAATTGGCATGCTGACTGCAGTAATGTCCACCAGAGCTGTTGACAGAAAATGTTATGTAAATTTCTCTACCATAAGACAATTTGGCAGTACGTCTAACCGGCCTGCCAAACGCAGACCTCGTGTAACCACGTCAGCCCAGGACCACCACATCCGGCTTCTTCACCAGCGGGATCGTCTGAGATCAGCCACCCGGACAGTTGATGAAATTGAGGGCTATTTCGGTCTGTAATAAATCCCTTTTATGGGGAAAAAACTAATTTCTGATTGGCTGGGCCTGGCTCCCAAGTGTAATAAAGTGAGTGAGTCTATGCCCTCCCAGGCCCACCCATGGCTACACCCCTGCCTAGTCATGTGAAATCCATAGAGTAGGGCCTAATTCATTTATTACAATTGACTGATTTAGTTATTTTAACTGTAAATCAGTAAAATCGTAGAAATGGACCGGTTTATATTTTTGTTCAGTATTACAAAGGTAATGTGCCAGATTTTCACTTTTCACCCCCCAAAAAATTGGCTTTTAAAATACACAAAGTGCTAACAAATGTTATGGAGATTCTATAGCGATCACTTCGTGCAAATTATATTGGATGCACTAGGCAGTTTCATTGTGAAAAAGAGACCACACTAAACATTGCACCTATACAGCCTAACAGAACGAACCCAGCCTTTGACCATAATTAAAGTGTACTACAGGGCATCTAAAAAAGGAAATGTTTGTTTATTCTAGGTAATAAATGCAACAACAACAATTAAAAAAAAAATATTTTCAAAAGTGGAATGTTCTAAGCGTGTCTAACTCGGTTTAAGCCTATGTCGAACACCCCTGACACATGTATAACATGTCAAATGTCAGCTAATGACAACTGACGTCACACTGAGCCCACCTCCCGAAGATCTCTTACTTCACAATTGAACTAAAACAACCTCAAAACATGCCTCTATACAAGTTCTACATCAGAGTTCGGTTCATACATATTTGAAGAGACACACGACTACTCTATTTAAAAACACCTTTGATAGCAAAAAAAATACCTGTCAGTTCAGTCCAAGGCATAGTAAAACTTGAAATCTGCCCTGACAACCTCATAACACGTGCACGTAAATTCAAAGTAGAGGAAGTGAGTTAAATGTAACAAAGAAACTAAACTTGCCCCCTAAAAAGCATTCCTTAGTCAAGAGCTACATTATTTTTCTTTAAACTTCTTCCAAAGTGTGCAACCCCCCCTTATTTAAAAGGATGGACTGGTGTCAGAAATACGGTGAAAACACCCTCCAGCTATGTTGCACCAATCCAATACTTTTAAATTGCATGAAGCGGGATGAACGAGTGCAAAATTCTGGAAAAGGGTAACCTCGAACACCAGGAGGTTGTACAACAGAAGGGTAGAGAATCGGTAACCTCGTACAACCATCCGGAAGTCTCGCAAGCTTACATTCTGTTTCGCTTCACGGATTCCGCAGCAGTAATCAGCTTGGTAATACGAGGCTAGAGAATCGCAACCTAGCCAAAGACAAATTATTGCACCAAGGACTTGCAAGCGTCACTTTTATCCTTCAACTTCATTGGCTTGATGACGTTTCACAGACGCAGATGAGAAAATCCAGATGTGCCAAAATCGGGGTCAAATTTTGGCTTGGTTAAATCAATGTCTATAAATGTGATTTTAAGGGCATAAATGTCATCTTGAAATACTTTGACTCACCAGACAGTGACTGAAACTGTTTAAAGTAATTGTTTAAACAAAAGCAATGACCCTGATTTGTCAACTGTAACATATTCCAATATACCAGGGGAATCAGCTAGTGTCCATTTAACTGGTCAACCACAAGTCACCCTGAATAAACGTGGTTGCAATTAACCCGTTCTCATATCTGTCCCAGCAAACTGATTGTCCACCAACAGCACACTGTCAGCTTATTCTTTTGCAGTCTCATTGTGATTTGTCAACTGCCTGGTCACGTCCTAAGAGTAACATGGGAGACGTAGGGCAGATCTGAGTTCAGCTTACCTTCCAACACTGCCTCTGTGCAGATCTAACATCCAACAGGGCTGAGGTCAATTTTAATTGAAGGCAGTCAATTCAGGAAATACATTTTTAAAACACACTAGAAATAAATAGCTTCTACTCCTCAGTTTATTGAAAAGTAATTTAAAATTGTTTAAAATTATTATTCAAATTTACTTTCTGAATTGACCAGTCTACAATTCAAATTGACCCCAGCCCTGAAGACCAGTTTGCCTTACACTGCCGAACAACAACACTCCCCTAGATTGGTTCTAACCTTTACACAGGCCCACAGCTAGCAACACTCCAGAGATTGGCAAGGGCTGAAGTGCCCCATAGAGGTAGGAGCTTGCCTGTGCAGACAGAACTGAAATCCCAGCAGTCGCACACACACTTCAAATTATATATATATATATATATATATATATATATATATATATACATATATATATATTATTTATTTTTTTTTAAACTGAATTAAGTTGTGTGTCAACATTCAGGGAGAGGAAAAATATACGCAAACTATGCTTTTATAAGATACCTCAGAGCGGATGTGTTAGTATATGGTGGGTGTGATAGTGTACTGCAGGTGTGTGAGTGTACTGCGGGTGTGCGAGTGTACTGCGGGTGTGCGAGTGTACTGCGGGTGTGCGAGTGTACTGCGGGTGTGCGAGTGTACTGCGGGTGTGCGAGTGTACTGCGGGTGTGCGAGTGTACTGCGGGTGTGCGAGTGTACTGCGGGTGTGCGAGTGTACTGCGGGTGTGCGAGTGTACTGCGGGTGTGCGAGTGTACTGCGGGTGTGCGAGTGTACTGCGGGTGTGCGAGTGTACTGCGGATGTGCGAGTGTACTACGGGTGTGCGAGTGTACTGCGGGTGTGCGAGTGTACTGCGGGTGTGCGAGTGTACTGCGGATGTGCGAGTGTACTGCGGATGTGCGAGTGTACTGCGGGTGTGCGAGTGTACTGCGGGTGTGCGAGTGTACTGCGGGTGTGCGAGTGTACTGCGGGTGTGCGAGTGTACTGCGGGTGTGTGAGTGTACTGCGGGTGTGCGAGGGTACTGCGGGTGTGCGAGTGTACTGCGGGTGTGCGAGTGTACTGCGGGTGTGTGAGTGTACTGCGGGTGTGCGAGTGTACTGCGGGTGTGCGAGTGTACTGCGGATGTGCGAGTGTACTGCGGGTGTGTGAGTGTACTGCGGGTGTGAGTGTACTGCGGGTGTGTATTTGCGTCAGATTACAAATATGTGCCGGTACGTATTTGTATCCATTCTCAAATGTGTGTGTGCTTGTACGAGCGTAACCAAACAGAAGTACGTGCATAAGGATATCAGAGTAGATGTATACACTTGAGGAGGCAGAGAGAGTCAGGGGGAGCTATTGAACGTGACAAGATGGTGTGGCTATCCCGTTCTGTAAAGAGCCATGGCATTGCGAAATACTCTGCCACCAGAGGTTTCTCAGGCAAAAAGCAAGTATAGCTTTAAAAAAACATCACCTCTCCTCTTTCTATAGAGCTAATCTAACTTTACTGTGTATAAGAATATATGGCGTGTGTGAATAGTACATTTGTTGTGGTGTCTTACACACACACACACACACACACGCACACGCACACACACACACACACACACTATTGTTATTTTGAATTTAATGTAATATCTTATATTCTTGTCTATTACTGCTCTGTACTTTGTAATGTATTTGTACGTTTTAAGTGGACCCCAGGAATAGTAGCTGCTGCATGTGCAGTCGCTAAACGAGATCCTAATAAAGTAAACTCAGCGAGGGGGAGGGGGAGGGGGGGGGGGCTATTGAACGTGACTACAAGGTGGTGTGACTTCACTCCTGACTCCCAAACAGCTGTAGGAGGAAGAAGAAGATGTAGACCACGTCCATGTAAAGGCACATCGCTCCGAACACGTGCTCCTCAGGACTCAGGGAGTACCGCCGGTTGCCCATCAGTAGCTGCACGTCAAAGGCCAAGAACTACAGAAGAGAGGGGGAGGAGAGAGGGAGAGCGAGAAGGAGAGAGAAAGAACAAGGGATGGGGGAGAAAGGAGAAGAGACCGTTACTCAAGGTCCTAGAAAACTAAGTCGTCACTAACATTCACATTTGGGGCTTTTTAGAAATACACCACATGACCAAAAGTATGTAGACACCTTTCTCGTCGAACATCTCATTCCAAAATCATGGGCATTAGTATGAGAGTTGGAACTAAGGGACCTAGACCGAACCATGAAAAAACAGCCCCAGACCATTATTTATCCTTCACCAAAATTTACAGTTGGAATTATGCATTGGGGCAGGTAGCGTTATCCTGGCATCCGCCAAACCCAGACGGTGAAACATGATTCGTCACTCCAGAGAACACGTTTCCACTGCTCCAGAGTCCAATGGCGGCGAGCTTTACACCACACCAGCCGAAGCTTGGCATTGAACATGGTGATCATAGGCTGCTCGGCCATGGTAACCCATTTCATGAAGCTCCCGACGGACAGTTCTTGTGCTGACGTTGCTTCTAGAGGCAGTTTGGAACTCGGTAGTGAGTGTTGCAACTGAGGACAGATTATTTTTTTACGCACTGCACACTTCAGCACTCTTAAGTTCCTGTTCTGTGAGCCTGTTTCTATACCACTTCACGGCTGAGCCGTTGTTTACATTTACATTTAAGTCATTTAGCAGACGCTCTTAACCAGAGCGACTTACAAATTGGTTGTTGCAGCTAGACGTTTTACAGCATTTACAGTTGACCGGGGCAGCTCCAGCAGGGCAGAAATTTGATGAACTGGCTTGTTTGAAAGGTGGCATCCTATGACGTTGCCACGTTGAAAGTCACTGATCTCTTCAGTAAGGACATTCTACTGCCAATGTTTTTCTAAATATATACATATTATTATTACATCCCCTTACATTGTGTGTTTTAGGTAGTTGTTGTGAATTTGTTCGATTACTTGTTAGATATTACTGCATTGTCGGTACTAGAAGCACAAGCATTTTCGCTACACTCCCATTAACATCTGCTAACCATGTGTATGTGACCAATACAATTTAATTTGATTTATGGGGAATGCATGGCTGTGTGCTCGATTTTATACACCTGTTGGCAACAGGTGTGGCTGAAATGGCCTAACCTGCTCATTTGAAGGGGTGTCCACATACTTCTTTTGTGTGTGTGTGTGTGTGTATATTCAGCCTTCTATTTATACAGGTGATTCATTGCATTTAGATCAGAAATCTATTTTACAAGAGAAGAGACACCTGTCCCAACACCGCAGCAATCATACACTCATTAAGTGGTGATTTTCAATGATATGATAGATGATTAAGTACCAACGTGAAGACAAGGGCACCCAGTCCAGCGTACGCTGTCTGCAACCAAGGTATCTGTGAAAGACAAACGAGGTCAGAAAAAGGCAGCATAAAGAGAGACAGCCAGTCACAAATGAGAGGAGACGGTCCTGTCCAACAAGGTACAAACTCTAGTCGACCTTTTCAGGTAAAAAAAACATCACAAAAAGGTCAGTGGTAGAGTTGTGAGAAAGTTCCAGGTTCGTGATTATATCTCTGGGATAGGCTGTGGACACACAGAGACGTATGAAAAAGCAGATTCATTCAAACACTGTTCAACCGTCAGTTCAACCCATCTCTACTTCTTTTGGACGAGTTGCACACGCACAAAAAGCGGACAGATTTTGTACGGACACAAAATCTCTGTGTAGCCTTAACCTTAAGGACTTCAAGCTACGGTCTGTGATAAAATAACACATCAACCCCACCACTTGTTTTGTTACACAGCTGAGGGATGAAAACATTTTTTTTTTTACATGGCCGATGGATCATAGGCTATTCGTTTTAAATTGACAATTTCTCTGTTATACTAATCTATAATGAGCCCCCCCACCGAGATGGGCAGGCACGGTTGTCTGATAGGCTGAGCCGAGGTCATGTAAACTCACGTTCAAAGTCAAACAAGGCATCAGCAAATTGACTTGCCCCGACTCTGTCATCAGATAGACACAGCCAAGATCATGGATCGTAAAAGATGGAAAGTTGGGAGCCGATAAACTTAGAAAAGAGCACATTCTACATCGTCACCCCACCCCAAAATGTCAATTTGGTCAAACAGTAAAGTTCTTTACCCTCGTGCTTCCTTTAATGAACGTGTCTACCCTGAAGCTCATTAAGCATTTAGGACTTAGAATGATCAATGAGTAGAAGTCTCTGACAAATAAAAATCAATCAATCAATATATATATATATATATATATATATATACACAGACTGTAGCTTTAAGAGGCATGTTGCTTACATATCCGAAGGGTGCGGTGAAGAGGAGCAACAGTCCCGTCACCATCAGCACCATCATGAGAGAGAAGAGCAGACCGTGACACGACGTAAAATCCACCTGGAACACAACGTCAAGACAAGACCGAAAACCAGGGGGCCACGTTCAGCAGGGAAACATAGCAAATAGAAATGTACTAAAAGAGAGCGGAAATGATTCATTATTTTACATGTCAGAGAGGCATCTGAACGTTTTTTGCTCTGCTGAACATGACTAAGCATGACATGACGTCCAGTCAACCGAGTTAAATAATCAAAATGACGTCAAGTCAACCTAGTTAAAACGATCAAAATGACGTCAAGTCAACCTAGTTAAATGATCAAAATGACGTCAAGTCAACCTAGTTAAATGATCAAAATGACGTCAAGTCAACCTAGTTAAAATAATCAAAATGACGTCAAGTCAACCGAGCTAAATAATCAAAATGACGTCAAGTCAACCGAGCTAAATAATCAAAATGACGTCAAGTCAACCGAGCTAAATAATCAAAATGCCACTGCTTCCACAAAACAGAATGATTTAACTTGACAAGAGAAACACAGACTGTGCTGTTGGCCATCTGCTTGTAAAAGCTCACCTTGGTCTGGAAACAGAAGAGCGTGATGAACAGACACACCATGGCGGTAATGCCCACACACAGCATCACCACTTTAGTGTTGTGGTAGCTATGGACACAGTGGAAGGACAATCAAGGTACTACCACCTCTGATACACACACAAAGTGACCGTCATAGACGGTCCAAAAGAAAAGTCACTAGACAGCATTTCCACACATATAGAAAAAGAGTGGACAGTCTACGTTCACACACACAATTTACCTAGCCAGCATTCCTGCCATGTAAGACATTGCCAAAGTCTGGAGACAAGAAGAGGATCACAAACACACAAATATTACAGAGTAGTATGTACGGTATGAATTGCACCTCACATCATTTGGAGTACCACAACGTCAGTAGAATGGTCATAATATCATCGAGGCACTAACTTAAGCATATCACTAACTGTCAAGCAGAGATGCTGTACCTCTGGGTGATACTTACAAATATCCCCAAGAGAATGAGGTTGGTGGGATACTGTCGCCTGTAAAAAGACAACGGGATACAATGACAACATTTTAGTATGAAGAGAGCACCAATTCAGGAATTAAGACTTGGGAAGCATAGCCAGATAAAAACCTTTTCACAAAACTTTAATAATTTTATTTTTACAAAATCTAATAGCCATCAAAGAAAAATGTATCATGTTAAAGTCAAGTGCCTCCATCTCTTAGTTATGAAAGTATAAATTGAGAATGTTGTAAAGAAAAAGAATAAAAGGTGAAGAAAGTGGTAGAAATACAAAATAACAGTAAAAGTAAAGCTGGTAGTATTGACTAAAGAGTTGTCTTCTTACCGGGCACTTGTGCTGCAGACTAGCACCAGGTATGCCCCCATGAAGATGATGCTGGAACAGGAACAGTTATGTGGTCACCAGATAGGAAGGTTGGCTCAAGAGTGCCATATCAGTGCGCCTAAATCCAATGACGACAACACCACATCTAAAATGCTGGGGAATACCACCGAAATAACAACATTTCCCTGAAGGATCTACACCAGTGGTCGCCAACCTTTTCTGAGTCAAGATTACTTTGAGTCAAAACGCAAGCCAAGATCTACTGCTCAGATTTCTTTTAAACATGAACATTACATCCTATGCAACATTAACCAATTAAAAAACAGTTATGTAGTAATGAGGTTTGTGCAGTAGGCTATAGGCCCAATACATTTTCACTACAAATTAGTTATACTTGAATTGCCCTGCCAATGTTGTTCTTCTGAGACCACTTTGAAATTATATTTACACTCAGGTAATAGATCATTTGTTGTATTACTTGTGAGGCACAGCTGAGTGAGCGTAACAATTAGCTTTTATTCCTGGACTGATGGTTTGCATCTGATGGTCAGTCTGTGGGGAGGTAGCAGTGGTAAAGGCTGCCTCTCACACATCTCACCATCCCTCACTAAAGAAGAGGGGACACGGTCTTACAGCTGATGGCGAAACTTAAGTCGCATTGCATTACTTCTGCCTCATGCACCAATTCATGTTTACTCCAATGACCAGAGAAAGTGAAATATTCCTCAGTATAAAAAAATATTTAAAAAATTAAAAAGAGACAAGACGCTAATAACAACAACACAAGTGTAACGGAACAATTTGTTACATCCATTCATTGCAGCTACAGTGCTGGTTGTAGCATGAGTGGAAGTAGGGAGATTTTGTATGTATTTTATGTCTCAAAAGTGTTGAACAATGAATTGACACTGAATAGTAATTTAAACATGAACTAACTCATAAAAACAGCAGCTCTTTGTTGTATTCGTTGAGTCTCTCTCTAGTCATGGTTTTAATAGTTTTTACATCTCAAAGTAGCAACTTTGCTGAGCGTCCGATTCTTCTTTTTTACGGTCTGTGGCGCGAGGAAACTGTACAGACACAGTGCTCTGAGCTATCTGATTGGCCAGCGGTAGTCCTATAGGTGCACTTGATTTGCTCTCCGAGTCTGCCAGGTAGGCGGAGTTCTACCTTCAGACATATGAAAGGGTTCAAAATGGAAACACTTTGCATCCCGGCGCTAGGGCTGCTGAATCAAGTGCACCTACTGCCAACAGAGTGAAATGAATACAAAAAATAAGAACGCAAGGCTTTATCGTTTTTTTTTTACAGAAATGTTTGGAGATCAACTAGGAATGCCTTGAAGATCGACCCGTCGATCTCAACTGACTGGTTGGTGACCAATGATCTACACAATAAATGGACAAGTTGCTGCTTTCAAGGTAAGAACATGTCTTAGGTGAACATTGGGATGAATCATCCTTTACCCATTAAGTCATTTTATGATATGCATTGCCTATTTTACCCGTTTGGCATTGGTAGACAGCACATAAAGTTGGAGATACTCACTATGAGGCAAGGTAGAGGATTCGATTGTACTGCACAAACTGCCGGACTGGTTCACTGTAAAGTTGAGCGAAAATACATTAGTTTTTAACAACTTATGAATGGATGGGCACCCATTTTTCAGCTTCAGATATACAGATTTGTTTTTACTTAGCCTCATCTTTATCAAACCATCCAGTGAGAAGCACAAAGCATGTACCGAGTGTACAAAACATTATGAACACCTGCTCTTTCAATGACAGGCTGACCAGGTGAAAGCTATGATCCCTTATTGATGTAACTTGTTAAATCCACTTCAAATCGCTGTAGATGAAGGAATGGGAGGAGACAGGTTAAAAGAAGGATTTTTAAGCCTTGAGAAAATTGAGAATGTGTGCCATTCAGGGGGTGAATGGGCAATACAAAACATGTGTGTCTTTGAGCGGGGTATGGTAGTAGGTGCCAGGCGCATCGGTTTGTGTCAAGAACTGCAACGCCGCTGGGCTTTTCACACTCAACAGTTTCTCGTGTGTATCGAGAACGGTCCACCAACCAAAGGACATCCAGCCAACTTCACACAACTGTGGGAAGCATTGGAGTCAACATGGGCCAGCATCCCTGTGGAACGCTTTGTAGAGTCCGTGCCCAGACAAATTGAGGCTTTTCTTAAGGCAAAGGTGGTGGCAATGCAATATTAGGAATCTGTTCTTAATGTTTTGTGCACTCAGTATATGTTAGAAGGTGAGAATACATTTTTGATCACAATATGGAGACAGCATTATCTAACAAAGCGTTTGTACAAGTGCAACGTTTGCACATGTTAAGGTATTTGGGGTTTATTCCATTTGGAAAATAACCAGAGTTTGCGAGTGCAAAAAAAATAAATAAATAAACACTTTGTAAATTGGGCTCTCAAATGTTTTCTGGAGTGTGGATTCATGTTAGTGGCCCTCACCAAAACGTGAAGAGAGCCACGATACCAAAGGTCACCAACAGTTGGACCATGAGGATGGAGAAAACCTGAGGATAGAAATAAGACATGTTAGAGAGTCTCTCACAAGAGACCAGCTGAGAGAACTACACAGTACTGAGAGGCTAGCTGAGAGAACTACACAGTACTGAGAGGCTAGCTGAGAGAACTACACAGTACTGAGAGGCTAGCTGAGAGAACTACACAGTACTGAGACGGAAGACAATATTGGGCTTTACACAGTACTGAGGCGAATCGAGCCGAGCCAAACCAAGCTGCACTGAACTGGCCTGGTAACCATCCAACATAGTTGCCGAAGAAAATAATGTAAAAGTGACAGCGCAGTTTAGTTCAGGTCGGCACGATAGTATAGTGTGAAACAATCTTCTATCTACCAGATAAGAATGATCTACGTTTCTATGGTTACGTCTAGTGCTGTACTGATGAAATACCACTCACTGTGGGCACATGATTTCACGTTCTGACGGTAGTCTTTTGACAGTGATGTAAAGAGCGTTAAAAAAACAATAGGATCGTGTCAGAAGAGGACGGTTGAGAGGATCAGAGTTAATGAAAGACTAAATGGGTCGTTCCATATCAAAATGTTATTTTTTATTTGATTTAAACAAGGCAAGTCAGTTAAGAACAAATTCTTATTTACAATGACTGCCTACCAAAAGGCCTCCTGCGGGGATGCGGGCCTGGGATTAGAACTTATTTTTTTAAAGAAATACAATATAAATATAGGACAAAACACACATCACAACGAGAGACACAACACTACATAAAGAGCACCTAAGACAACAACATAACAAGGCAGCAAAACATGACAACACGGTATGGTAGCAACACAACGTGACAACAACATGGTAGCAACACAACATGTTAGTAGCACAAAAACATTGTACAAACATTAGTGGGCAAAGTCAGCAGCACAAAGGTCAAGAAGTTAGAGACAACAATACATCATACTAAGCAGCCACAACTGTCAGTAAGAGTGTCCATGATTGAGTCTTTGAATGAAGAGATTGAGATAAAAAAAACTGTCCAGATTGAGTGTTTGTTGCAGCTTGTTCCAGTCGCTAACTGCAGCGAACTGAAAAGACGAGCGACCCAGGGATGTGTGCGCTTTGGGGACCTTTAACAGAATGTGACTGGCAGAACGGGTGTTGTAGTAGAGATCTCAGATAGGGGGGAGTGAGGCCTGAGAGGGTTTTATAAATAAGCATCAACCAGTGGGTCTTGCGACGGGTATACAGAGATTACCAGTTTACAGAGGAGAATAGAGTGCAGTGATGTGCAATCCAGGGAGGGGCCAGCTGAGTATAAGGCTGTGTCTTCTGCATATAAATGGATGAGAGAGAGCTTCCTACTGCCTGAGCTATGTTGTCGATGTAAATTGAGAAGAGCGTGGGGCCTAGGATTGAGCCTTGGGGTACTCACTTGGTGACAGGCAGTGGCTGAAACAGCAGATTTTCTGACTTTATACACTACACTCTTTGAGCGAGGTAGTTAGCAAACCAGGCCAAAGACCCCTCAGAAACAACAATACTCCTTAGCCGGCCCACAAGAATGGAATGGTCTAACGTATCAAAAGCTTTGGCCAAGTCAAGAAAAATAGAGGCACAATATTGCTTAGAATCCAGGGCAATGGTGACATCATTGAGGACCTTTAAGGTTGCAGTGACACATCCATAACCTGAGCGGAAACCAGATTGCATACCAGAAAGAATACTATACACATCAAGAAAGCCAGTCAGTTGACAAGTTTTTCCAACACTTTTGATAAACAGGGCAAAATAGAAATAGGCCTATAACAGTTAGGATCAGCTTGATCTCCCCCTTTAAATAAAGGACGAACTGTGGCTGCCTTCCAAGCAATGGGAACCTCCCCAGAAAGGAGAGAAAGGTAAACCATGTTGGAGGTAGGCTTTGTGATGATAGGGGCAACAACCTAAAAGAAGAAAGGGTCTAAACCATCTGAAAGAGGATTCTAAACACAAGAGAGAGGATTCTGACACCCACCATTTCAGATTGTTCAGAATGGGTGTCATGACTTGTTGAAACAGGAAGCGGTTAAAAACACAAGATATGGTGACAAGGAGAAATCGAGTGTGGTTACAACAGGAAGTAAGCTCGTTTTGGTCCTTTAAGAAAAAAAATATATATATAGAAATCCAGGAATGTAAATAAGAAGGGCACAGCGAAATGGCCTAGATCAGGCAGAACAACATTAAGACATGGTGGTGCTACACATTAGTGCTGCATATAGGGTGTTCACTCACTGCTGTGTATGTTCACTCAATGTTGAGAAAAATGGGGCTATTCAAGAGGGTGATATGAAATGTAGGTCAAAATGTTTTCTTTGCCCATGTCATTATCAATTACATAGAATGAATCAGATTGTTTTCTACAATGTTATGGCCTTAACAGACTTGTACTTGACAGTGTTGATGAAATAAGAACGTTAATTTGCTGTGACCATTTAGATTGGTTTTATTTCTTCCATATTTGGTATGTGAGGTGGTAACATTTTGAGGCGTTTCCACTGGTTGGACCAATCCAAATCAACTTGATACCTTTGTCATTTTCACCGACAGATCCTCATTGCCTATATTGGCGATCAAACTAAGTTGAGAGGGGCTGTTTCTATGGCAATTTAAAGGGAAAGACTGAGAAATACACAATGAAAATAAGAACAGATTGTCTTCGCGGAGGGTGGATATTTAAATTCAGTCTGTTAGCTTTGTAAATCAATATATACTAAAAAAAATAACCAGGCAAGTCAGTTAAGAACACATTCTTATTTTCAATGACGGCCTGGGAACAGTGGGTTAACTGCCTGTTCAGGGGCAGAACGACAGATTTGTACCTTGTCAGCTCGGGGGTTTGAACTCGCAACCTTCCGGTTACTAGGCCAACGCTCTAACCACTAGGCTACGCTGCCGCCCCCTGAGACAGAGTCTACAACCCACACAAGTGGCTCAGGTAGTGCAGCTCATCCAGGATGGCACATCAATGCGAGCTGTGGCAAGAAGTTTTGCTGTGTCTGTCAGCGTAGTGTCCAGAGCATGGAGGCGCTGCCAGGAGACAGGCCAGTACATCAGGAGACGTGGAGGAGGCCGTAAGAGGGCAACAACCCAGCAGCAGGACCGCTACCTCCACTTTTGTGCAGGGAGGAGCACTGCCAGAGCCCTGCAAATTGACCTCCAGCAGGCCACAAATGTGCATGTGTCTGCTCAAACGGTCAGAAACAGACTCTATGAGGGTGGTATGAGGGCCCGACATCCACAGATGGGGGTTGTGCTTACAGCCCAACACCGTGCAGGACGTTTGGCATTTGCCAGAGAACACCAAGAATGGCAAATTCGCCACTGGCGCCCTGTGCTATTCACAGACAAAAGCAGGTTCACACTGAGCACGTGACCGACGTGACAGAGTCTGGAGACGCCGTGGAGAACGTTCTGCTGTCTGCAACATCCTCCAGCATGACCGGTTTGGCGGTCGGTCATGGTGTGGTGTGGCATTTCTTTGGGGGGCCGCACAGCCCTCCATGTGCTCGCCAGAGGTAGCCTGACTGCCATTAGGTACCGAGATGAGATCCTCAGACCCCTTGTGAGACCATATGCTGGTGCGGTTGGCCCTGGGTTCCTCCTAATGCAAGACAATGCTGGACCTCATGTGGCTGGAGTGTGTCAGCAGTTCCTGCAAGAGGAAGGCATTGATGCTATGGACTGGCCCGCCCGTTCCCCAGACCTGAATCCAATTGAGCACATCTGGGACATCATGTCTCGCTCCATCCACCACGTTGCACCACAGACTGTCCAGGAGTTGGAGGATGATCCCTGGGAGGAGATCCCTCGGGAGACCATCCGCAACCTCGTCAGGAGCATGCCCAGGCGTTGTAGGGAGGTCATACAGGCACGTGGAGGCCACACACCTCATTTTGACTTGTTTTAAGGACATTACAAAGTTGGATCAGCCTGTAGTGTGGTTTTCCATTTTAATGTTGAGTGTGACTCCAAATCCATGGGTCGATAAATTTGATTTCATGATCATTTTTGTGTGATTTTGTCGTCAGCACATTAACCATGTAAAGAAAAAAGCAGTTAATAAGAATATTTCATTCATTATTTTAGTGTTCCCTTTATTTTTTTGAGCAGGGTATTTAATCCCCGACTGTATTTCTTTATTTTTTTTAAACTTAATTGTTGTTGTTTTTTTAGCCCTTTTTCTCCCCAATTTCGTGGTATCCAATTGTTTTAGTAGCTACTATCTTGTCTGATCGCTACAACTCCCGAGAGAGAGGTTTGGGAGACAAAAGTTGTCCAGAGAACTCATTAGAAATTGATGGCAGATCGATCCAAAGTGCTTGGCTATTCCACGAATGTCATGCGTCCTCCGATACACAACCCAACCAAGCCGCACTGCTTCTTAACACAGCGCACATTCAACCCGGAAGCCAGCCGCACCAATGTGTCGGAGGAAACACTGTGCACCTGGCAACCTTTGGTTAGCGCGTACTGCGCCCGGCCCGCCACAGAAGTCGCTGGTGCGCGATGAGACAAGGATATCCCTACCGGCCAATCCCTCCCTAACCCGGATGACGCTAGGCCAATTGTGCGTCGCCCCACGGACCTCCCGGTCGCTGCCGGTTACGACAGAGCCTGGGCGCGAACCCAGAGTCTCTGGTGGCACAGCTGGCGCTGCAGTACAGCGCCCTTAACCACTGCGCCACCCAGGAGGCCCTGATTACTGTAATTTTCTATTTAATAATTTTCTATTTGTATAAACCTTTAATTCCTCCTTTCATGGGTAAGCACTAGGTGCAAATATAGGAAAGCAACGCAGAGAGGTTTGGGAGACAAAAGTTGTCCAGAGAACTCATTAGAAATTGATGGCAGATCGATCCAAAGTGCTTGGCTATTCCACGAATGGCTTATTTCTCTGATCATTGTCTTGTATCAGAAACACCTGTAAATTATACAAATCACCATTAATAGCATACAGCAGAGAATTTTTTTACATGAACCGAACCAAAACCTCATCAACACCTCTTGAACGTGGGTGGTATGGTGGTGAGCCTTTTGTCAATAAAAATATGTTGACAAAAGAAAGAAAAAGAAAAAAAGGGACACTTGAGCCTCTCACTTTGCGAATGAACATACGTCGGATGTTCTTGTCCTCCCAGTTGCTTCCATCCAAGCTGTCGCTGGTGCTGGGGTCAGAGAAGGGAGAGGACATGTCAGAAGCGTAGGGGTTGGTGTAGCCCGGGCCTAACAGAGACAGAAAAAAAGAGAATTAGAAAAGAAGTTGAAAACTGGGCAAAATAAAGTGGCGCTCATCTCATTTCAGAACAGACCGTCTAATTGAAAAACTCAACTCGGAACTTATTGCAACAACAAAAAGGTTGGGATGCAACAGATCTGGAGAATGTATTGCAAATCCACACTCGTTTTTACATGTATAGACTAAAAATCTATTTTCTGGACATTGTACAATGAAGTACTTGAAGTTAGTGACCTGGTCTCTTTTAACGTGATAATTTTGCAGCGATACAATTGGGCCCAGAGGGTGGGGGGGTGAAAGGACAATACTCTTGGGAATAACAGCGGTCACGCAATGACCACACCAAGACAGTTATGATGAACAAGCAAGGCTAAACTCTGTGTCCATAAAACAGGATTAGGGAGAATGTTATAAAACAAGATTAGGTATTTTTTTTAGGATCCCCATTAGCTGTTGCAAAAGCAACAGATACTCTTCCTGGGGTCCAACACAAAACATGAAACATTACATAATACAGAACATCAATAGAGAAGAACAGCTCAAGGACATATCTACATTTAAAAAAAAAATAAAAGCACACGTAGCCTACATATCAATGCATGCACACAGACTATCTAGGTCAGGGAGATTAGGGAGAACATTATAAAACAGCATAAAAAAAAGGGGTGGTTAGTTTGGACATAGCAATTCCATTTCTATAAGATAAGGAGGTAGACCATGTTTCCCCTTGACTCACTGGGACTGGGGTGCACGTAGGCCCAGCTGGTGTGGATGGGCACCGGTGGAGGGGGCATGGGGGGCAGGTTGTCACTGTAGGGGGGCATTGCCACCATCACTCCACCGTACGTCTGCTCCTTGTCCCCTGCCATGGCTTCAGCGTAACTGGGCGGGGCTGCCGGTAGACTCATGGGTGAGGTGAGGCAGTCTGTGTGGGGAAAAAGCTGAGGATGACAAAGGACGTTGAGATTTAAACAATCTTTAACTTCTATCCCCTCAACTCCACTCTTTCGACGTTTGCAAATCTGAAGAAACCGGATAGACCTGAGCAGTGTGTCAGAAACCAAACTCGCCATAGCCATTAGAAGGCTACGCGTCTCCTGGCTGTCTGTTCAGAACTGTAAACGTTGAAGGGGTCAATTTAGGGCAGGGGTGCCAATCCTCCTCTCAAAGAACTGCGGCATCTGCAGGCTTTTGGTCCAGCCCTGCATAAACACACTTAATTCAACATCGAGGAGAAGTTGATTAGTCGGGTATGTTAGACTGGGGCTGGTACAAAATCCTGCATGAGAGACCATGGCATGAGAGGTAGCTGTTCTTAGAGAAAATGTGTTGGCTAGTTAGCTAGCTACTAACGTTAGTGTTTACTAGCTCTCACAAGGTGAAAATATTGATTCTGCGCGTAATAACACAACAGGTGGCTAACTCAACTCTAGCTACCAAGCGATTAGCCGAGGCTCTATAGAAGTCTAACATATTAGCGAGCATTACAAAAAAATGCATTAAAACGCATCATCTGTAATGTTACAATTGACACTATTTGCCATCGTTGCTAAAAACGAGAAGGAACAGCTAAATTAGCTAGCTAGTTACTGTAGCTAGCTGTAAGCTTGCTAGCTAACGAGTATCCCATTCACTTTTGTACTATTAGCCAGGTAACAATATCTGTTATTTTTACATGTTATTGCTGTGGACTGCGGATATCCAATAATTTCAAGTTGTCGTGTACACTAGTTAAATGCCAATGAAACAATTATTTTGTTTACCTGTTACACAGTTGCCAATCGATCAGTGACCCAAATAATAACGGGCATAGAAAGCTTAATGCAATGCGGGATCCTTGAGACGTCCCTAAACCATAAAGGCCGGTTTAGACTTTGTCTAACGACATATCTGTAGACATTTCGAAAGGGACAAGTGTCGCTGATCAAAACTACATTTTAATTTATACTCCGGTAGAATATCTATAGACCTGTCGGTTTCCCTGGGAAACAGACAGATTAAAATAATAATAATAATAATTCAACTTTGACCCTGTCGTTGCGTCCGTTGTCATGGTTACCTGACTGGTTAAAATTATTGCGTTCAAGACAAATGGGAGCTTTGGAAAAAAAATTAATAATAATAAGAGGTCAAATCATGACGTCAGGTTTGAACTCTACAAAGAGGCCCGAGTTCTCAAATTGGAATTACGAGTTGGATGACCATTCAAATCGATTTTTCCCATTCGGGACTAGTTCTCAATTATCTTGTTGCGAGTTTATTTTCTATAATAATTTTTAAAAATAATATAAAGTTCATTAAGAAGTTGTCAGTTATGCTCTGGTCATTATTTGAACTGGCTAGGCCGCTAGCTAGCTAACAAGATGGAAACGAACCAAAATATTGTTTAGAAAGTTGATTGTAGTTGCCTGGCTTTACTAGATTTGTTTTTAAAAGGATGGGTTTATTGGCATTAACAGTGGCTACCCGTCATTCAGGGCAGCATGATATTTTGGCATTAATAAGTGTCACATATCAGTTTATAAACCATGTAAAAAATATATATAATTGAGTTAATAAAGCTGCATACAAACATGGTCTCTTTTTTTGTTTTCTTGAGTAAGGCAGTTCCAAAATGCAGTTGTTTCAGCCTAGCTACGTGCTTTCTGTGGGGCAAACCAGCATACAATTTTGAACGTTGCGCCGTGATTGGCACAGTGTTCTGTCACTCATGGGGACACTACGTCACCGCCAAGTCTTAAGGGTAGAGCTAGAAAATTCTGGCCCCTTGGGTGCTGCCATAGAGTTACATTAGATGTGCCCATCCAAGAAGGCTCGAGGTTATTGGCCACAGATAAAATTAAGTCAAATCACGTGATATGTACAGAAGCTTTGATTGGACTGATCATGTCAACATCATACTTTCAAAATCTTAGCTAGCAGTCATCATCATGAATCAAGTTGACAATATACTGGCAAATCATTTTTAATCCTTGTCATGTGAAGAGAAATAATGAAGAGAAATTATAGATAAAACGTATCAGTGCTCATCGGCCATTGGACATAAACATTACACAACAAGTTGCAAATCGCAAATACAACAATAAGTGGTTTGGAAGTAATTGGTGACAGTGGATAACTGCAAGAATTGCAAAGCAATCACTAGCCTGCTATTCAGTGGAATGACTGTGTGGTCCCAAATCTGGGATTAAGGGGCTCTTTTCCAAGTTTAAAATGGAAAAACATTCAACATTGGCGATGCTGTCAATGAAGCATGATTTGTGGTGTGCTCAAAAACAACTGTTAACTCGGAACTGCGAAAACTTGACTTTAGTGAGTTCAAGACAACTGGGAAGTCGGGAATAAATGAGAAAATACGTTTTGAACGGTCATCCAACTCGGGAACTCTTCCTCGAGTTACGACCTGAAGATCAATGACGCCATCGTGATTCAACCTTGTTTTTATCCGAGTTTCCAGTTGCTTTGAAAGCACCATAATTCCAGAGAATGCCAGACTTGTGACAAAATTTGCCCACGAAGGACTGCCGTGCCACCTTCCTGTTCAAGTGAGCACAGCACAACAAGGTGAGTCCAAAAATGTATTGCATGCTGCTGCATAAATTATGTAATATGCCAGGGAGATATGTATACTGTCGCTAAGAAAGTAAAACTAAGTGTATGTTGTGTCGTAAGATGTTAGTAGCCAATGTGCCTCACCATAATACTTTGGTCTATTTACCCCTCTTAATTTCACCTACTGTTCTGACTTGGTGGTGCACATGTAGCCTTTAACCTGTTTTAGAGAAATATAATCATTGAATATTGTAAGAGCTTTCATTGTCTGCTTATATGCCCCCTTTATTTATCATACGGTTCTGACTTGGTGTACAGGGAGAATATTGTAAGAACGGCCCATATTCTGAATTCTGTCGCTGTACATTTCAAAAGTGCTGAATACATAGTTATATTGACTACGTCCGTCCTAGCTCCCTCATTAATGTCTTAATCGAAATTGCAGATTGTCTCTTATCTGCTTGTTGCTCCCTTATTCCATAGTTTGGAAATCTTTGTCTGTCGACATGTCTGTAGACAATTCGGACGCGACAAATTTCAGATTGCCTCTTATCTGCTTGTTGTCCCTTTATGCCATAGTTTTTAAATCTCAATTGTCATTAGAAACCACATTTGTTTATGCAAGTCAGCCATGTTTTTTTTTAAAGCAGTAAATGAGGCTGAATGAACTGTTTCGCTGCCAGACAAGGCTCCACTGATAGCCAGGTGTAGCAATGGGTAATGTTGGGACTGCTGTTGGGACAGCTTTATGTAGGCCTTAACAGTTTTTGGGCACGTTTGTCACCATTATAGTGCAATTAATGTATTGTTTAGTGCACTGGCGATTTTAGCATGTAAATCTTGGTGGATTTTTAAAAAAGTGGGATGCATGCCAGCAAAGCCAATACACAACACTAAACAAAACATTAATTATCCTATAATGGTTACGAACGGTACCTACAAACTGTTAGGGCCTATATAAAGCTGTCCCAACTGGTTTAGTGATGTGATTTGTAGTGGCTTTGCTGGCATGCATCCCACAGTTGTTTTTTTTGTCTCACTAAGATATATATATATATATATATACACACACACACAGTATATCAGCAGCGACTGGAATAATTGTTTTGAACGGTCATCCAATTTAAGAACTCGGGCCTCTTTCTAGAGTTTTTTTTCTAGAGCTCTTCCTTTCGGACCTGAAGATATCTGACGTTATGTTTTGCCTAGTATTTTTTCCGATTTCCCAGTTGTTCCGAACGCGGCATTAATCCCCTACGGTAACCATTTTAAATGTCAACTCCAATGGGGTAACGTCGGGGTTGGGACGTCCCAAGGATGCCAAGTAGCAAGGACGTTAATAGAAAACACAAGTATTTTCCGGTTTCTGCCTTCAAAATAAAAGTTCCTACACCAGAGATAGAGAAATGAGATGGGAATCCCCTTTTCAAATAGCGAGCAGTGTCGTCTTTTTGTAGGCACCAATTCCGACATGGTTCGTTGGTTGGGGGAAGCCTATGGCACAAGTATCAAACTCATTCCACGTAGCGTACACCCTGTACTTGATGGATGAATTAAGGTCACTATTTAGTCAGTACCCAATAGTACTTGTTACATTTTGAATGAAAGCAGGACAGAAATGGTCCAGTTCAGACACTTATCAAGAGGTCATCGCTCCTGCCTCTGACCTGGCGGACTCACTAAACACAAATGCTTTGTTTCTGAATGACGTCTGAGTGTTGGAGTGTGTCCCTGGCTATCCATAAATTAAAGAAACATGCAACAATTGAGCCATATGGTCTTAATACATCTTAATATAAAGAATTTGAAATGATTTATACTTTTACTTTTGATACTTAACAAGCACATTTTTGCATTTTGGATTTACTTTTGATAAATAAGTATATTTAAAACCAAATACATTGACTTTTACTCAAGTAGTATTTTACTGGGTGACTTTCATTTGACTCATTTCCTATTAAGGTATCTTTACTTTTACTCAAGTATGACAATTGGGTACTTTTTCCACCACTGTAATTAGTAAGGTATTGCTTATTGGTCCATACTGTTAGTATGCCAAAAGTTCCCGGATGTCATACAACATTTGCCAAAATACGTAGTATACAAGCAGTGGACACTATTTCCCATGGTTTTAGGGCCCATAATGCAATTTCTTTAGAAAATGGGCGTGGCTTCCCAACATTAAGATGTGAAGAAAATGGCAGAAAATATGCAGCCGAAGTCCGACAAGAGCACATACAAATTCAGGTTGCAAGTTCAAACCCCCAAGCGGACAAGGTACAAATCTGTCGTTCTGCCCCTGAACAGGCAGTTAACCCACTGTTCCTAGGCCGTCATTGAAAATAAGAATTTGTTCTTAACTGACTTGCCTAGTTAAATAAAGGTTAAATAAATACAAATTGCATATATGACAAATGTTGAGCAATGTAATAGTCATGACTTTAATTAAATTACTTAATTTGAAAAGTCAATAAGCATACTACGGTTAGTATGAGTATTTGAACACAGCTTAGGTCTTAATTGAAAGTTTTAAAAAAGTTATTACATAGAACAAGTAAAAGATCTTACAAAATATGTAGTTCGCAAAATTAATTTGTGCCCAATTGATTCCCATTCACTACTTGGACTGCTTAACTTTTCCCCAGAATGCAATTGACACAGGCAACGTACACAATGGCCGTACATTGGAATCATATAATTTTGAGGAAATCCCTGTCCATATTTGACAAAAGATAGATCCCTCTAGCCCTAAATGTGTGAAGGTCAACAGTACTACTAATAGGAGTGGTAACTACAGACAGGATTCTTCAATTAAGTGTTTCGTTCAACAAGAAACTAGTTTATTTCACTTGACAAATACTGTACCAAACATCTTAGATGTAAAATTGCATGACAGACCTATTTGGCAAAAATCAATTTGACATTTTTTTTATTTATCCTAGTTAACTATTTTGAGGAAGTGTATACTGGCTACTGTTGCTATGGCATCTCAAGAGGGACAAATTATATTGCTGCTTTGCTCATTTTTCAAGCTAATGTCTTAAAGCAGACATTGACATGGCCTAGCCCTGCTCAGAGCTAACCAAACCTAGTATATGGGCTCTAACGCCAATCAATTTGAAATATCTATACAAAATTTCAAAAGGTTAAAAATACACTGAAAAAAAGCACAATTTATGCTAAAGCACTGTCAATTTACTGATTAAATCAAAGTTATCATTGTCAAGTTACTAAAAAAAAAAAGACCACGTCAGTTATTTTGCTCCTTTATTTCAGACATTCCCATTATTGCAGGTACAGTGTTAAATAATGACAAAATAATAAAGCTCTTTTTAAAAGTGAAAGGAAACTAAAAACCGGCGACAAGTAACTGATTACATGTAATCTGATTACTAAAAATGAATCAGTTACGTTCCCAGCAAAAATATTGTAATCAGATTACACACTTGAACTAGATTACTTTTTAGATTTAAAAAGTATGATCACAAAAAAAAAAAACATTATGACACCTTTCTCAATGATAATTCTGCATTGGGGGGGGGCAATTTTAAATTTGTTCCACCTGAGCGAGTCTTGACAAGTCCAGACCACCAATGACGACAAATGCGCTTCATGTTTGTCTTTAATGCCTCCTGAAGGGGAAAGTTATCAAAAGTAAATCAGATTACCGAGTTTGGGTAAGTAACGCATTACATTTTTACCTACCCAACCCTGCAGGCAGTTTATATCCTACCTAGATCTGATCTGTGGAAAGGTCATGAACCGTGAATTGAAAACAAAGTGCACATGTTCTCCACTACATTAAATGGATACATATTTTTTTTAATACTTTTTAATTCAGAGAAATTAAGATACCGTATGTATGCCTGATGAAGGGGTAGCAATGGAAGGCAACTAGGACGCACCACAACCTTCCAGCAGTCTGTTAATTAAAGAGGCTTTAAGTAGGAAGGAAATAGGCATCAAGAAATGGAGCAACATGCTTCTTGAGATAAATAGTCAAGTGAAGATGGAATGGGAAATTGGGAGTCCACAGTCTTGAAACTGGGGAGGGTTTTTGTTTTTTTAAATAATGTTTTTTAATTTTTTTTATACACCATGCGAATTTTTGTCAATCTTCTTTTTCAGATGGTGTTTGTAAGCCAAGATGTCCCGGTTCCATTTGGTGATAGTCTGCTTTTCACAAACCCAGATCTCCTGGGCCACCTAGGGAGCAAAAACAAAAAGGAGAAACGGGGGTTGAAGAGGGACTAATGTGCATCAATCCCAGTTCTTCCAACAAAGATTTTTCACAAGTATATATAAACTAGGACTATTTATAATAAACTCATTCAAAATATGTTGACTCTGCTACTGTATATTAAATTAGTGGAGTGCAACAGTGCAGCACCAGTATGCTAATGGCATGGTGGAGTATATTCAGACAGTGTGGCAGTCGTCCAACAATGCATTTAAAAATTAACCCTTTCATACAAAAAAAAAAAAAGTGTTCTAGTCTTATTATCCGAACCTGCTGGATGAGCCTGAAGTCGTGGCTAACCAACATCATGCCGCCCTCGTACTCGTTGATGGCGTCGGCCAGGGCGTCAATGGTCTCGATGTCCAAGTGATTGGTGGGCTCATCCAGGAAGAGCATGTGGGCATTCTGACCAGCCAGCCAGGCGAAGCACACCCGGCACTTCTGCCCATCAGACAGGTTCCGGATGGGGTTCACCTGGTAAAAATGCAGAAAATTGCCACCAATGTCAGTCAAATCAGGGCGGCAGGTAGCCTAGTGGTTAAGAGCGTTGGGCCAATAATCGACAGGTCGTTGGTTCCAATCTTTGAGCCGACTAGGTCAAAGATCTGCCGATGTGCCCTTGAGCAAGACACGTATCACTAATTGCTGCTGTAAGTCACTCTGTACAAGAGTCTGCTAAATGACTAAAATGTAAATTGTCGTAAGACAGCTCCCCCAATTCATCTATGGTTTTAATTACATTTCCGACTTCGGTTTAATTTAAATTACCTACAACCCTACAAACCTGGGCTCAAATAGAATCGTTTTTTCCCCTCCAAATACATAAGCTGCCCTTGGAGCTTGAATGTTGCAAATGGAACCAATGAAATAGTCCCAAAAGTACAAACCCCACTCCCGTGGCATGCCAGACGGGCTCAATCAAACCCTGCTACATGACAATGTTTTAGGATCACTAATGATCAAACTGACCTGCTGTTTGCCCGTCAGCCCATAACGGCCAATGATCTTCCTCATCTCCTCCCTCTCCTTGATCTCTGGGTAACACTTCATCATGTAGTCCAGGGGCGAGAGGTCGAGTTCCAGCTGCTCAGTTAGATGCTTTAGAGGGGAAATAAGGAGTAGGTTCATCCATGTGAATCGTGTAGAGTTGTAAAAAAAAATGTGTAATTTCTGAAGTTGTCCCGTGATGGATGCGGTGGATTGAGACATCAATTTAAAAAATAAAATTAAAAACATATCTGGCTTAAACTGACAGATTGATGGATTTATTTTAATGCTAATTAGATTTCCGCAGGGACGCAGACAGACTCTAGAACTTAATGTGTACATCACTTTTTATAGTTGGGACTTCATTTACAACCATAAATTAAAATTATTTTTTAAATAATGATAATAATAATATCACTGGAGGATGACTTTAACTTCAAGTTATTAAATAAAACTAAAGATGCCACTGACCATCCCGTCACTCAAAATTTGCAGTCTACTCCAATTTTTGCCATTGTAGGAGCAAAAAAAACAAATGTTTCTGTCCATTACGGACACAATTGTCAAGACAGTTTAGGCTATCAGTGCATTTCAAAAATGGTACGGTACCTGGTGATATCTGCCAATCTTGACGTGGGAGTTCTTGCGAATCATACCATCAGTAGGGAGGAGCTGAGGACAAAGGACGATACGTGAGTCGGGGTAGAGAGAAGAGACGGATGGGATGTCTAATCAAAAACATGTATACTTTTGAGAAGTTGAATAAAATAAAGACATTTAACTAGAAAAGACAACTCAACAGGAAATGGAAAGAAAAAAAGTGACAACGTACATGGTTTCTACTCATTGGCCCCTCAGTTATCAGTAAAAACGGTACCATTAAGGTAATGCCTCATGGCAGGGCCGAATAGCAGAACAATTAGTTAGCTAAATGACCATGTAATCATGTCAAGACTCACCTCTCCAGTGAGAAGTTTGAGCAAGGTGGATTTCCCGGCCCCGTTGGGCCCCACAAGGGCCACTCGGGTGTCGAGGTCTATGCCGAACTCAAGGTTCTTGTATATATGGGGCTGAAATGTCAAACAAAGGAAAATAATATAAGAAATTCACATTAACAATATCGCAAAAAAACGTGATTGAGTAGTTTGGAGCTGGTATTTCTCTTCTCATAAATAAAACAAATAGATAAAAAAATTCAGTCAAAAGTGAGAGGTTGGACAATCACCTACCTGGTCATCAGAGTACTTGAAGCTGACATTCTGTACCATGATGACCGGAGGGGGAATCTTCCCACAGGGAGGAAAACAAAATGACAGGGTCTAAAGGAAAAGAGAAGAATGAGCTTACTGTCTTCAGGGAGGAGTTTAGGATATAGCTTACTGTCTTCAGGGAGGAGTTTAGGATATAGCTTACTTTCTTCAGGGAGGAGTTTAGGATATAGCTTACTTTCTTCAGGGAGGAGTTTAGGATATAGCTTACTGTCCTCAGGGAGGAGTTTAGTGATCCCTGCCTTGTGACCTACCACCCTGAATGGAACTATGAGATTTTAGTTTCTATAAAAAAACGAATCTATTATCCTGGAACTAACTCACTCTGTGGCATCTACTGTACACTTCTTTGCATCACAATAGACCATAACTATGTTCAGAATTTTCTAAAATAAAAGAGTTACCTGCAGTAATATCCATTTACTATAGTCCAGATAATTCTGACCATGTACCTTGCCCTGGGCTGTAGTCAAAACTAATTACACACCAAAAAAAAGAACATTTTCAAACCCTATATGGGAAGCACTGTCACTTTTGTCCACAGAGTCAAAGTCACTAAACAAACTTACTTTGTCATTGGAAACGCTCTCAGTCAGGCCAGAGGCCACCATCTTCTGCAGGGTTTTCTCTTTACTCTGTGCTTGGCGAGCCAGCTTGGCTGAGCCGTGCCCAAACCGGGCTATGTAGTTCTGGTGGGGTGGTAAGGAGAGAAAGGGAGGTTTACAAAATAAATATCTGTTTGGTGAAGCCCTCCACTCCCTCATCATTGTGTGTCACATGAGTTTATTCAACTTAAAACAGTTTGTATGAAACGACCACACCCTAGGTGGTTCCAAAATAACCCACCACTATGCTTTATCCTTCACATAATACTGGCGTCAGCCCGAATTTCACATAAATAAATGGCCAAACCACTAGTGAATGAGGAAGCGTGTTTAGAGAAAGGGAATCTTAAGATACCTTCATGTGTTTGATCTGGTCCTGCTCCCAGTTGAATCTCTTCATCTGGTTCTCTTCCAGCTCCTCCCTGGTCTTTATGTACTGATCGTAGTTGCCCTATCAGGAAGTAAACAAACATAGTTGCCCTACCAGGATGTAAACAGTTGCCCTACCACAGGGATAGGCTACTGGTGTCCCCCTTTGAAGGGTCTCGGATCAAGAGTAGAATACACAAGGTACAATTTTGTCGAAATTTGGTTGTCCATCAGTAGTTTGTCTTGTTGTGTCAGTCACTGATAGTCACTCAATTAAATTAGCCCATGTCAGGGGGAGGATGGATGTTGGTGCACAGACCCAAGCACAACTGCAGCTCATCATTTTTTGTGTCCCTACCCCCCCCACAATCAAAGTTGCCCATCCCTGCCCTACCAGGAATTAAACCTTTATTTTTACACAAGTAACATTTTACACTTGAAATGGGATGTACTCGCACACCGGAGTAATTTTTCTTTGTTCTTATGACTTGAATATACTAACTTTTATCCAGAGTAACTCACCAAGGGCAAATACAAAACAACTAGATGGTTGAAGTCTGAGAAAGTATCAGGGTGTAAAACTAACTTTTTTTGTATACCAATCATGGTGGCAGGTAGATATCATTTCTACCAGCCACAGATTTTTTTTTTTTTTAACCAGACAAAATATTTTAGCAATAATTACACAACACGAGCATGCGTAGTAATGTTTCTAAAAAAACAAATGTATTACAAATAATAAGTGCTGTGGTATATGTTCAGATTTAATTTTACACTGAACAAAAATATAAAACACAAGAAGTGTTGGTCCCATGTTTCATGAGCTGAAATAAAACAATCCCTGAAACGTTCCATACGCACAAAAAAACAAATTTCTCACAATTTGAGCACAAATTTGTTTTACATCCCTGTAATTCACATGGATGGTGAATTAGACATACTTGCCTGCCAATGCCAAGTTCTACAGGTGTTAATTTTAGGCCTTGGTATGTATGATAAACTGGTGTTTTATTTATCAACTGAAGACAGGAAATGCAACTGCTCTGACTTGGTGCATTATTCTAAACCAGACAAAACATCTCATTGGTCCATGTTGGCTAGTTGCAGGGTGCAGTTGCTCTTACCGTGTAATATTTCAGCTTGCGCTCGTGTAAGTGCATGATGTTGGTGCACACGCCGTTAAGGAAGTCTTGCGAATGGGAAATCAGGACCAAAATACGTTTAAATCTGTTGAATTGGAGAGAGAATTGTTTGGACACTTCAAAATACAGACAAAGCTAATCTTGAGTTACACCAAACATGGGGATTCTCCATCCAAATGTAAAGGATTATAGTCAAAGTCAATATATAGCTAGTGGTTAGCACAGATTAGTAAACTCCATGAGTAATGTCTAAAACATCTCATGTTGGAGCTAGTGGTTAGCACAGATTAGTAAACTCCATGAGTAATGTCTAAAACATCTCATGTTGGAGCTAGTGGTTAGCACAGATTAGTAAACTCCATGAGTAATGTCTAAAACATCTCATGTTGGAGCTAGTGGTTAGCACAGATTAGTAAACTCCATGAGTAATGTCTAAAACATCTCATGTTGGAGCTAGTGGTTAGCACAGATTAGTAAACTCCATGAGTAATGTCTAAAACATCTCATGTTGGAGCTAGTGGTTAGCACAGATTAGTAAACTCCATGAGTAATGTCTAAAACATCTCATGTTGGAGCTAGTGGTTAGCACAGATTAGTAAACTCCATGAGTAATGTCTAAAACATCTCATGTTGGAGCTAGTGGTTAGCACAGATTAGTAAACTCCATGAGTAATGTCTAAAACATCTCATGTTGGAGCTAGTGGTTAGCACAGATTAGTAAACTCCATGAGTAATGTCTAAAACATCTCATGTTGGAGCTAGTGGTTAGCAAAACATGAGTAATCTAAAACATCTCATGTTGGAGCTAGTGGTTAGCACAGATTAGTAAACTCCATGAGTAATGTCTAAAACATCTCATGTTGGAGCTAGTGGTTAGCACAGATTAGTAAACTCCATGAGTAATGTCTAAAACATCTCATGTTGGAGCTAGTGGTTAGCACAGATTAGTAAACTCCATGAGTAATGTCTAAAACATCTCATGTTGGAGCTAGTGGTTAGCACAGATTAGTAAACTCCATGAGTAATGTCTAAAACATCTCATGTTGGAGCTAGTGGTTAGCACAGATTAGTAAACTCCATGAGTAATGTCTAAAACATCTCATGTTGGAGCTAGTGGTTAGCACAGATTAGTAAACTCCATGAGTAATGTACATCTCATAAAACATCTCATGTTGGAGCTAGTGGTTAGCACAGATTAGTAAACTCCATGAGTAATGTCTAAAACATCTCATGTTGGAGCTAGTGGTTAGCACAGATTAGTAAACTCCATGAGTAATGTCTAAAAAAAGCTATCTCATGTTGGTAAGTCTAAAACATCTCTAGTGGTTAGCACAGATTAGTAAACTCCATGAGTAATGTCTAAAACATCTCATGTTGGAGCTAGTGGTTAGCACAGATTAGTAAACTCCATGAGTAATGTCTAAAACATCTCATGTTGGAGCTAGTGGTTAGCACAGATTAGTAAACTCCATGAGTAATGTCTAAAACATCTCATGTTGGAGCTAGTGGTTAGCACAGATTAGTAAACTCCATGAGTAATGTCTAAAACATCTCATGTTGGAGCTAGTGGTTAGCACAGATTAGTAAACTCCATGAGTAATGTCTAAAACATCTCATGTTGGAGCTAGTGGTTAGCACAGATTAGTAAACTCCATGAGTAATGTCTAAAACATCTCATGTTGGAGCTAGTGGTTAGCACAGATTAGTAAACTCCATGAGTAATGTCTAAAACATCTCATGTTGGAGCTAGTGGTTAGCACAGATTAGTAAACTCCATGAGTAATGTCTAAAACATCTCATGTTGGAGCTAGTGGTTAGCACAGATTAGTAAACTCCATGAGTAATGTCTAAAACATCTCATGTTGGAGCTAGTGGTTAGCACAGATTAGTAAACTCCATGAGTAATGTCTAAAACATCTCATGTTGGAGCTAGTGGTTAGCACAGATTAGTAAACTCCATGAGTAATGTCTTGGAACTAACAAACCCTGTGGCGTCCGTTCTACACTTTGGCATACTGCTGGGATCAGATAAACGCTTCGGTCTAGTTTTTGTCAACGCGCCCCCGCACTGACAACATACTGCCAGGCAGGGACACTATAATTCGGCCTTTTGTTTACATCATGTCACAGCAGCAGTAATATCTTAAAGGCGGAAACACATTTACACGACTTCCTAGTTTACCTCTGGAGTTGTCGATCAATAAAACCACAGTAGGTCATAGCAGAAAGCTGCCTTCAACCAATCAACAGTGGCTTTTCGAGTTAAAATAAATGATAAAAACGGCACAAATCTGTCTAGAAAAGTAATGTCCTACATCTTACACACACAGGTAATGGGCCTTACTGGCTAAGCTCTTCCTCCAGCCACACACAGGCATCCAGGTCCAAGTGGTTGGTGGGCTCATCCAGCAGCAACATGAAGGGCTTCAAGAACAGGGCTCTGGAGTCAAGGAACAAACAAAACATTACTTTTTTTGGGGGGGGGTGACCCAAAACATAACAAAAAAAACAGGGCATTTGCAAATGAAAAAGACCCATTCACTCATAGGTTCTTATTGATGTGTGATTTAGATGTATTTATTTTTTACATTTTAAAACCTTTTAAATCTATAAATTGTTTTTAATGACTAAAAGGCATCTGGGCAAAGTGAAACGGAACAAAGAGTAGAGTGCCCAGAACTGTTGGGATCAGATAAACGCTTCGGTCCATTTTTGTCACTGCGCCACCGCGCTGTGAACATACTGCTTGGCGGCGGCGCTATCATTCGGCCTTTCTTTACATCACTTCCCAAACAGTTCTGAGGCAAACGCCTACGCAGCATTAAAATATATATCCCATAGCGCTAGGCCCTTCAGAACCCTAGCGGCATTGGCTCCTACCTCTTTCATGAAGATCTGACATTTCTTCTAGACAGATGTTAAAAAGGGAATTTCTGTAGCGATGCTTGAGTCTATGAAAAAGACTGGGCTCAAGGCCTGCGTTCATAGAGTGTCTCACAGTAGGATTGCTGATCTAGGATCAGGTCTTCATTATCCACAGCTCTGGGTCTGTATTGATAAAACATCTCAGTGAATGAGTGCTGATCTAGGATCAGGTCCTGTTATGATTCAAAGGTTATATAACAGATCCTAGATCAGCACTCCTTCACTAAGATGTTTTAGCAATACAGACCCAGAGCTGTGGATAATGAAGACCTGATTCTAGATCAGCACTCCTGATCCTAGATCAGCAGGTTTGTATTGTACAGGGTGGGTTTTACCTGGCCAGAGCGACACGCATCCTCCAGCCTCCGCTGAAATCCTTAAGCTTCTTCTGCTGCATGGCGGCGGTAAAGCCCAGGCCGTGGAGGATCTGGGAGGCCCGTACCTCGGCCTTGTCTGCGTCCAGCTCCTCCAGACGCTCGTACAGCTCCATCAGCTTCTCACACTCAGCTTTAGGGGAGAGAAAAAGGGGAGGAAAAGAGAAAGGAGAGGAGTTGGAGTGGTGGACAGAAGGGAGGGTTTTTATTTTAACTGGTTGGGGGGCAACCGAAATGTAATCACGGTTGTCATGCCACCAAATAAGCCTTTGTGCCCGTTGCCCGACGCTACACCATGAAGGGAACTCATTCTGTAGGACTGTTCGGGACATGGGAAGTAGTGTACCACGCCTAGGAAGGGAAGCTGCCACGGTGAGCACAGTTCCCATGGTAACGTGGAAATACTCTTAAATTACTACAACCTATCCACCATTATAAAAAGGCAATCACTATCACCACAGCAAGGTACAAAACGTTTAGCTAAATCGGAACAACCTTAAATTGCTCCATTTGAGACACTTTTAGCAATGGTCTTCCGACGAGGACAGAGTAGACGAAGGACGAATGCAAAACACTCACAGTCCTCGGAGGCCAGGCGCTCGGCCTCCTTCTCCAGATGGATCCTCTCCGCGTCCACCTCCATGACACACTGCAGGGCCGTCTTGTCGCTGGGCGCCATCTCACGGGTCAGGTGGTAGATGTCAATGTGCTCTGGGATAGGTATCTCGCGGTGGCCAATGGCTGACAGCAACATGGATTTACCTGGAAAAGTAGAGTCCCCATAGGAGATCAAATGTTGTATTCGTAAACAAAGCGGACATTTTTTTATTTTACCTTTATTTAACTAGGCAAGTCAGTTAAGAACAAATTCTTATTTTCAATGACGGCCTAGGAACAGTGGGTTAACTACCTGTTCAGGGGCAGAACGACAGATTTGTACCTTGTCAGGGACTCTAACCATTAGGCTACCCTGCCGCCCCATTGTTCCAATAAACGGCTGAGATGGTTGAAAAGCGTACCCACTGAGACGGTCATACCCACTGCTGAAGATTACATGGCAAAAAAGGTGTCCCAAAGGCACTGGGTCATGTTCATTAGAGCACACCGTAGTAAAATGTTTTGCAATGAAAAATGTATATTTGTGTTTCTACCCAAAATGTCATTTGAGGGGTTTCTTCAGTTTTATGCCCATTGAACACAACTCAGGTGGCGGTAACTACTTACCAGTGCCGTTGAGGCCAATGAGGCCATAGCGCCGGCCCGAGTTGAGCTCCAGGCTGGTGTCCTGCAGCAGCTCTTGCCCATGGAAGGTGAGCGACAAGCTGGCGACGTGGACGTCCGTGCTGTTGGGGTGCGACGCCAGGACGCCGGTCACAGCCCGCGCCTCTGTTTTCTTCAGCTCAAACTCGTCCATCTCCTTGGTCAGCATATCCACTCCTGTGACACAGTGAGACATTTAGTTTGTCATTTTATACATGAAAAAGGGGTTATCCATCTCCACTGACAGACATATGTGTACCAGTCAACCCATATTTAACATGAGGTACCAACCACCCACCCACTTACATGACACTACAGTAATTTAGCAGACGCTCAAGAGCCATTTACATTTTAGTGCATGAAGAAAACAAAACACATCTCTGAGCACCTAATGTAGCTGTGAAGAGGATTTAGACTTGAGCCCTTAAGTTCCTCTATGATAGACAACTATTACCGTTGCTTTCTGCTCCATTCTGCTGGCCTTGCTCTGGTATCTCTCCCTCTCCGTCCTCTCCTGGTTTTTTTGCCTTCTGCCGGGTTTTGGCAGCTTCCTTCTTCTTCTGCGCCTTCTTCTTGGCCAGGTCGGAGGGCATGGTTGCTGAGGACCTCGAGGGAAAAAAATTCAACCTGAAGACACAGCGAGAAGGGGGACAAAGCAGGGGAAACTGGGTCAGTAACATTGTGTTCCCTGCATCTGGATTATCAGAGAGGCTAATACGGTCTTAAGGTGAAAGTAATTTTATATTGTTTGATGCAGCCACTAGTAAACAAATTAAAGTAACGTTATATAAATGGTTGACTTAAGGGGTTGCCTGTGTTAGATTCAAGGTGACTTGTTGCTGACCAGCTAAATGGGAAATTCAATGCAATTAACCCTGATAAAGTCCCACTTGATCGGGCTTTAGTGGAAGTCTTGCAAGTCCTCCCTTCCAGCCTTAAGTTGCCATTAATGATATGTATTAACCCTAGATGACACACAGGGGGCACTGTTTTGAAGCCACCGCACAGCCATTTTGGTATTCCAAAGAAAAAAAATATTTGAAAGCGTGTCTGTATATTTTATTAGACTCCTCTATGCATATTTTAGTATTATATTATGTAACCTAAACATAAAAAAAAATATATAAACATGGCCTCCCGAGTGACAGTGATCTAAGGCACTGCATCACCATGCTAGATTCATCACTACAGACCCGGGTTTGATCCCAGGATGTGTCGCAGCTGGCCACGACTGGGAGTCCCATGAGGCGGCACACAATTGGCCCAGTGTCGTCCGGGTTAGGGGAGGGCTTAGCCGGCCGGGATGTCCTTGTCCCATCGCGCTCTAGCGACTCCTTGTGGCGGGCCAGGTGCATGCACGCTGACTTTGGTCGCCAGCTGGACTGGGTTTCCTCCGACACATGGGTGCGGCTGGCTTCCGGGTTAAGCGAGCAGTGTGTCAAGGTAGAGTTTGAGGACACATGGCTCTCGACCTTCACCTCGCCCGAGTCCGTACGGGAGTTGCAGCGATGGGACAAGACTAACTACCAATTGGAAATCATGAAATTGGGGAGAAAAAGGGGTAAAAAGAACATTTTTGTACCAATTTAACTGCTCCCACTACAAATGTAATTTGGTGTTTAAATGTTATTGGAATACTGCAGAATTCCATTCATTTCTATGGAGGACTGGGCCTACTGAGGAGCACCAATATGGAGGCTGGTGGCTTCAAAGCCTCATTAGCTACATCGTATTAACTAACACAAGATGTTGTTCACAGACATCATTAGTTTCCATTCATATGAATCGCAATCAAAGACATTGGAAATTGCTAGTTCATATCTAGTTACACAGCTGATGGATTTTATGCCAAGATCGCTAACGGTATGTAACTACCTAATTATATTGGTGCCGTGGTGATTGCAACATCAGTACATTCCGGGCCTAGCATCGTTGCTCAACACTAATAAATGCCATCATCATTTGCCTTGTAGCAAGCTAGTTCGTTCTTACAGCACAGCGGTAAGCGCTGAAGAACCGGGGTAGTTAAGACAGGTGGGTAATGTCATCTCACGTGTCGTCCTCACACGCATTTCCTGCCATTTACCTAGTTAGCTATTTTTTTGTAAGAACTGTGCGTAACTAGTAGCTACATAATTTAATCAACTAGCTACTGCGGTAGTTAACTAGATGCGAAACTGACGCCCTGGGCCATTTTATATGGAGGTTGATAAATAGAGGCCCCTAAATTACCAAGCTAATGTTCGCTAGCTAAACGGCTAGGTCGAAAAATATACACACACACAACGGTTATATTCAACCAAAGGTAAAAATTGCCTAGCTAAAATTACGTCCGAATATAGAGTTATAAAAATCTTAACACAAAATCCAGGAATCGTGTGGGCCTTCATATCCTTTGATTTGACAGATGCCAATAAATTCCGCTGGCTATAAATCCCCCCCACCCCCCCCCCAAAAAAAGATTGAGTCAGACTCCAAGTAATGATTCAGCTAACTGGTGGCTAATGCCGAAGCAACTCGTGGTCCTCTTCACTGCATTGTGTAACGAGCTAGTTTTACCGGCGGGTATGCTAGCTCGACTTTAGTTAGCTAACGTTACTGATCGAATCAATCATGTATCTTCTTACTAAAAGCCCACATACGACATTTTTTGTTGTATATTATTATTCGTGACTATGTCAGGTGTGGTTCCATATACGTTTTTAAATATAATTAAATATATTTTCTCACCGGTCTTGTACCTGTTCACCGGCAGCGGCGACGACGTTGGAAACGCACAAGAAAGAATGATCTCGTTGTCGCGTGTTCCCTACGCCGGCTCATCCGACCAATGAAACGCCGAGTTGTCTTTGTAGCTCCACCTTCTCATTTTAATGTAGGGCGGGTAAAGGAAGGGTTGCCGGGAAATGGTGTATTCTGTACCTCATTACTGACAACAACAAAAAAGCGTCAAGACGAGAAATGATTCATTTATTGCAACATCATTGATAGCGTGGCCAGAACTCCTGTGATTTGTAACTATTGAACAGTAGACAAGCTTGTTTACTCATCTAAATAAAATTGTATTTGTCACATGGGTAAAATCAACAGGTACCTCAATTTTACTGTGAAATGCTTACTTGCAAGCCTTTAAACAATGCAGTTCAAGAAATAGAATTAGGAAATATTTACAACATTTTTAAAAAGTAACGGAGGCTATAGGGCAGCGAACAATTGGCCCAGCTTCGTCTGGGTTTGGCCGGGGTAGGCAGTCATTGTAAATAAGCCTGAAACATGGTTAGACTTTGCATACTCTGATGATTTATTATAATATAAGATATGTTAAATATAAACTCTAGGAGGTTCTCACTTCTCAAATTGAGGAAACATGCAATTGGCATGCTGACTGCAGGAATGTCTACCAGAGCTGTTGCCATAAAATTGATTGTTCATTTCTCTCCAATAATCCGCCTCCAATTGCATTTTACCGATGCCAGTTTGAATGCACAGAAATACCGTAACGAGATCCTGAGGCCCATTGTCGCGCCATTCATCCGCCACCATAACCTCATGTTTCAGCATAATGCACGGCCCCATGTCGCAAGGATCTGCACATAATTCCTGGAAGCTGAAAATGTCCCCGTTCTTCCATGACCTGCATACTCACCAGACATGTCACTCTTTGAGCATATTTGAGATGCTCTGGATCGATGTGTACGACAGCGTGTTCCAGTTCCGGCCAATATCCAGTAACTTTGCATAGCTTGAAGAGGAGTGGGACAACATTCCCCAGGCCACAATCAACAGCCTGATCAACTCTATGCGAAGGCGACGTGAGGCAAATGGTTTGTCACACCAGATACTGATTGGTTTTCTGATGCACGCCCCTACTTTTTTATTTTTTATTAAGGTGACTTCGACCAATCTGTATTCCCAGTCATGTGAAATCAATAAATTAGGGCCTAATTTATTTATTTCAATTTACTGATTTCCTTAACTGTAACACAGTAAAATCTTTGAAATAGTTGCAGGTTGCGTTTATATTTTTGTTCGGTATAGTTTCACGTCTGTCTTGAATACTGCAGACTCCTCCGCCACTTTGTTAGAAGAGAGAAAATGCAGCCGCTATGGTCATTTTCACCGTTGCAATGATTACGACACAATCGGCGCCCATAGAAACAAGCAGTGAAATAATCATCCGATCTCTTCTGGTAAACTTGTTTATATGAGTACTTATTCACTATCTTGATAGTTTTTTTTTGGTTTTTGTGGCGTGTTATTGTTTTTGTGATTGCTTTTGAGGAGTAGACAATCATTGGTGAGCAGTCCTTTGATTCTTTGACTCTTGGATCAGAGGGAACTTTTGTATAATGTGGGACATTCGTTGCAGCATTTCCTAAAACGTTGCTTTGGAATAGGGATGCACCGTATTACCTACCCTGTGATGTAAGACCTTTGATTGAAGTGTAGGCACTCTAGCTATAGAGATTCCGCCACAGTCAATTATTGAAGGGTTACAAGCACAAAGTTCCTCTGAATGCATGTCCCCTCCAACTTTCTTTCATAAAAAAGGAAACATCCCAGGTCATAATTACATTTGGTGATTTTCTCATTGTCCTTATAGACCCAAGCTTATCTTCAGATCTGTGTGTGTGTTAGTCTTTACGTTCACATGAATTATGCATTAATGGCAATGGAAGATTTGGGTGAACTTCTGATTTACACTTTGTTAAGTAACAGTTGACCCATTGTCCTCCACAGAGTGAGATAAATGCAGAACATCATCAGGAGCCAGTTGTGCAGGAAAAGGGGGACCGATGACTCCTCCCAGAAACCCTCGTATTGATTGCTCTTCTGGCTGCTACTCTGTCATATGTGACCCCACTACAACACGATCACCACGCCAGCGAGGTGAACCATAAGGTCACACAGTGGTGGAAAAAGTACTTAATTGTCATAGACACACCCTGCAGGATCTGGTTTCCTTCTTACAGAGGAGAAATAAACAACCCAGAATCCCCAGTAAATGAAGGAAGAACAAAATACTCAACTTGAGCAACTTTCCTCCAAGGCACTATCATCAATATGAATGTTATCACTGACACCCACTTTGTTGTCACAATTACAGAATTTATATTGAGGACACACTGTGTTGTTGAACATCTCTATGTGTTTTCTAAGATGAATGAAAGTCTCTGTTTCATATGAATTGTGCAGTGTCATGTATATGGATGAATGTGGTCTTAACCCCTGTTTAGGGGTTTTAGGTTGGGTTTCTGTAGAGCACTTTGAGATATTAGCTGATGTAAGAAGGGCTACATAAATACATTTGATTTGATTTGTGGGAGCGTGCAATTGAAATGACCTTTCCCCCCGTCCTCTTTTTGACTCACAAGGGCAAGACTGAAAATGTGGGTCTGTCATTATCAATGACTTCAATTTAGAGCTCTACACCTGCTAAGTCATAGCCTTGTTAAACCAGACTGAATAGCGTTCAGTGGTTTACCCAGGCTAACTGAGTCATATAGCCTGCGTGAGACACCATTTGTTTTTTTTAAATGAGTAATTGAAACCATGGCACAGCATTTACTACAACTCCAAAACCATTGGAGTGGAGAAATTCATAGGACCGAACCACACCTTACTCAAAATTTTTGTCAATGATGTACACAAACAGCTAGCAAAATACTCTTTAATGTTAGAGGGGAAGAAAAAGTCTAACATTTGAAAAATAAAATAATAATATAATTAAAAAAGGAAAAGGAAACACTAATACACTATTTATACAAAAGTATGTGGACATCCCTTCAAATTAGTGTATTCAGCTATTTCAGTCACACCTGTTGCTGACAGGTGCATGAAATTGAGCACAGAGCCTTGCAATCTCCATAGACAAACATTGACAGTAGAATGGACTTACCGAAGGGCTCAGAGACTTTCAACATGGCACTGTCATATGATGCCACCTTTCTAACAAGTCAGTTTGTCCAATTTCTGCCCTGCTAGAGCTGCCCCGGTCAGCTGTAAGTGCTGTTGTTGTGAAGTGGAAACGTCTAGAAGCAACAAAAACGGCTCAGCTGTGAAGTGGTAGGTCACACAAGCTCACAGAACAGGAACGCAGAGTGCTGAAGTGTGTAGCGCGTAAAAATTGTCTATCCTCGGTTGCAACACTCACTACCGAGTTCCAAACTGCTTCTGGAAGCAACATCAGCACAAGAACTGTTCGTCGGGAGCTTCATGAAATGGGTTTCCGAGCAGGAGCAAGAGCAGCCGCACACACAAGCCTAAGATCACCATGTGCAATGCCAAGCGTCAGTTGGAGTGGTGTAAAGCTCACCACCATTGGACACTGGAGCAGTGGAAACGCGTTCTCTGGAGTGATGAATCATGCATCACCATCTGGCAGTCTAAAGGACAAATCTGTGTTTGGCAGATGCCAGAAGAACGCTACCTGCCCCAATGTATAGTGCCAACTGTAAAGTTTGGTGGAGGAGGAATAATGGTCCGGGGATGTTTTTCATGGTTCGGGCCCTTTAGTTCCAGTGACGGGACATCTTATTTGTTTATTATATTTTATTTTGAATCAATTTTGTGGTATCCAATTGGTAGTTACTCCCGTACGGACTCGGGAGAGGCGAAGTTCGAGAGCCATGCGTACTCCAAAACACATCCCAGCCAAGCTGCACTGCTTCTTGACACAACGACCGCTAAACCCGGAAGCCAGCAACAATGTGTCAGAGGAATCACCGTACATCTGGTGACCGTGTCAGCGTCCATTGCGCCAGGCACGCCACAGGAGTCACAAGTGCGCGATGGGACAGGAACATCCCTGCCAGCCAAATCCATATTAATGCCCATGATTTTGGAATGAGATGTTTGATGAGCACATACTTTTGGTCATGTAGTGTACCTTGCATTCGGAAAGTATTCAGACCCCTTCACGTTTTTCACATTTTATTACGTTACAGCCTTATTCTAAAATGGATTAAATAAAAACATTTCCTCAATCTATACACAATACCCCATAATGACAAAGCAAAAACAGGTTTTTAGAAAATGTAGAAAATGTATTAAAAATTAAAAATGGATACCTTATTTACATAAGTACTCTTTGCTATAAGACTCAAAATTGAGCTCAGGTGCATCCTGTTTCCATTGATCATCCTTGAGATGTTTCTACAACTTCATTGGAGTCCACCTGTGGTAAATTCAATTGATTGGACATGATTTGAAAAGGCACACACCTGTCTATATAAGGCCCCACAGTTGACAGTGCATGTCAGAGCAAAAACCATGAGGTTGAAGGAATTGTCTGTAACGCGCTGAGACAGGATTGTGTCTAGGCACAGATCTGGGGAAGGGTACCAAAACATTTCTGCACCATTGAAGGTCCCCAAGAACACAGTTTGCCTCTGTCATTCTTAAATGGAAAAAATGTGGAACCACCAAGACTCTTCCTAGAGCTGGCCGCCCGGCTAAATCATGCAATCGGGGAAGAAGGGCCTTGGTCAGGGAGGTGACCAAGAACTCGATGGTTACTCTGACAGAGCTCCAGAGTTCCTCTGTGGAGATGGGAGAACCTTCCAGAAGGACAACCATCTCTGCAGCACTCCACCAATCAGGCCTTTATGGTAGAGTGGCCAGACAGAAGCCACTCCTCAGTAAAAGGCACATGACAGCACGCTTGGAGTTTGCCAAAAGGCACCTAAAGAAACAAGATTCTCTGGTCTGATGATACCTCTTTGGCCTGAATGCCAAGCGTCACATCTGGAGGAAACCTGGCCAATACCATCCCTACGGTGAAGCATGGTGGAAGCATCATGCTTGTAGGGATGTTTTTCAGCGTCGGCTTCAAAATATGGAGACTGGTAGTCAGTAAGGTGTTGTATTGGATTTGTCCAATACAATGGGGTTTTTTTGTATTACTTTTTTGCCTTGTTGCAAACAGGATACATGTTTTGGAATATTTTTATTCTGCACGGACTTCCTCCTTTTCACTGTCAGTTGAGTTTGTATTGTGGAGTTACTATAATGTTGTTGATCCATCCTCAGTTTTCTCCTATCACAGTCATTAATAAACTCTGTAACTGTTTTAAAGTCACCATTGGCCTCATGGTGAAATCCCTGAGCGATTTCCTTCCTATCCGTAAGTTCGAAAGGACGCCTGTATCTTTGTAGTGACCAAAGTGTAATTAATAACTTCACCATGCTCAAAGGAATATTCAATGTTGACTGTCTATCAATAGGTGCCCTTCTTTGCAAGGCATTGGAAAACCTCCCTGGTCTTTGTGATTGAATCTGTGTTTGAAATTCACTGCTCGACTGAGGGACCTTACAGATAATTGTATGTGTGGGGTACAGAGATGAGGTAGTCATTAAAAATCATGTTAAACACTATTATTGCACACAGAGTGAGTCCACACAACTTATTATGTGACTTGTTAAGCACATTTTTACTCCTGAACTTATTTAGGCTTGCTATAACAAAGGGCTTATTGACTCAAAACATTTCAGCCTTTCATTTTTAATTAACTTGTAAACATTTCGAAAAACACAATTCCACTTTGACATTATTGGGTATTGTGTGTAGGCCAGGACCCCCAAAAACCTACATTTAATCCATTTTAAATTCAGGCTGTGCAACACAACAAAATGTGGAAAAAGTCAAAGGGTTTGAATACTTTCTGTGTGAATACTTTCCCATTCTAACCCAAATCTATTTGAATAGTTGGGGGGAAAAAAAGAGGTCCAAACGCTTTCTTGCAGAGGTTTCGATTTTATTCAACTCTGTAGTAAAAACATGGTTTGAAAATGAAACTTTGCACAGATACCTTGGAGAACAACGGTGTGAGAGTTTTATTCCCCAGATGGTCCAAAGTCCTTCCACTAGGGACTAGATGTGTTGGAGCCTGAAAATACAACAATTATTAATATGTAGTTAATTTGACCAAAATAAGTATGAAGGACTTGAAAAATGCATAATAAATATATATATATATGAACCAGCAAACTACTGGTCTGGAAAACCAGGAGTGAAAATAAAATACATCTGGAAACATATTAAAATATCTAAATAAATACAACATTTGGAAAATACTAAATAAAAGCATACACATAAACCCATGATTAAATTACAATAGTAATTGACAATGAATGCATTGATAATGCATTTGTGATCATTAAAAAGATGATAACAAATTCCAAAAATGATGAAGAGGAATTATATACATTGATATGTATACATGTTCATTTATTTGATTTCTATCATTCCTGGTTCTCCATAATTACAAACAACCTAACAACGATGTCTTAGCTAACTACAAAGCTAACGACTTTGCAAGATAGTTTAGCTAATAAATTGCCAGCACCTAGCTTCCACCTGTCAGCTAATTATTTCACATTCAAATGACCAGGTAATTCAATCGTATTGGCAATGCGTCTCAATGCGTCTCCATGACGCAAAAAGCAGATTTTTAGAAAATATTATGCAAATGTTATATTTCATTTTAATACCCTTTATTCAGTACTTTGTTGAAGCACCTTTGGCAGCGATTACAGCCTCGAGTCTTCCTGGGTATAACACTACAATCTTAGCACACCTGTATTTGGGGAGTTTCTCCCATTCTTCTCTGCAGATCCCATCTCAAGCTCTCTCAGGTTGGACAGGGAGCGTCGCTGCACAGCTGTTTTCAGGTCTCTCCAGAGATGTTAGATTGGGTTCAAGTCCATGCTTTGACTGGGCCACTCAAGAACATTCAGAGACTTGTCCCGAAGCCGCTTCTGCGTTGTCTTGGCTGTGTGCTTAGGGTCGTTCTCCTGTTGGAAGGTGAACTTTCGCACCTGTCTGAGGTCCTGCGCGCTCTGGATCAGGTACTCATCAAGGATCTCTCTGCACTTTGCTCTGTTCACCTTTGCCTTCGATCCTGACTAGTCTCCCAGTCCCTGCCGCTGAAAAACATCCCCTCAGCATGATGCTGCCACCACCATACTTCACCATAGGGATGGTGCCAGATTTCCTCCTGACATGACACTTGGCATTCAGGCCAAAGAGTTCAATCTTGGTTTCATCAGACCAGAGAATCTTGTTTCTCCATGCGGGCTGTCATGTGACTTTTACTGAGGAGTGGCTTCCGTCTGGCCACTCTACCATAAAGGCCTGATTGGTGGAGTGCTGCAGAGATGGTTGTCCTTCTGGGAGGTTCTCCCATCTCCACAGAGGAACTCTGGAGCTCTGTCGGAGTGACCATCGGGTTCTTGGTCACTTCCCTGACCAAGGCCCTTCTCTCCCGATTGCTTAGTTTGGCCGGGCGGCCAGCTCTAGGAAGAGTCTTGGTGGTTCTAAACTTCTTCCATTTAATAATGATGGAGGCCACAGTGTTCTTGGAGACCTTCAATGCTGTAGAAATGTTTTGGTATCCTTCCTCAGATCTGACACAATCCTGCCTTGGAGCTCTACGGACAATTCCTTTGACCTTATGGCTTGGTTTTTACTCTGATATGCACTGTCAACTGTGGGACCTTATATAGACAGGTGTGTGCCTTTCCAAATCATGTCCAATCATTTTAATTTACCACAGATGGACTCAAGGATGATCAATGGAAACAGGATGCACCTGAGCTCAATTTCGAGTCTCATAGCAAAGGGTCTGAATATTTATGTAAATAAGGTATCTGTTTTTTAATTTAAAAAAAATAATTTGCATAAATGTCACAAAAAAAACTGTTTTTGCTTTGTCATTATGGGGTATTGTGTGTAGATAGCTGAGGATTTTTTTCATTTCATCCATTTTAGAATAAAGCCGTAAGGTAACAAAACGTGGAAAAAGTCAAGGGATCTGAATACTTTCCTGAAGGCACTGTATGTATTGTAGGTAGGCCCACATTATTTTAGCCTTGCAGGACCCATTTTGGATGTGCGTAAAACTCCATGGTCTGCGTTGTTTTAATATGAGAAATGACGGTGCCTGTAAGTGTGACATGACCTATTTAAAACAAGTTGTTTTGTTTTAGAATTTGATTAGAATTTTTAGTTCTCTTGTTAGGCCTTATCAATAATGAATTTAATCGTGCTTATTGACAATATTTGTCATGTCCATGCTCAGCCATAATGCAATTTACAGTAGGTCTAGCCCCTATATCAGTGTGAATGCTATTAAAGCCACACAATTACTTAGAACAATGTGGACTGCAAATGGGTTTAAGTTAACCTATTTAGCAAAGATGGCATAGGTCTACATTTTGTTATTTCATTTCTGTAAGCCATTTAACAAACTATAATGAACTAACATTGGAATCGGAGTTGATTCCAAGGCAATACATAAAAGATCGTAAGTACACAACTTGAAGCAACCGCATATGGAGCACGTTCTGATTGGTCAGTGAGGGGCCAAGCCTCGACACACCTACAACTTATTTATTCATCAAAGCCCAGCCCTTTCACGCCAACGCCAGCAAGCTCTCTGATAATTGTGACAGTGAAAATAGCAAAAAAATATTTCTGACACACCCCTGAACCAATAGCACTACCGCCTGCACTTAGATTTACCATTGTGTTAAGTTAGTTAAAATAGAGCCCAGAGGGTTCTACATGGAGCCCAAAAGAGTTCTACACGGAACCCAAAAGAGTTCTACTTGGAATCAAAAAGGATTCTCCTATGGGGACAGCCGAAGGACCCTTTTGGAACCCATTTTTTCTAAGAGTGTAGCACAAGGAAGATGTTTCCAGAAGCACAGAACAACTTCACACACCTCTCACAAGCCAGTCAGATTTCACAGGTGTGTGAAATGTTTGTGAAATTCAAGATCATTGTGATCTGTGTGTGAATTTATGCTTAAGCAAGAGATTAAATGCCTCTGTCAATATTCTCAGCAAGCTGTTCTCCCCGACGAATGCTTCACATTCCGAAACAAGTCTTGAGTTTTTAAAGATATTGTTCAATTGAACTTGCCATCACAATAGAGCCATTTTGAGGTCATAAAGAGTGCCTTGCTCCTCCTTGTGTTTTGAACTTAGACTTTACCTTGGAGGGCTGGGCTGCCAGAGGGCTCTGAATGGGGAGGAAGGGGAGTTTGTTTCCCCTCGGGCTCTGATGCACCTGTGCACCTGTTGAGAGGAACACTGTGTCAAAAGAGGTTATGCTATTTCACCCATTGGAATACATTACGTGCAGTTCACCTTGCAATCATAGCATAAACACAAAACCAGTTTACGACCAGAAAATGTATTTGAATTTTTATGGAACTTTTATTTAACTAGGAAAGTCAGTTAAGAACAAATTCTTATTTTACAATGACGGCCTAAAATGATGTCATTACAACGTCATGTGTCAAATTTTGCCTGCTGGGCTATTAATCTTCTTCTTTGAAGTTAGCTACCCTAACCCTACTCACATGGAGGGGTGGTAGCGGCTCTCCTCCCCGTCCAAGATGCCGTGGTAGGTGCCGATTTCCAGCTCCAGACGCATTTTGTTTCCCAGCAACGTCTCATAGTCGCGACGCTGTTGTTCGACGTCGCCGTGGACGTCACCCAGCTCCGACTCCAGCTTGCCGATGACGGATCCCAGGTTCTGCAGCTCGATGTCGTGCCAATGCCTGGCGTCGTTCAGGGAGTTCTCCAGACCTCGCTTCTGTTGAAGCAATAAGAACAACACGAAGGATCAGGCCAGAATTCAACTGTAAATACCCACAAAGAAACATGCTTCATATCGCACAAAACAGCAAAAAATATTTATTGAGATGAAAATGTCCACAATATATCAGTCTTTGAGAACGGGTGTGTTGGGAGGTGTGCTGGCTTTGAAGCAGTTGACACCTCCAACCACCCCCCCACCCCCTCCTGGATCTTACAGCCGGCATCACAATGCGTACGTACGTACCAGTGCTCTGATAGACTCAGTTTGGGCCTGCAGACTCTGGATCTTACAGCCAGCATCGTTACACTACGTACCAGTGCTCTGATAGACTCAGTTTGGGCCTGCAGACTCTGGATCTTACAGCCAGCATCGTTACACTACGTACCAGTGCTCTGATAGACTCAGTTTGGGCCTGCAGACTCTGGATCTTACAGCCAGCATCGTTACACTCTGTCTTCAGACTCTCCAGCTCCTCCTCCTCACGGCTCAGTTTACTGCCCACACTCTCTGCCTGCTGAACTCACACACATATACACGCACACATATACACACACACACATACACACACACACACACACACACACACACACACACACACACACACACACACACACACACACACACACACACACACACACACACACACACACACACACACACACACACACACACACACACACACACACACACACACACACACACACACACACACGCATACACACACACACACACACGCATACAAATGTACAGCCGTCAAAGCTACATCAAAGAGCGGGTGCATTTCCTTTGTTTTGACTGGCCCTTTTAATAAACACAATAAACTTCAAGCTGACCTCAGAATAGATAAACAACTGACAGACAAATGTAAATAAATGTCAAGTACACATCTGTTTAAAAGTAAATGGTTGTTTTACCCCTTGTTTATTCAGGTGTTATAGCGTGTACAGATGGGGCACAACATTATGAATTTACCTTGCATTCCAGATAGGCGTCGGTCTCGGCACGGTTCTTCTCGATGACCCTTTCCCAGTGGGAGCGAATGTAGGCCAGTATCTGGTCCAGATTGGTCTCAATGGGAGCGTCCAGCTCATCCATCTCGCCACCTGCCATCTGCTTGTAGAGCAACCTCACGTCCTGTAGGGGGCAGCATAACACAACACTAACACACCGGATTCACATAATCAACTAAAATTATCTTGATTTTAGATAACAATTAGCTCGATGAGGTGTCGTCTCTCACTCTGTGGAAGCAAATGATTGTCAGTGGAACATCTGTCATAACACTTGAAACACCACAAGAAAGGAATCCTATGAAAATGTTAGCAGTTAGGGTTTCATATGTGTCGTATTTATTCCTATGCTGGGTAAGAAAACTAAATGAATATCCCAAAATTGTCTTGTGTATTCTAAGAGAGAAAAATCCTGTTAGCTTGGTATTCTGACTGGTTTATGAGCTTTATTCCTTCATGCTGGACCCACCTCCTCGTGGTTGCAGGCCAAGTCCCGAAGCTCAGCCCTCATGCTGTCCATCTGGCTCTCCAGGTCCGACTTGGTCAGGTTGGCGTCGTCAATCACCTTGTACAGAGAGCTGATCTCTTCCTCCATCGCCTTCCTGAACGGCTGTTCATTCTCATACCTACAGGACGACAGAAGGAAACGGAGACAGAGTGAAACTCGAAAGTCAAGGAGATCTTCTCGATTCCCTTGGTACTGACATTTTGGGAAGGAGGTGAGGAGCGAGGGTGTGAGGGGATGAGGAGAGAGGATGCAAGGAGGTGAAGAGAGAGGATGCAAGGATGTGAGGAGAGAGGAGGTGAGGAGAGAGGATGCTAGGAGGGGAGGAGATAGGGGGTGAGGGGATGAGGAGAGAGGATGCAAGGAGGTGAGGAGAGAGGATGCAAGGAGGTGAAGAGAGAGGATGCAAGGAGGTGAGGAGAGAGGATGCAAGGAGGTGAAGAGAGAGGATGCAAGGAGGTGAAGAGAGAGGATGCAAGGAGGTGAGGAGAGAGGATGCAAGGAGGTGAGGAGAGAGGATGCTAGGAGGTGAGGAGAGAGGATGCTAGGAGGTGAGGAGTGAGGGGATGAGGAGAGAGGATGCAAGGAGGTGAAGAGAGAGGATGCAAGGAGGTGAGGCGAGAGGATTCTAGGAGGTGAGGCGAGAGGATGCTAGGAGGTGAGGAGAGAGGATGCAAGGTGAGGAGAGAGGATGCAAGGAGGTGAAGAGAGAGGATGCAAGGAGGTGAGGAGAGAGGATGTGAGAGAGGATGCTAGGAGGTGAGGAGAGAGGATGCTAGGAGGTGAGGAGTGAGGGGATGAGGAGAGAGGATGTAAGGAGGTGAGGAGAGAGGATGCAAGGAGGTGAAGAGAGAGGTTGCAAGGAGGTGAGGAGAGAGGATGCTAGGAGGTGAGGAGAGGGGGTGAGGAGAGAGGATGCTAGGAGGTGAGGAGAGAGGATGCTAGGAGGTGAGGAGAGAGCATGCGAGGAGACCGAAGGTAATGAGAGAGGATGAGAGGAGGTGAGGATTTGAGGAGGTGAGGATGAGAGGAGGTGAGTATGCGAGGAGGTGAGGATGTGAGGAGGCGAGGATTCTAGGAGAGAGGATGGTAGGAGGTGAGGAGAGAGGGGGTGAGGAGAGAGGATGCTAGGAGGTGAGGAGACAGCATGCTAGGAGGTGAGGAGTGAGGGGATGAGGAGAGAGGATGCAAGGAGGTGAGGAGAGAGGATGCAAGGAGGTGAGGCGAGAGGAGGTGAGGAGAGAGGATGCTAGGACGTGAGGAGAGAGGGGGTGAGGAGACAGGATGCTAGGAGGTGAGGAGAGAGGATGCTAGGAGGTGAGGAGAGAGCATGCGAGGAGACAGAAGGTAATGAGAGAGGATGAGAGGAGGTGAGGATTTGAGGAGGTGAGGATGAGAGGAGGTGAGGATGCGAGGAGGTGAGGATGTGAGGAGGCGAGGATTCTAGGAGAGAGGATGGTAGGAGGCGAGGAGAGAGGGGGTGAGGAGAGAGGATGCTAGGAGGTGAGGAGAGAGGATGCTAGGAGGTGAGGAGAGAGCATGCGAGGAGAGAGCATGCGAGGAGAGAGAAGGTAATGAGAGAGGATGAGAGGATGTGAGGATGCGAGGAGGCGAGGATTCTAAGAGGTGAGGATGAAAGGAGGCGAGGATTCTAGGAGAGAGGATGGTAGGAGAGTGTATGTTCACCGGTCCTTGAAGTCCTCAGCGTTGGCCTGCACATTCTCTGTCTGCAGCATTAGCCTGGCATTGGCAAGGATGGACTCACTAACCTGTGGGGGAGTTTTTGCAAATTGTCAGTCTATCCACTACAGCGCAACAGATGCTCTGAAGTTCAACATCAATGGGTATTCTGCATGCATGTATAATGCACTATTACTTGTTAAACACCTTTTATAATGTCTTAATATAACCCTTATGAAATCTGAAGTCAAGGGACTCAAAATGCCTTATTTAGGTAGGACCATTATGAGAGGACAGTAAGACCGGTTGTAACGTTGTTCTTCGTTTGTCGAAAGAGAGTCGGACCGAAATGCAGCGTGGTTGTTACTCATGTTCTTTAATGAATGAAATGACGATACATGAAAATAACGTAATATACAAAATACAAAACAACAAACGGAACGTGAAACCTATTACAGCCTATCTGGTGAACACTACACAGAGACAGGGACAATCACCCACGAAATACAAAGCGAAACCAGGCTACCTAAATACGGTTCCCAATCAGAGACAACGAGAATCACCTGACTCTGATTGAGAACCGCCTCAGGCAGCCAAGCCCATACAACACCCCTACTCAGCCGCAATCCCAATAATTCAAAAACCCCAATACAAAATACAACAACATAAACCCATGTCACACCCTGGCCTGACCAAATAATTAAAGAAAACACAAAATACTAAGACCAAGGCGTGACAGAACCCCCCCCCCCCCCTAAGGTGCGGACTCCCGGACGCACCTCAAAACATAGGGAGGGTCCGGGTGGGCGTCTGTCCATGGTGGCGGTTCCGGCTCGGGACGTGGCCCCCACTTCATTAAAGTCCTAGTTCCTCCCCTTCGCGTCCTGGGATAATCCACCCTCGCCGCCGACCATGGCCTAATAGTCCTCACCCAGAACCCCACAGAACTGAGGAGCAGCTCGTGACTGAGGGGCATCTCGGGACTGAGGGACAGCTCGGGACTGAGGGGCAGCTCGGGACTGAGGGGCAGCTCGGGACTGAGGGGCAGCTCGGGACTGAGGGGCAGCCCGGAACTGAGGGGCAGCCCGGAACTAAGGGGAAGCCCAGTACTGAGAGAAAGCCCAGTACTGAGAGGAAGCCCAGTACTGAGAGGAAGCCCAGTACTGAGATAAAGCTCAGGCAGGTAGTAGGCTCCGGTAGATCCTGGCTGGCTGGCGGATCTGGAAGATTCTGGTTGACTAGCAGATCTGGAAGAGACTGGTTGACTGGCAGATCTGGAAGAGACTGGTTGACTGGCAGATCTGGAAGAGACTGGTTGACTGGCAGATCTGGAAGAGACTGGTTGACTGGCAGATCTAGAAGATCATGGCTGACTGGCAGATCTGGAAGAGACTGGTTGACTGGCAGATCTGGAATAGACTGGTTGACTGGCAGATCTAGAAGATCATGGCTGACTGGCGGATCTCGCTGCTCTATGCAGACTGACAGCTCCTTGCAGACTGACAGCTCTTTGCAGACTGGCAGCTCTGGCTGCTTTATGCAGACTGACAGCTCTGGCTGCTTCATACAGACTGACAGCTCTGACTGCTCCATGCAGGCTGACAGCACCCTGTAGACTGGCAGCTCTTTGCAGACTGACAGCTCTGGCTGCGTCATGCAGACTGACAGCTCTGACTGCTCCATGCAGGCTGACAGCACCCTGCAGACTGGCAGCTCTTTGCAGACTGACAGCTCTGGCTGCTTCATGCAGACTGACAGCACCTTGCAGACTGACAGCTCCCTGCAGACTGGCAGCTCAGGCTGCTCCATGCAGACTGACAGCTCAGGCTGCTCCGAACAGGCAGGAGGCTCCGGCAGCGCTGTAGAGGAGGAAGGCTCTGATAGCGCTGAACAGGCGGGAGACTCCGACAGCGCAGGAGGGAAGGAAGGCTCTGGCTGTGCTGAACAGGCGAGACGCACAGAAGGCCTGGTGCGTGGTGCTGGAACTGGTGCTACAGGATTGAGGACACGCACAGGAAGCCTGGTGCCGGGAGCTGCTACCGGAGGACTGGTGTGTGGAGGTGGCTCTGGATAGACCGGACCGTGCAGGCGCACTGGAGCTCTTGAGCACCGAGCCTGCCCAAGCTTACCTGGCTCGATACCCACTCTAGCCCGGCCAATAGGAAGGGCTGGTATGAACCGCACCGGGCTATGCACCCGCACTGGAAACACCGTGCGCTCCATAGCATAACACGGTGTCTGCCCGGTCTCTCTAGCAGGTCTCCTACCTGGCATAGCCATACTCCCATTAAGCCCCCCCCCCCCAATAATTTTTTTGGGCTGCTTTTCGGGCTTCCATCCGCGTCGCCGTGCTGCCTCCTCATACCAGCGCCTCTCCGCTTTTTCCGCCTCTATTTCCTCCTTGGGGCGGCGATATTCACCAGGCTGAGCCCAGGGTCCTTTTCCATCCAGTTCCTCCTCCCATGTCCAATTCTCCAAGTGGTGCAGCCTCTCCCACTGCAACTGCTCTTCACGATTAACAGGGAGAGTAGGCTCAGGTCTGACTCCTGACTCAGCCACTCTCTCTCTGAGCCCTCCCCCAATAAATAGTTGGGGGTTACTTTCGGTTTTCGCTCTGCGCCGCCGTGTCTTTCTTTCCGACTCCATTCTCCTATAGCCCTCTTCGCATTGCTCCAGCGAATCCCAGGCGGGCTCCTGCACTCTCTCTGGGTCGGCGGCCCACCTGTCTATTTCTTCCCACGTCGTATACTCCATGCCTCTGCTGTCCATAACGTCCTCCCTTCGCTGTTCAAGCTGTCGCTGCCTGTTAACACGCTGCTCGGTCCGTGTGTGGTGGGTGATTCTGTAACGTCGAAAGAGAGTCGGACCGAAATGCAGCGTGGTTGTTACTCATGTTCTTTAATGAATGAAATGACGATACATGAAAATAACGTAATATACAAAATACAAAACAACAAACGGAACGTGAAACCTATTACAGCCTATTTGGTGAACACTACACAGAGACAGGAACAATCACCCACGAAATACAAAGCGAAACCAGGCTACCTAAATACGGTTCCCAATCAGAGACAACGAGAATCACCTGACTCTGATTGAGAACCGCCTCAGGCAGCCATGCCCATACAACACCCCTACTCAGCCGCAATCCCAATAATACAAAAACCCCAATATGAAACACAACAACATAAACCCATGTCACACCCTGGCCTGACCAAATAATTAAAGAAAACACAAAATACTAAGACCAAGGCGTGACACCGGTGGTGTATTGGAGGGATAAAGCAGGTGAACGTCGAATACACACCTCGTTTATTTCGCGTGAGGATTTTTACCCACCTATCGCTGAAAACCAAGTATACTTTATTCATCCCTCGAACAGCATTAACACACCTATTTTTCTCCCCCAAATAAATGTGATCTCTTTTGATGAGACTTTAAGTCAGTGAATCAGGTTGTCTCCATGGTAACCGGAGACTCTTTCTGCCTAACGTAAAACCCTAAAATGATGTCCTCACCTAAGGAAATGTCTGCGGGGCTCTATGCAACACCCTTAAACAATTCCTTTAGGTAAGGGACAATTAACCCTTAAGGGAACCACTGGTAATGCAACCCGGGCCCAGAAACACTGCATCGAGGTTAGACTCCCATTCCAAAACTGTCACTTCTAAATGAAAGTGCTATCCAATGCAAAGCCCGCCACAATCTCCAGCTCCGACCACCCACTCAATCAGTGCTTCAACCTTTTTGATTTGATTTGACCTAGTGCCATCAGGTGGCAGGTATAGAACAGTAGAATGTTGCATCGCTGTCATCAGGTAGAAGGTATAGAACAGTAGAATGTTGCATCGCTGTCATCAGGTGGCAGGTATAGAACAGTAGAATGTTGCATTGCTGTCATCAGGTAGAAGGTATAGAACAGTAGAATGTTGCATCGCTGTCATCAGGTAGAAGGTATAGAACAGTAGAATGTTGCATCGCTGTCATCAGGTGGCAGGTATAGAACAGTAGAATGTTGCATCGCTGTCATCAGGTGGCAGGTATAGAACAGTAGAATGATCCATCGCTGTCATCAGGTAGAAGGTATAGAACAGTAGAATGTTGCATCGCTGTCATCAGGTAGAAGGTATAGAACAGTAGAATGTTGCATCGCTGTCATTAGGTAGAAGGTATAGAACAGTAGAATGTTGCATCGGTCAGGTAGAAGGTATAGAACAGTAGAATGTTGCATCGCTGTCATCAGGTAGAAGGTATAGAACAGTAGAAATGCCATCAGGTAGAAGGTATAGAACAGTAGAATGTTGCATCGCTGTCATCAGGTAGAAGGTATAGAACAGTAGAATGTTGCATCGCTGTCATCAGGTAGAAGGTATAGAACAGTAGAATGTTGCATCGCTGTCATCAGGTAGAAGGTATAGAACAGTAGAATGTTGCATCGCTGTCATCAGGTGGCAGGTATAGAACAGTAGAATGTTGCATCGCTGTCATCAGGTGGCAGGTATAGAACAGTAGAATGTTGCATCGCTGTCATCAGGTAGAAGGTATAGAACAGTAGAATGTTGCATCGCTGTCATCAGGTAGAAGGTATAGAACAGTAGAATGTTGCATCGCTGTCATCAGGTGGCAGGTATAGAACAGTAGAATGTTGCATCGCTGTCATCAGGTAGAAGGTATAGAACAGTAGAATGTTGCATCGCTGTCATCAGGTAGAAGGTATAGAACAGTAGAATGTTGCATCGCTGTCATTAGGTAGAAGGTATAGAACAGTAGAATGTTGCATCGCTGTCATCAGGTAGAAGGTATAGAACAGTAGAATGTTGCATCGCTGTCATCAGGTAGAAGGTATAGAACAGTAGAATGTTGCATCGCTGTCATCGGGTAGAAGGTATAGAACAGTAGAATGTTGCATCGCTGTCATCGGGTAGAAGGTATAGAACAGTAGAATGTTGCATCGCTGTCATCAGGTAGAAGGTATAGAACAGTAGAATGTTGCATCGCTGTCATCAGGTAGAAGGTATAGAACAGTAGAATGTTGCATCGCTGTCATCAGGTAGAAGGTATAGAACAGTAGAATGATCCATCGCTGTCATCGGGTGGCAGGTATAGAACAGTAGAATGTTGCATCGCTGTCATCGGGTAGAAGGTATAGAACAGTAGAATGTTGCATCGCTGTCATCAGGTAGAAGGTATAGAACAGTAGAATGTTGCATCGCTGTCATCAGGTAGAAGGTATAGAACAGTAGAATGTTGCATCGCTGTCATCAGGTAGAAGGTATAGAACAGTAGAATGTTGCATCGCTGTCATCAGGTAGAAGGTATAGAACAGTAGAATGTTGCATCGCTGTCATCAGGTAGAAGGTATAGAACAGTAGAATGTTGCATCGCTGTCATTGGGTCAGGTATAGAACAGTAGAATGTTGCATCGCTGTCATCAGGTGGCAGGTATAGAACAGTAGAATGTTGCATCGCTGTCATCAGGTAGAAGGTATAGAACAGTAGAATGTTGCATCGCTGTCATCAGGTAGAAGGTATAGAACAGTAGAATGTTGCATCGCTGTCATCAGGTAGAAGGTATAGAACAGTAGAATGTTGCATCGCTGTCATCAGGTGGCAGGTATAGAACAGTAGAATGTTGCATCGCTGTCATCAGGTAGAAGGTATAGAACAGTAGAATGTTGCATCGCTGTCATCAGGTAGAAGGTATAGAACAGTAGAATGTTGCATCGCTGTCATCAGGTAGAAGGTATAGAACAGTAGAATGTTGCATCGCTGTCATCAGGTAGAAGGTATAGAACAGTAGAATGTTGCATCGCTGTCATCAGGTAGAAGGTATAGAACAGTAGAATGTTGCATCGCTGTCATCAGGTGGCAGGTATAGAACAGTAGAATGTTGCATCGCTGTCATCAGGTAGAAGGTATAGAACAGTAGAATGTTGCATCGCTGTCATCAGGTAGAAGGTATAGAACAGTAGAATGTTGCATCGCTGTCATCAGGTGGCAGGTATAGAACAGTAGAATGTTGCATCGCTGTCATCGGGTGGCAGGTATAGAACAGTAGAATGTTGCATCGCTGTCATCAGGTGGCAGGTATAGAACAGTAGAATGTTGCATCGCTGTCATCAGGTAGAAGGTATAGAACAGTAGAATGTTGCATCGCTGTCATCAGGTGGCAGGTATAGAACAGTAGAATGTTACATCGCTGTCATCAGGTAGAAGGTATAGAACAGTAGAATGTTGCATCGCTGTCATCAGGTAGAAGGTATAGAACAGTAGAATGTTGCATCGCTGTCATCAGGTGGCAGGTATAGAACAGTAGAATGTTGCATCGCTGTCATCAAGGTATAGAACAGTAGAATGTTGCATCGCTGTCATCAGGTGGCAGGTATAGAACAGTAGAATGTTGCATCGCTGTCATCAGGTGGCAGGTATAGAACAGTAGAATGTTGCATCGCTGTCATCAGGTGGCAGGTATAGAACAGTAGAATGTTGCATCGCTGTCATCAGGTGGCAGGTATAGAACAGTAGAATGTTGCATCGCTGTCATCAGGTAGAAGGTATAGAACAGTAGAATGTTGCATCGCTGTCAGGTGGCAGGTATAGAACAGTAGAATGTTGCATCGCTGTCATCAGGTGGCAGGTATAGAACAGTAGAATGTTGCATCGCTGTCATTGGGTGGCAGGTATAGAACAGTAGAATGTTGCATCGCTGTCATCAGGTAGAAGGTATAGAACAGTAGAATGTTACATCGCTGTCATCAGGTAGAAGGTATAGAACAGTAGAATGTTGCATCGCTGTCATCAGGTGGCAGGTATAGAACAGTAGAATGTTGCATCGCTGTCATCAGGTAGAAGGTATAGAACAGTAGAATGTTGCATCGCTGTCATCAGGTAGAAGGTATAGAACAGTAGAATGTTGCATCGCTGTTCAGGTAGAAGGTATAGAACAGTAGAATGTTACATCGCTGTCATCAGGTAGAAGGTATAGAACAGTAGAATGTTGCATCGCTGTCATCAGGTGGCAGGTATAGAACAGTAGAATGTTGCATCGCTGTCATCAGGTGGCAGGTATAGAACAGTAGAATGTTGCATCGCTGTCATCAGGTGGCAGGTATAGAACAGTAGAATGTTGCATTGCTGTCATCAGGTGGCAGGTATAGAACAGTAGAATGTTGCATTGCTGTCATCAGGTGGCAGGTATAGAACAGTAGAATGTTGCATCGCTGTCATCAGGTGGCAGGTATAGAACAGTAGAATGTTGCATTGCTGTCATCAGGTGGCAGGTATAGAACAGTAGAATGTTGCATTGCTGTCATCGGGTGGCAGGTATAGAACAGTAGAATGTTGCATCGCTGTCATCAGGTGGCAGGTATAGAACAGTAGAATGTTGCATCGCTGTCATCAGGTAGAAGGTATAGAACAGTAGAATGTTGCATCGCTGTCATCAGGTGGCAGGTATAGAACAGTAGAATGTTGCATCGCTGTCATCAGGTGGCAGGTATAGAACAGTAGAATGATCCATCGCTGTCATCGGGTGGCAGGTATAGAACAGTAGAATGTTGCATCGCTGTCATCAGGTGGCAGGTATAGAACAGTAGAATGTTGCATCGCTGTCATCAGGTAGAAGGTATAGAACAGTAGAATGTTGCATCGCTGTCATCAGGTGGCAGGTATAGAACAGTAGAATGTTGCATCGCTGTCATCAGGTAGAAGGTATAGAACAGTAGAATGTTGCATCGCTGTCATCAGGTGGCAGGTATAGAACAGTAGAATGTTGCATCGCTGTCATCAGGTAGAAGGTATAGAACAGTAGAATGTTGCATCGCTGTCATCAGGTAGAAGGTATAGAACAGTAGAATGTTGCATCGCTGTCATCAGGTAGAAGGTATAGAACAGTAGAATGTTGCATCGCTGTCATCAGGTAGAAGGTATAGAACAGTAGAATGTTGCATCGCTGTCATCAGGTAGAAGGTATAGAACAGTAGAATGTTGCATCGCTGTCATCAGGTAGAAGGTATAGAACAGTAGAATGTTACATCGCTGTCATCAGGTAGAAGGTATAGAACAGTAGAATGTTGCATCGCTGTCATCAGGTAGAAGGTATAGAACAGTAGAATGTTGCATCGCTGTCATCAGGTGGCAGGTATAGAACAGTAGAATGTTGCATCGCTGTCATCAGGTGGCAGGTATAGAACAGTAGAATGTTACATCGCTGTCATCAGGTAGAAGGTATAGAACAGTAGAATGTTGCATCGCTGTCATCAGGTAGAAGGTATAGAACAGTAGAATGTTGCATCGCTGTCATCAGGTGGCAGGTATAGAACAGTAGAATGTTGCATCGCTGTCATCAGGTAGAAGGTATAGAACAGTAGAATGTTGCATCGCTGTCATCAGGTAGAAGGTATAGAACAGTAGAATGTTGCATCGCTGTCATCAGGTGGCAGGTATAGAACAGTAGAATGATCCATCGCTGTCATCAGGTAGAAGGTATAGAACAGTAGAATGTTGCATCGCTGTCATCAGGTGGCAGTTATAGAACAGTAGAATGTTGCATCACTGAAGACTCAGCAGGAGCTTCTTAACTTAATTCTAGGATATGGTACAGATACTGGACTTGTATATAGCTCAAATTCTTGTGTGTTTTATTTCTCATGTGTTTTTCAACAGTCTACAATTGTTGTTTTTCTGCACGTGTGACAAATAAACAGATTTAATTTATCAACCTTGTGAACCATTCCAACAACTCCCTCTCTTCTTTACCTGTCTGTAGATGTCTTCATGTCCTTCTTTACACCTATCTCCCCCTCCTACCTGTCTGTACCCTCTCTTCCCCTCCTCTCTCCCCTCATACCTATCTGTACCCTCTCTTCCCCTCCTACCTGTCTGTACCCTCTCTCCCCTCCTCTCTCCCCTCCTACCTGTCTGTTCCCTCTCGTCCCCTCCTACCTGTCTGTTCCCTCTCTTCCCCTCCTACCTGTCTGTACCCTCTCTTCCCCTCCTCTCTCCCCTCCTACCTGTCTGTACCCTCTCTTCCCCTCCTACCTGTCTGTACCCTCTCTTCCCCTCCTACCTGTCTGTACCCTCTCTTCCCCTGCTCTCCTACCTGTCTGTACCCTCTCTTCCCCTGCTCTCCAACCTGTCTGTACCCTCTCTTCCCCTCCTCTCTCCCCTCCAACCTGTCTGTACCCTCTCTTCCCCTCCTCTCTCCCCTCCAACCTGTCTGTTCCCTCTCTTCCTCTCCTACCTGTCTGTACCCTCTCTTCCCCTCCTCTCTCCCCTCCTACCTGTCTGTTCCCTCTCTTCCCCTCCTACCTGTCTGTACCCTCTCTTCCCCTCCTCTCTCCCCTCCTACCTGTCTGTACCCTCTCTTCCCCTCCTACCTGTCTGTACCCTCTCTTCCCCTGCTCTCCTACCTGTCTGTACCCTCTCTTCCCCTGCTCTCCTACCTGT